>NC_088214.1:8503624-8846124 GCF_036934945.1 Oncorhynchus masou masou
AGTCGGTCTGCCTGTCTGCCGCTCAGTCGGTCGGTCTGCCTGTCTGCCGCTCAGTCGGTCTGCCTGTCTGCCGCTCAGTCGGTCTGCCTGTCTGCCGCTCAGTCGGTCTGCCTGTCTGCCGCTCAGTCGGTCTGCCTGTCTGCCGCTCAGTCGGTCTGCCTGTCTGCCGCTCAGTCGGTCTGCCGCTCAGTCGGTCTGTCGGTCTGCTCATACAGATGGACTATTATGTCCATATCTGGTCCTGTCGTTCCTCTACCACTGTCCATATCTGGTCCTGTCGTTCCTCTACCACTGTCCATATCTGGTCCTGTCGTTCCTCTACCACTGTCCATATCTGGTCCTGTCGTTCCTCTACCACTGTCCATATCTGGTCCTGTCGTTCCTCTACCACTGTCCATATCTGGTCCTGTCGTTCCTCTACCACTGTCCATATCTGGTCCTGTCGTTCCTCTACCACTGTCCATATCTGGTCCTGTCGTTCCTCTACCACTGTCCATATCTGGTCCTGTCGTTCCTCTACCACTGTCCATATCTGGTCCTGTCGTTCCTCTACCACTGTCCATATCTGGTCCTATCTTTTGAACACAGTTTAACATAATGTTTTCCAGGTGTGGAGGGACGACCTCAACGTTCAAAATCTGACCCCCAGCTACAGGACCTTGACCAATCAGAGAGCCTGGAACTGTCGGTGAGTGACCGGCTATCCCAATCTCCTCGCAAGTGTGCTCTTGTTTTCTCCTCAGAGAGGAAGGGAGGTGTGGACTAGTTTTTAGATTGTCTGATTCATGGTTTAGTGATTACAAGCTGATGAGGCAACAGAATCATACTGTAGTTCTCCATCCCCAAATCCATCCTTCCCTGAAGCCAAGTTAGGTGTTACTCGATTACTCTCAACCTGAACATACAATATCTTGATGTGAATATCTGAAGTCAATTGGTTTTCTTGTCTCAACCTTATTTCTCGATCTCCCCAGTTCTTTTACGCCGTGCTGACGCTCTCACATAGGCTCTACGGTCTGCAGGTAAGACATACACCGACTGTACAAAACATTAAGAACACCTGATCATTCCATGACATAGACGGACCAGGTGAATCCAGGTGAAATCTATGCTCCCTTATTGATGTCACCTGTTAAATACACTTCAAATCAGTGTAGATGAAGGGGAGGAGACGGGTTAAAGAAGGATTTTGAAGCCTTGAGGAAATGTTGACATGGATTATGTATGTGTGCCATTCAGAGGATGAATAGGCAAGACAAAATATTAGTGTCTTTGAACAAGGTATGGTAGTAGCTGCCAGGCGCACCAGTTTGTGTCAAGAACTGCAATGCTGCTGTGTTTTTCCACGAGCAACAGTTTCCAGTGTGTATCAAGAATGGTCCACCACCCAAAGGACATCCAGCCAACTTGCCTCAACATGGGCCAGCATCCCTGTGGAATGCTTTCGACACCCTTGTAGAGGCCATAACCCTGACGAATTGAGGCTGTTCTGAGGGCAAAGGGGATGGGCGGGTGCGCAACTCAATATTAGGAAGGTGTTTCAAATGTTTGATATACTCAGTGCATATATTCTTTACATGCTACAGACATAGTTGTAGGTTCATCCTGTCTTATCTTACCATTCGATTCAGTATTAAGTGTGTCTCCCTGCCTCTCCCTAGTCTGAAGTGTGTCTCCCTGCCTCTCCCTAGTCTGAAGTGTGTCCCCCTGCCTCTCCCTAGTCTGAAGTGTGTCCCCCTGCCTCTCCCTAGTCTGAAGTGTGTCCCCCTGCCTCTCCCTAGTCTGAAGTGTGTCCCCCTGCCTCTCCCTAGTCTGAAGTGTGTCCCCCTGCCTCTCCCTAGTCTGAAGTGTGTCTCCCTGCCTCTCCCTAGTCTGAAGTGTGTCTCCCTGCCTCTCCCTAGTCTGAAGTATGTCTCCCTGCCTCTCCCTAGTCTGAAGTGTGTCCCCTGCCTCTCCCTAGTCTGAAGTATGTCTCCCTGCCTCTCCCTACGTCTCCCTGCCTCTCCCTAGTCTGAAGTGTGTCCCCTGCCTCTCCCTATGTCTCCCTGCCTCTCCCTAGTCTGAAGTGTGTCTCCCTGCCTCTCCCTATGTCTGAAGTGTGTCCCCTGCCTCTCCCTATGTCTCCCTGCCTCTCCCTATGTCTCCCTGCCTCTCCCTAGTCTGAAGTGTGTCCCCCTGCCTCTCCCTAGTCTGAAGTGTGTCTCCCTGCCTCTCCCTATGTCTGAAGTGTGTCCCCTGCCTCTCCCTATGTCTGAAGTGTGTCCCCTGCCTCTCCCTATGTCTCCCTGCCTCTCCCTACGTCTCCCTGCCTCTCCCTAGTCTGAAGTGTGTCCCCTGCCTCTCCCTAGTCTGAAGTATGTCTCCCTGCCTCTCCCTACGTCTCCCTGCCTCTCCCTAGTCTGAAGTGTGTCCCCCTGCCTCTCCCTATGTCTGAAGTGTGTCTCCCTGCCTCTCCCTATGTCTGAAGTGTGTCCCCTGCCTCTCCCTATGTCTCCCTGCCTCTCCCTATGTCCCCCTGCCTCTCCCTAGTCTGAAGTGTCCCCCTGCCTCTCCCTATGTCTGAAGTGTGTCCCCTGCCTCTCCCTAGTCTGAAGTGTGTCCCCTGCCTCTCCCTATGTCTCCCTGCCTCTCCCTATGTCCCCCTGCCTCTCCCTAGTCTGAAGTGTCCCCCTGCCTCTCCCTATGTCTGAAGTGTGTCCCCTGCCTCTCCCTAGTCTGAAGTGTCCCCCTGCCTCTCCCTATGTCTGAAGTGTGTCCCCCTGCCTCTCCCTAGTCTGAAGTGTCCCCCTGCCTCTCCCTATGTCTGAAGTGTGTCCCCTGCCTCTCCCTATGTCTGAAGTGTGTCTCCCTGCCTCTCCCTATGTCTGAAGTGTGTCCCCTGCCTCTCCCTAGTCTGAAGTGTCCCCTGCCTCTCCCTAGTCTGAAGTGTCCCCTGCCTCTCCCTAGTCTGAAGTGTGTCCCCTGCCTCTCCCTAGTCTGAAGTGTGTCCCCTGCCTCTCCCTAGTCTGAAGTGTGTCCCCTGCCTCTCTCTAGTCTGAAGTGTGTCCCCTGCCTCTCCCTAGTCTGAAGTGTGTCCCCTGCCTCTCCCTAGTCTGAAGTGTGTCCCCTGCCTCTCCCTAGTCTGAAGTGTGTCCCCCTGCCTCTCCCTAGTCTGAAGTGTCCCCTGCCTCTCCCTAGTCTGAAGTGTGTCCCCCTGCCTCTCCCTAGTCTGAAGTGTGTCTCCCTGCCTCTCCCTAGTCTGAAGTGTGTCCCCTGCCTCTCCCTATGTCTCCCTGCCTCTCCCTAGTCTGAAGTGTGTCCCCCTGCCTCTCCCTATGTCCCCCTGCCTCTCCCTAGTCTGAAGTGTGTCCCCCTGCCTCTCCCTATGTCTCCCTGCCTCTCCCTAGTCTGAAGTGTGTCCCCCTGCCTCTCCCTATGTCTCCCTGCCTCTCCCTATGTCCCCCTGCCTCTCCCTAGTCTGAAGTGTGTCCCCCTGCCTCTCCCTATGTCTCCCTGCCTCTCCCTATGTCTCCCTGCCTCTCCCTAGTCTGAAGTGTCCCCTGCCTCTCCCTAGTCTGAAGTGTCCCCCTGCCTCTCCCTAGTCTGAAGTGTCTCCCTGCCTCTCCCTAGTCTGAAGTGTCCCCCTGCCTCTCCCTAGTCTGAAGTGTGTCCCCTGCCTCTCCCTATGTCCCCCTGCCTCTCCCTAGTCTGAAGTGTGTCCCCCTGCCTCTCCCTAGTCTGAAGTGTGTCCCCTGCCTCTCCCTAGTCTGAAGTGTGTCTCCCTGCCTCTCCCTAGTCTGAAGTGTGTCCCCTGCCTCTCCCTAGTCTGAAGTGTCCCCCTGCCTCTCCCTAGTCTGAAGTGTGTCCCCTGCCTCTCTAGTCTGAAGTGTGTCCCCTGCCTCTCCCTAGTCTGAAGTGTGTCCCCTGCCTCTCCCTAGTCTGAAGTGTGTCCCCTGCCTCTCCCTAGTCTGAAGTGTGTCCCCCTGCCTCTCCCTAGTCTGAAGTGTCCCCTGCCTCTCCCTAGTCTGAAGTGTGTCCCCCTGCCTCTCCCTAGTCTGAAGTGTGTCTCCCTGCCTCTCCCTAGTCTGAAGTGTGTCCCCTGCCTCTCCCTATGTCTCCCTGCCTCTCCCTAGTCTGAAGTGTGTCCCCCTGCCTCTCCCTATGTCCCCCTGCCTCTCCCTAGTCTGAAGTGTGTCCCCCTGCCTCTCCCTATGTCTCCCTGCCTCTCCCTAGTCTGAAGTGTGTCCCCCTGCCTCTCCCTATGTCTCCCTGCCTCTCCCTATGTCCCCTGCCTCTCCCTAGTCTGAAGTGTGTCCCCCTGCCTCTCCCTATGTCTCCCTGCCTCTCCCTATGTCTCCCTGCCTCTCCCTAGTCTGAAGTGTCCCCTGCCTCTCCCTAGTCTGAAGTGTCCCCCTGCCTCTCCCTAGTCTGAAGTGTCTCCCTGCCTCTCCCTAGTCTGAAGTGTCCCCCTGCCTCTCCCTAGTCTGAAGTGTGTCCCCTGCCTCTCCCTATGTCCCCCTGCCTCTCCCTAGTCTGAAGTGTGTCCCCCTGCCTCTCCCTAGTCTGAAGTGTGTCCCCCTGCCTCTCCCTAGTCTGAAGTGTGTCTCCCTGCCTCTCCCTAGTCTGAAGTGTGTCCCCTGCCTCTCCCTAGTCTGAAGTGTCCCCCTGCCTCTCCCTAGTCTGAAGTGTGTCTCCCTGCCTCTCCCTAGTCTGAAGTGTGTCCCCTGCCTCTCCCTAGTCTGAAGTGTGTCCCCTGCCTCTCCCTAGTCTGAAGTGTGTCCCCTGCCTCTCCCTAGTCTGAAGTGTGTGTCCCCTGCCTCTCCCTATGTCTCCCTGCCTCTCCCTAGTCTGAAGTGTCCCCCTGCCTCTCCCTAGTCTGAAGTGTGTCCCCCTGCCTCTCCCTAGTCTGAAGTGTGTCCCCTGCCTCTCCCTAGTCTGAAGTGTGTCCCCTGCCTCTCCCTAGTCTGAAGTGTCCCCTGCCTCTCCCTAGTCTGAAGTGTCCCCCTGCCTCTCCCTAGTCTGAAGTGTCCCCTGCCTCTCCCTAGTCTGAAGTGTCCCCCTGCCTCTCCCTAGTCTGAAGTGTGTCTCCCTGCCTCTCCCTAGTCTGAAGTGTGTCCCCCTGCCTCTCCCTAGTCTGAAGTGTGTCCCCTGCCTCTCCCTAGTCTGAAGTGTGTCCCCTGCCTCTCCCTAGTCTGAAGTGTGTCCCCTGCCTCTCCCTAGTCTGAAGTGTGTCCCCTGCCTCTCCCTAGTCTGAAGTGTCCCCCTGCCTCTCCCTAGTCTGAAGTGTCCCCTGCCTCTCCCTAGTCTGAAGTGTCCCCTGCCTCTCCCTAGTCTGAAGTGTCCCCCTGCCTCTCCCTAGTCTGAAGTGTCCCCCTGCCTCTCCCTAGTCTGAAGTGTCCCCCTGCCTCTCCCTAGTCTGAAGTGTCCCCTGCCTCTCCCTAGTCTGAAGTGTCTCCCCCTGCCTCTCCCTATGTCTCCCTGCCTCTCCCTAGTCTGAAGTGTGTCCCCCTGCCTCTCCCTAGTCTGAAGTGTGTCTCCCTGCCTCTCCCTAGTCTGAAGTGTCCCCCTGCCTCTCCCTAGTCTGAAGTGTGTCTCCCTGCCTCTCCCTAGTCTGAAGTGTGTCCCCTGCCTCTCCCTAGTCTGAAGTGTGTCCCCTGCCTCTCCCTAGTCTGAAGTGTGTCTCCCTGCCTCTCCCTAGTCTGAAGTGTGTCCCCTGCCACTCCCTAGTCTGAAGTGTGTCTCCCTGCCTCTCCCTAGTCTGAAGTGTGTCTCCCTGCCTCTCCCTAGTCTGAAGTGTGTCCCCTGCCACACCCTCGTCTGAAGGGTCCCCCGGCCTCTCCCTAGTCTGAAGTGTCCCCTGCCTCTCCCTAGTCTGAAGTGTCCCCTGCCTCTCCCTAGTCTGAAGTGTGTCTCCCTGCCTCTCCCTAGTCTGAAGTGTGTCTCCCTGCCTCTCCCTAGTCTGAAGTGTCCCCCTGCCTCTCCCTAGTCTGAAGTGTGTCTCCCTGCCTCTCCCTAGTCTGAAGTGTGTCCCCTGCCTCTCCCTAGTCTGAAGTGTGTCCCCTGCCTCTCCCTAGTCTGAAGTGTGTCTCCCTGCCTCTCCCTAGTCTGAAGTGTGTCCCCTGCCACTCCCTAGTCTGAAGTGTGTCTCCCTGCCTCTCCCTAGTCTGAAGTGTGTCTCCCTGCCTCTCCCTAGTCTGAAGTGTGTCCCCTGCCTCTCCCTAGTCTGAAGTGTCCCCCTGCCTCTCCCTAGTCTGAAGTGTCCCCTGCCTCTCCCTAGTCTGAAGTGTCCCCCTGCCTCTCCCTAGTCTGAAGTGTGTCTCCCTGCCTCTCCCTAGTCTGAAGTGTGTCTCCCTGCCTCTCCCTAGTCTGAAGTGTGTCCCCTGCCTCTCCCTAGTCTGAAGTGTGTCCCCTGCCTCTCCCTAGTCTGAAGTGTGTCCCCTGCCTCTCCCTAGTCTGAAGTGTGTCCCCTGCCACTCCCTAGTCTGAAGTGTGTCCCCTGCCACTCCCTAGTCTGAAGTGTGTCCCCTGCCACTCCCTAGTCTGAAGTGTGTCCCCTGCCACTCCCTAGTCTGAAGTGTGTCCCCTGCCACTCCCTAGTCTGAAGTGTGTCCCCCTGCCTCTCCCTAGTCTGAAGTGTTTCCCCCTGCCTCTCCCTAGTCTGAAGTGTCCCCCTGCCTCTCCCTAGTCTGAAGTGTGTCCCCCTGCCTCTCCCTAGTCTGAAGTGTGTCTCCCTGCCTCTCCCTAGTCTGAAGTGTGTCCCCTGCCTCTCCCTAGTCTGAAGTGTCCCCCTGCCTCTCCCTAGTCTGAAGTGTGTCCCCCTGCCTCTCCCTAGTCTGAAGTGTGTCCCCTGCCTCTCCCTAGTCTGAAGTGTGTCTCCCTGCCTCTCCCTAGTCTGAAGTGTGTCCCCTGCCTCTCCCTATGTCTCCCTGCCTCTCCCTATGTCTCCCTGCCTCTCCCTAGTCTGAAGTGTGTCTCCCTGCCTCTCCCTAGTCTGAAGTGTGTCCCCCTGCCTCTCCCTAGTCTTAAGTGTGTCCCCTGCCTCTCCCTAGTCTGAAGTGTGTCCCCTGCCTCTCCCTATGTCTCCCTGCCTCTCCCTAGTCTGAAGTGTGTCCCCTGCCTCTCCCTAGTCTGAAGTGTGTCCCCTGCCTCTCCCTATGTCTCCCTGCCTCTCCCTATGTCTCCCTGCCTCTCCCTATGTCTCCCTGCCTCTCCCTAGTCTGAAGTGTGTCTCCCTGCCTCTCCCTGTGTCCCCCTGCCTCTCCCTAGTCTGAAGTGTGTCTCCCTGCCTCTCCCTAGTCTGAAGTGTGTCCCTGCCTCTCCCTAGTCTGAAGTGTGTCCCCTGCCTCTCCCTATGTCTCCCTGCCTCTCCCTATGTCTCCCTGCCTCTCCCTAGTCTGAAGTGTGTCTCCCTGCCTCTCCCTAGTCTGAAGTGTCCCCCTGCCTCTCCCTAGTCTGAAGTGTGTCTCCCTGCCTCTCCCTATGTCTGAAGTGTGTCTCCCTGCCTCTCCCTAGTCTGAAGTGTGTCCCTGCCTCTCCCTAGTCTGAAGTGTGTCCCCCTGCCTCTCCCTAGTCTGAAGTGTGTCCCCCTGCCTCTCCCTAGTCTGAAGTGTGTCCCCTGCCTCTCCCTAGTCTGAAGTGTGTCCCCTGCCTCTCCCTATGTCTCCCTGCCTCTCCCTAGTCTGAAGTGTGTCCCCTGCCTCTCCCTATGTCTGAAGTGTGTCTCCCTGCCTCTCCCTATGTCTGAAGTGTGTCTCCCTGCCTCTCCCTAGTCTGAAGTGTGTCCCTGCCTCTCCCTAGTCTGAAGTGTGTCCCCCTGCCTCTCCCTAGTCTGAAGTGTGTCCCCCTGCCTCTCCCTAGTCTGAAGTGTGTCCCCTGCCTCTCCCTAGTCTGAAGTGTGTCCCCTGCCTCTCCCTATGTCTCCCTGCCTCTCCCTAGTCTGAAGTGTGTCCCTGCCTCTCCCTAGTCTGAAGTGTGTCCCCTGCCTCTCCCTATGTCTCCCTGCCTCTCCCTATGTCTCCCTGCCTCTCCCTAGTCTGAAGTGTGTCTCCCTGCCTCTCCCTAGTCTGAAGTGTCCCCCTGCCTCTCCCTAGTCTGAAGTGTGTCTCCCTGCCTCTCCCTATGTCTGAAGTGTGTCTCCCTGCCTCTCCCTAGTCTGAAGTGTGTCCCTGCCTCTCCCTAGTCTGAAGTGTGTCCCCCTGCCTCTCCCTAGTCTGAAGTGTGTCCCCCTGCCTCTCCCTAGTCTGAAGTGTGTCCCCTGCCTCTCCCTAGTCTGAAGTGTGTCCCCTGCCTCTCCCTATGTCTCCCTGCCTCTCCCTAGTCTGAAGTGTGTCCCCTGCCTCTCCCTATGTCTGAAGTGTGTCTCCCTGCCTCTCCCTATGTCTGAAGTGTGTCTCCCTGCCTCTCCCTAGTCTGAAGTGTGTCCCTGCCTCTCCCTAGTCTGAAGTGTGTCCCCCTGCCTCTCCCTAGTCTGAAGTGTGTCCCCCTGCCTCTCCCTAGTCTGAAGTGTGTCCCCTGCCTCTCCCTAGTCTGAAGTGTGTCCCCTGCCTCTCCCTATGTCTCCCTGCCTCTCCCTAGTCTGAAGTGTGTCCCCTGCCTCTCCCTATGTCTCCCTGCCTCTCCCTAGTCTGAAGTGTGTCTCCCTGCCTCTCCCTAGTCTGAAGTGTGTCCCCTGCCTCTCCCTATGTCTCCCTGCCTCTCCCTAGTCTGAAGTGTGTCTCCCTGCCTCTCCCTAGTCTGAAGTGTGTCCCTGCCTCTCCCTAGTCTGAAGTGTGTCCCCCTGCCTCTCCCTAGTCTGAAGTGTGTCCCCCTGCCTCTCCCTAGTCTGAAGTGTGTCCCCTGCCTCTCCCTAGTCTGAAGTGTGTCCCCTGCCTCTCCCTATGTCTCCCTGCCTCTCCCTAGTCTGAAGTGTGTCCCCTGCCTCTCCCTATGTCTCCCTGCCTCTCCCTAGTCTGAAGTGTGTCTCCCTGCCTCTCCCTAGTCTGAAGTGTGTCCCTGCCTCTCCCTAGTCTGAAGTGTGTCTCCCTGCCTCTCCCTGTGTCCCCCTGCCTCTCCCTAGTCTGAAGTGTGTCCCTGCCTCTCCCTAGTCTGAAGTGTGTCCCCCTGCCTCTCCCTAGTCTGAAGTGTGTCCCCCTGCCTCTCCCTAGTCTGAAGTGTGTCCCTGCCTCTCCCTAGTCTGAAGTGTGTCCCCCTGCCTCTCCCTAGTCTGAAGTGTGTCTCCCTGCCTCTCCCTAGTCTGAAGTGTGTCCCCCTGCCTCTCCCTAGTCTGAAGTGTGTCTCCCTGCCTCTCCCTGTGTCCCCCTGCCTCTCCCTAGTCTGAAGTGTGTCTCCCTGCCTCTCCCTGTGTCCCCCTGCCTCTCCCTAGTCTGAAGTGTGTCTCCCTGCCTCTCCCTGTGTCCCCCTGCCTCTCCCTAGTCTGAAGTGTGTCCCCTGCCTCTCCCTATGTCTCCCTGCCTCTCCCTAGTCTGAAGTGTGTCTCCCTGCCTCTCCCTAGTCTGAAGTGTGTCTCCCTGCCTCTCCCTATGTCTGAAGTGTCCCCTGCCTCTCCCTATGTCTCCCTGCCTCTCCCTATGTCTCCCTGCCTCTCCCTATGTCTCCCTGCCTCTCCCTATGTCTGAAGTGTGTCCCCTGCCTCTCCCTAGTCTGAAGTGTGTCCCCTGCCTCTCCCTAGTCTGAAGTGTGTCTCCCTGCCTCTCCCTATGTCTCCCTGCCTCTCCCTAGTCTGAAGTGTGTCCCCCTGCCTCTCCCTAGTCTGAAGTGTGTCCCCCTGCCTCTCCCTAGTCTGAAGTGTGTCCCCCTGCCTCTCCCTAGTCTGAAGTGTGTCCCCTGCCTCTCCCTAGTCTGAAGTGTGTCCCCTGCCTCTCCCTAGTCTGAAGTGTCTCCCCCTGCCTCTCCCTATGTCTCCCTGCCTCTCCCTAGTCTGAAGTGTCTCCCCCTGCCTCTCCCTATGTCTCCCTGCCTCTCCCTAGTCTGAAGTGTGTCTCCCTGCCTCTCCCTAGTCTGAAGTGTGTCCCCTGCCTCTCCCTAGTCTGAAGTGTGTCCCTGCCTCTCCCTAGTCTGAAGTGTGTCCCCTGCCTCTCCCTAGTCTGAAGTGTGTCCCCTGCCTCTCCCTAGTCTGAAGTGTGTCCCCTGCCTCTCCCTAGTCTGAAGTGTGTCCCCCTGCCACTCCCTGTGTGTTAAGTATGTCCACTGTCCCTCTCCGTAGGCCATCATATGCCCTCTGCCTCCTGGTGTTAAGTATGTCCACTGCCCCTCTCCGTAGGCCATCATATGCCCTCTGCCTCCTGGTGTTAAGTATGTCCACTGTCCCTCTCCATAGGCCATCATATGCCCTCTGCCTCCTGGTGTTAAGTATGTCCACTGTCCCTCTCCGTAGGCCATCGTCTCCCAGCAGGACAGCCACATTGAGCTCCAGCGTGCCTCTAATTTGGTGCATGAGCGTCCGGGTCGTAACCGAGGCAACATGCTCCTGGAGCAGGAGAAACAACGTAACCTGGAGAAACAGAGAGAAGAGGTGGCCAACTTCCACAAGCTGCAGACACAGCACCGTCAAAACCAGGTACAATACAGTTTATTGAGTTAGGGAAACGGAGGTAGGGACTCCTGGACCTCGAAGTCAGATCCACTGTTTTTTTTCATGGTTCCCCTTTAATCAGGGACTGATTTATCCCTTGGGACACCAGGTGGGTGATTCCTCTCTAATCAGGGACTGATTTAGCCCTAGGACACCAGGTGGGTGATTCCTCTCTAATCAGGGACTGATTTAGCCCTGGGACACCTGGTGGGTGATTCCCCTTTAATCAGGGACTGATTTAGCCCTTGGGACACCAGGTGGGTGATTCCTCTCTAATCAGGGACTGATTTAGCCCTTGGGACACCAGGTGGGTGATTCCTCTCTAATCAGGGACTGATTTAGCCCTGAGACACCAGGTGGGTGATTCCTCTCTAATCAAGAGCTGATTTAGCCCTGGGACACCTGGTGGGTGATTCCCCTTTAATCAGGGACTGATTTAGCCCTGGGACACCAGGTGGGTGATTCCCCTTTAATCAGGGACTGATTTAGCCCTTGGGACACCAGGTGGGTGATTCCTCTCTAATCAGGGATTGATTTAGCCCTTGGGACACCAGGTGGGTGATTCCTCTCTAATCAGGGACTGATTTAGACCTGGGACACCAGGTGGGTGATTCCTCTCTAATCAGGGACTGGTTTAGCCCTGAGACACCAGGTGGGTGATTCCTCTCTAATCAGGGACTGGTTTAGCCCTGGGACACCAGGTGGGTGATTCCTCTCTAATCAGGGACTGATTTAGACCTGGGACACCAGGTGGGTGATTCCCCTTTAATCAGGGACTGATTTAGCCCTAGGACACCAGGTGGGTGATTCCCCTTTAGTCAGGGACTGATTTAGCCCTAGGACACCAGGTGGGTGATTCCTCTCTAATCAGGGACTGATTTAGCCCTGGGACACCTGGTGGGTGATTCCCCTTTAATCAGGGACTGATTTAGCCCTGGGACACCAGGTGGGTGCAATTCATTATCTGGTAGAACAGAAATCCAGCAGGCTCCGGGCCTCATAAGTTAAGAGTTGAATACCCCTGATGTAGTGGATCTGTCTCATCTCTCTCTCTCCATCTCTCTCTCTCCATCTCTCTCTCTCTCATCTCTCTCTCTCTCTCCATCTCTCTCTCTCTCTCCATCTCTCTCTCTCTCTCCATCTCTCTCTCTCTCTCCATCTCTCTCTCTCTCTATCTCTCTCCCTCCATCTCTCTCTCCTTCTCTCCATCTCTCTCTCCATCTCATCTCTCTCTCTCCATCTCATCTCTCTCTCTCCATCTCATCTCTCTCTCTCTCCATCTCTCTCTCTCTCCATCTCTCTCTCTCCATCTCATCTCTCCATCTCATCTCTCCATCTCATCTTTCATCCATCTCTCTCTCTCTCTCCCTCTCTCCCCCTCTCTCCATCTCTCTCTCTCTCTATCTCTCTATCTCTATCCCCAGGCTCGCTGGGAGAAGGAGCGGGAGCGTCACCGGCTGCAGGCGGAGGTCCTGGAGGCGGAGCTAAGACAGAGAGAGGAGGAGTGTAGGAGACTGGAGAAGAAACTAGAGATGGAGAGAGAGGAGCTGGAGAGACAGAGAGAGACATACCAACAGGTTGCTGCTTCCTTACAATATAATAATATACAGGAGAAAATCTGACCTCTCTGAAATGAAAATGGATGGCCCTCCCTTCAGTGAAAATATATTTTTACCCTCCCTGAACGCTTGAAAAAGTGATCCTCCCCTATACCCCAAATAATAATTAAAACATAAAATGGATAGCATAGAACATGCCAATCATTTACCCTCATTCCCAGGACAAACCAGAGTCTTAGATATTCAGTTTTAGAAACTGTTCTTCGTTTTGTAAGCATTACATGGCAAAGTACCCAGAAGGTTGTCAATTCAGACTACCGCGGACAATAAAAGCACTAAATTCATCTATCATATTTTTGCAGGCCAAGAAAAATGTGCCTTTTTATGAACGCATTTCATGCAATTCTGTCATTTCTACGTGACTGTAGACGAGCAGAATCTATTTTAATACCACAACAGAGCATGACAACGAATGTGCACATACTGCAGTGCCAAATACCTTTTAATTTCTATACAGGCTATTGTTAAAAAAAAGAGGACAGTCTACCAGTGGTAAAGTTGTCTATCGAGTGTAAAAATATATCAGAACAGAACCAGTTATGACTGAAGTATCTGATCATCAATGAATTTCAAAAGAAACCCTTCATTGTTTAACACAGCAGCCGCATATCATCAGGTAGGCCAATATACACTTGTAACTTTTTTTCATATGCAAAACTAGCATTTTCTAATTCATTCCATGATACTGTTGTTACAAAATAGATTTGTGTTGGCTGTGATTAGGGCACGGAAATATAAGAGCCTCTGCTAGGCTAAATTTAACAAACTAGGCATGCATAGCTCACCACATGATCCTCAAACCAGAGACTGGCCAAACTCGTGTTTTTAAAAGTCAATTCAAAAGGCACTGTAGAATGACTGACCGTATAGTCTAATAAGACATTTTTCATTTAATTATTATTTAATTCAAAGTATTTTTTAAATGTAGTATTTCATCATAGTAAATACATGCATAGGCATGTTGTTGAAATGCTAAGCGCTCCTGCTAGCTTCTTGCATGTCTCAAATGCTTCATAATGGATTTCCTAAATGGCCTTGAAATAATAATAATAATAATATAGCCTAAATAATACATTTGTTTGTTCCTTCTTAGGCTACCTGGCTGGCTCCTGACTGATTTAGAGTTAATATGTTGTTTAATAGCGTGTTGAAATATTGAATGTCAATTGAAAGTGACAGAATCACACATTACTTCCCAAGCAAAGTACATGTTTTGTCTCCTCAGCAACAGAAGGTTGTAGCGAAGACTCTGAATGTGATAGAGACAAACCAAAGATATCTGAATGTGATAGAGACAAACCAAAGATATCTGAATGTGATAGAGACAAACCAAAGATATCTGAATGTGATAGAGACAAACCAAAGATATCTGAATGTGATAGAGACAAACCAAAGATATCTGAATGTGATAGAGACAAACCAAAGATATCTGAATGTGATAGAGACAAACCAAAGATATCTGAATGTGATAGAGACAAACCAAAGATATCTGAATGTGATAGAGACAAACCAAAGATATCTGAATGTGATAGACAAACCAAAGATATCTGAAAGTGATAGAGACAAACCAAAGATATCTGAATGTGATAGAGACAAACCAAAGATATCTGAATGTGATAGACAAACCAAAGATATCTGAATGTGATAGACAAACCAAAGATATCTGAAAGTGATAGAGACAAACCAAAGATATCTGAATGTGATAGAGACAAACCAAAGATATCTGAATGTGATAGAGACAAACCAAAGATATCTGAATGTGATAGAGACAAACCAAAGATATCTGAATGTGATAGAGACAAACCAAAGATATCTGAATGTGATAGAGACAAACCAAAGATATCTGAATGTGATAGAGACAAACCAAAGATATCTGAATGTGATAGAGACAAACCAAAGATATCTGAATGTGATAGAGACAAACCAAAGATATCTGAATGTGATAGAGACAAACCAAAGATATCTGAATGTGATAGAGACAAACCAAAGATATCTGAATGTGATAGAGACAAACCAAAGATATCTGAATGTGATAGAGACAAACCAAAGATATCTGAATGTGATAGAGACAAACCAAAGATATCTGAATGTGATAGAGACAAACCAAAGATATCTGAATGTGATAGAGACAAACCAAAGATATCTGAATGTGATAGAGACAAACCAAAGATATCTGAATGTGATAGAGACAAACCAAAGATATCCCTTATGCATCGGAGTCACGTCTTTCACAGCATTGTTCAGCTTGTTTCTAGCATGAAAAGCATTTGAAAAAAAAAAACTATATATATATATATAACCTTTATGTAACCTTTATTTAACTAGGCAAGTCAGTTAAGAACAAATTCTTATTTACAATGACGGCCTACACCGGACAAACCCGGATGCTGGGCCAATTGTGCGCCGCCCTATGGGACTCCCAGTCACGGCCGGTTGTGATACCGGCTAGATTCAAACCAGGGTATCTGTGGTGTCTTAGACCACTGTGATACAGCCTGGATGGGACCAGGGTGTTAGACCGCTGTGATACAGCCTGGATGGAACCAGGGTGTTAGACCACTGTGATACAGCCTGGATGGAACCAGGGTGTTAGACCACTGTGATACAGCCTGGATGGGACCAGGGTGTTAGACCGCTGTGATACAGCCTGGATGGGACCAGGGTGTTAGACCACTGTGATACAGCCTGGATGGAACCAGGGTCTTAGACCACTGTGATACAGCCTGGATGGAACCAGGGTGTTAGACCGCTGTGATACAGCCTGGATGGGACCAGGGTCTTAGACCGCTGTGATACAGCCTGGATGGGACCAGGGTCTTAGACCGCTGTGATACAGCCTGGATGGGACCAGGGTGTTAGACCACTTGCGCCGCTCTGGAAAATTGTGGACTAAAGCGTTGTTATATAATCAGTTCTCTAAAAAATACCTCTTAGGCTAACAAAGGGGTAGTCCAATGCTTTCAGCCATTTCCTTAAACAACAGCCACAATACCCTCACACAGTGCACGGTGACTGACAACATGTATGGATAGTAGCCTAGAAGACCAGAGGGAAGAGTGGCCCCTACCTGCCCTCCAACACCACTTCCAGCAGCATCTGGTCTCCCATCCAGGGACCGACCAGGACCAACCCTGCATAGCTTCAGAGGCAAGCCAGTAGTCAGATGTAGTGTGGTATGTTGCTGACAGCGGAAGGTAGCCTAGCAGTCAGAGCAGTGGACCAGTAACCGAAAGGTTGCTAGTTCGAATACTCGAGTCGACATGGTGAAAAATCTGCCAGTGCCCTTGAGCAAGGCACTTATCCCTAATTTGCTTCAGGGTCACCGTGCTACTATGGCTGACCCTGTAAAACAACACACCTATCCGGTGTATGTGACAAAATCTGTTTATTCAAAGTAATTTCCCTTTGTCATGTAACGTACCAACAGGATCTGGAAAGGCTGAGGGAGTCAATGAGGACGGTGGAAAAACAGAAGGAACACCTCAATACACAGATGAAGTTGAAGCAGAACAAGACCGTCACCAACCCTGGGAGTTTTAACTTCAAAGCTCAGCAGGTGGGGATGTGGTGTGGTCGTTAAGAACTGAGGACCAATAGTGTGAGGAGCTGTTGTTGATGTATTTGTAGGTGTTTACATCATCCGGACATTCTATTCTTCTCCTCAGGCTCCCCTCTCCCAGTCCTTCCGAGGGGATCCTCCCCTCCTCTCCCAGTCCTTCCGAGGGGATCCTCCCCAACTCTCCCAGTCCTTCCGAGGGGATCCTCCCCTCCTCTCCCAGTCCTTCCGAGGGGATCCTCCCCAACTCTCCCAGTCCTTCCGAGGGGATCCTCCCCAACTCTCCCAGTCCTTCCGAGGGGATCCTCCCCAACTGTCCCAGTCCTTCCGAGGGGATCCTCCCCAACTGTCCCAGTCCTTCCGAGGGGATCCTCCCCAACTCTCCCAGTCCTTCCGAGGGGATCCTCCCCAACTCTCCCAGTCCTTCCGAGGGGATCCTCCCCTCCTCTCCCAGTCCTTCCGAGGGGACCTGACAGCTGATTGGATGAAGGGAAGAGAGGTGATCCAGATCCCCAAGGTCCTTGTCCCCCCCAGCCTCTCTGTAGCCACCAACATTTTCCTGGAGCAGCCCCCGGAGGTGAGCCACATAGGACGTAATAGGACAGTGCATTCAGAAAGTATTCAGACCCCCTTACTTCTTCCACATTTTTTTTTTACATTACAGCCTTATTCTAAAATTGAATACATCGTTTTTTCCCTCGTCAATCTACACACATTACCCCATAATGACAAAGTAAGAATAGGTTTTTAGAAATTTTTGCAAATTTTATAAAAAAATTCAACTGAAATATCACATTTACATAAGTGTTGAGACCCTGTACTCAGTACTTTATTGGCACACCTGCATTTGTGGAGTTTCTCCCATTCTTCTCTGCAGATCCTCTCAAGCTCTGTCAGGTTAGATGGGGAATGTCACTACACAGCTATTTTCAGGTCTCTCCAGAGATGTTTAATCGGGTTCAAGTCCGGGCTCTGGCTGGGCCACTCAAGGACATTCAGAGACTTGCCCCAACCCACTCTTGCCTTGTTTTGGCTGTGTACTTAGGGTCGTTGTCCTGTTAAAAGGTGAACCTTTGCCCAGACTGATGTCCTGAGAGCTCTGGAGCAGGTTTTCATCAAGGATCTTTGTTCAGCTTTCCCTTGATCCTGACTAGTCTCCCAGTACCTGCTGCTGAAAAACATCCCCACAGCATGATGCTGCCATCACCATGCTTCACCGTAGGGTTGGTGCCAGGTTTCCTCCTATAGTTCAATCTTGGTTTCATCAGACCAGAGAATCTTGTTTCCCATTGTATGAGAATCCATTAGGTGGGCTGTGGGCTGTCATGTGCCTTTTACTGAGGAGTGGCTTCCATCTGGCCACTCTACCATAAAGGCCTAATTGGTGGAGTGCTGCAACTCTAGGAAGAGTCTTGGTGGTTCCAAACTTCTTCCATTTAATGATGAAGGCCACTGTGTTCTTGGGGACCTACAACCTTCAACAATTCCTTCGACCTCATGGCTTGGTTTTTACTCTGACATGCACCGTCCACTGTGGGACCTTATATAGACAGGTGTGTGCCTTTTTATAAATCATGTCCAATCAATTGAATTTACCACGTATGGATTCCAATCAAGTTGTAGAATCATCTCAAGGAGGATCAATGGAACAGGATGGACCTGAGCTCAATTTTCGAGTATCATAGTAAAGGTAGCAAAGGTACTTATGTATATAAGGTATTTCAGTTTTTTATTTGTTAAAAATTTGCACAAATTTTAAAAACCTGTTTTTGCTTTGTCATTATGGGGTATTGTGTGTAGATTTACGAGGGGAAAAAATGATTGAATCCATTTTAGAATAAGGCTGTAACGACGTAACAAAATGTGGAAAAGGTTGAGGGGTCTGAATACTTTCCAAATGCACTGTACCGACCATGGTTTTCTAGAAATCCCAGTTAGAGGATTCCTGGAATCAGGAAATAGTACTTTGTCAAGTTACCAGTATTTTTCAACCCTAACCAACTATGTGAATATGTGCTCACTTCCCAGTGTTTTTCTATTGTAACGTGTTGTTCAATAGTGTATTGATATTGTGTATTTTGCATGCTGAATTTCCATGTACATTTTTATTTTTTTATTTTACCTTTATTTTACTAGGCAAGTCAGTTAAGAACAAATTCTTATTTACAATGACGGCCTAGGAACAGTGGGTTAACTGCCTGTTCAGGGGCAGAACGACAGATTTGTACCTTGTCAGCTCGGGGGTTTGAACTTGCAACCTTCCGGTTACTCGTCCAACGCTCTAACCACTAGGCTACTCTGCCGCCCCTGGATAGTAATGTTCCCATTCGGTGCACTCGGTACAACACTGTTGCCAATTAGATCTCCATAGCTGTGTGTTGTAACTCATTTTCCAGTAGTTCATTCACAGTTCATAACTTTACGTTATCGTATCTTAGGTGCCCCTCGCAGGGAGAGCATCAGCCCCGGGCCCTCTAAACCAGAATTCCCCATCCACCTGATCAGCACAACCAACCAGGTGGTTCACAAACCAGGGGCCGTGCAACAGCAGATACCCACCAAGCTGGCTGTCCTTGGTAACAAGGGCAAGGAGAAGAGCAGTAAGAAGAGGTCCCACCACAAGCGCAATCACAGCGCAGGTAAGAACCCGGCTCAGTAGAACCCGGCTCAGTAGAACCCGGCGCGGGTCAGGTCAGAACACGGCGCGGGTCAGAACAGAACACGGCGCGGGTCGGAACAGAACACGGCGCGGGTCGGAACAGAACACGGCGCGGGTCGGAACAGAACACGGCGCGGGTCGGAACAGAACACGGCGCGGGTCGGAACAGAACACGGCGCGGGTCGGAACAGAACACGGCGCGGGTCGGAACAGAACACGGCGCGGGTCGGAACTGTACACGGCACTCCTATAATCTCAAACCTTCCGTTTATTAGTCATGTACTGGGGCACTTGTTTTGAAGTCCTACTCTTTCCTCTTGACCTCAGCTGTGCTAGGGGAAATCATAACATTTACCCCATATTGATATTTTCTATGATCTGTTAAAGCAGTGGGCATATATCTCCACTACAGGAGGCTTGTGGCTGGAGTGGAATCACTGGAATGGTATCATACACATGGTTTCTATGCATTTGATGCCATTCCATTTGCTCTGTTCCATCCTCCACTGATCTCCATAGTTCTGATGCAGTGTTGTCTTTCCTCCTGCAGCGTCCATAGAAATGTCTCAGGTGGTGCCGATCAGAGTGACAGGAAATCAGAGTCTGAGAGGGAAGAAGACTGTGAGCCCACAGAGAAACTACCAATTAGGTAAGAGCCCTCACAGGTAAAAACCCGTTACTGATTCTACCAATCAGGTAAGAGCCCTCACTGATGCTACCAATCGGGTAAGAGCCCTCACTGATGCTACCAATCGGGTAAGAGCCCTCACTGATGCTACCAATCGGGTAAGAGCCCTCACTGATGCTACCAATCGGGTAAGAGCCCTCACTGATGCTACCAATCGGGTAAGAGCCCTCACTGATGCTACCAATCGGGTAAGAGCCCTCACTGATGCTACCAATCGGGTAAGAGCCCTCACTGATGCTACCAATCGGGTAAGAGCCCTCACTGATGCTACCAATCGGGTAAGAGCCCTCACTGATGCTACCAATCGGGTAAGAGCCCTCACTGATGCTACCAATCGGGTAAGAGCCCTCACTGATGCTACCAATCGGGTAAGAGCCCTCACTGATGCTACCAATCGGGTAAGAGCCCTCACTGATGCTACCAATCGGGTAAGAGCCCTCACTGGACCTACCAATCATCTAAGACGAGAACCTTGGGAGTTCCAGATACATATTGTCTGATTTTTACTGTTTTAATATCTCGGGAAGTAAATTAACACACCCAATAATTAAGTTAACCGTACGCTGTTATGCCTCTTCAGATGATTTCTTCAGTCCTCCAGAGCCCCTGTCCAGCGTTAAGCCCTCCCAGACCCTGTCGTCCAGCAGCAGCATGAGGACCAATAACCAGAGCCACGTCCCTCCACCTCCCCCTCCACCCTTCCCCAAAGACATAGTAAGCAAACCAACCAAGGAGCACGTTATCTACCTGTAAGGACACAGGGCGACACCAAAACCCTAAGCCAGGGCTCTGAAACTGGCGGCCCATGTGCCAAAACCGGCCCACGAGTGATTTATATTTGGCCCGCCAAAGCTCTGTTCACAGTAAAGATGTGATTATATATATTTTTTACTGATTGGGCTTTCTAATTGCTGGTACTGTTCCTGTTGAATTTCCACATTTCCAAAATTCATTTCTATTGTTTGGATGAGTGCTTGTCTCTAAACTCTCTCTGCACTCAAGTCTTTATGTTTTTAAGCCTTTTTAAAGATGATATAAATTCATGTTAGGAAGCTGGTTATTACTTTGAATTGTTTACAGGTCTGAGGTGCCAAGCACGTTACCTCAGAGCGCATTAGAAACTCTTTTAAATCTGAATTGACCTGTTCCTCGTTTTGTATTTCTTCATGTCATATAATGTATGGAAGTAAATGTTCATTTAGCTGTGAGGTGTAAAACTGACCAGTTTACCAGACGCAGATTAAGTTTGGTCCAGCACTAAAAAAAGATTCTCAATTGAGATTCTCCCAGTTTTTAATTTTTTTGTTGTCCAAGACTAGGCTTAATCTGTGTCTGGGAAATGGGCCCTTATGGTATGGGAATTATGGTGTATTATAACACTGAATAATAATGACTACTGTACTAAATTATGCCAATTCTCCTGTGGTTTATGCCATTTTGTGATTTTTGTTATGAAGTTTACAGGAGAGGGTTTCATGACATTTTGTCAGCATTTTGTCAGACAGCTTCTCCACACCCATATCAACATGGATTGTTGTCAGTCAAGTTTTAGTTTAGTTATAACGACAGGAAAGTTTGTGTGCGAGAGTGAAATGTTAGAACTATCTTATGTGTGTACTTTGAACAAGAGGCAAAGCGTTTTGCCAGATGGTTTTCTTCATTGTGTAACTGTCAAAAGGTTCTGTTCTGGGAACCAAGGAACTTATTGAACAATGTTCTATCGGGGAGATGTTTGGAAGGATGTTGCTCATGGTTACAGTTTCCAGTGAACACAGTCTGGGAATAGAATTAGAACACGTGTGACAAAACATTTGTTTTTACTGCTCTAATTATGTCGTTAATTATCTTCAAAATGGAATCTCCCTATAACACATGTTCTATTGTTTCTACTATGCTGTTGTTACTTATAACCTGGATGGTTGCAGCCCTGAATGCTGATTGGCTGATATAGCCGTGGTATATCACACTGTATGCCACGGGTATGATGAAACATTTGTTTTTACTGCTCTAATTAAGTTGCTAACCAGTTTATTATAGCAATAAGGCACCTCTGGGGTTTGTGGTACATGGCCATGATACCGCGGTTAAGGGCTGTGTCCAGGCACTCTGTGTTACGTCGTCTGTAAGAACAGCTCTTAGCCGTGGTATATTGGCCATATACCACATCTCCTCTGGCCTTATTGCGTATATATATATATATATATATATATATATATATATGGTCTGGACATTCTGCTGTGATGTTGATGTCCTGGTAAACTGTTGTGGTTCCCATCCACAGCCGATGGAAGGAATAAAAAATCATTCTGCTGCCTGTAATCAGCCTGTTTGTTTCTAGAAGGAGAGCTCAGTCAAGTCAGGCCGGGGTTCAATCCAATAGTTTCCTTTAAAATCTGCATTGGCGTAATCGGATTGAATCCCCGGCCTCCATGTCACCTCCGAATGACTCACTTCCTCCCATCCCATGTCCAGTCTGAAATAGCAGTGAAGCAGCGCAAGGACAAAGCAGTTCTGTTGTTCCCCACCAGAATAGAACAGTGGCCTGTAATCGTTAGTCGTGTATGTTTTGCTTCCAGTTCAGCCCCTCAATGGGTGAATCTCAATTGTATTTCCTTGGTTCCTTTCATCCTCTCGCTTCAAAACACTTGGATGAGGTCAGAGGTCACAACCCCTCTGACCGGCAACCTCAGAATTATAGTCACCATTCTTCTTCTGTTGCTAATATAGAACATTCAGTTGGTGGTATATGACCTGGCAGTAGCTTGAGTTCTGAATGGAGAGTCTGTCTGACTGGGTGAGTCACTCCGGGAGCCGGTGGAGATTTGATGCCCTGTCACTACCTGGGTGCCTGGTCCTGCCCGTTAGCGCTGATGAAGTCTCCTCTGGCTCCCGTAGTGACTCTCCCAGTCAGACAGACTCTCCATTCAGAACTTAACATTAACACAGCAGTGACTCTCCCAGTCAGACAGACTCTCCATTCAGAACTTAACATTAACACAGCAGTGACTCTCCCAGTCAGACAGACTCTCCATTCAGAACTTAACATTCACACAGCAGTGCAGTGCCTCCCTTGGCTCTCGTCTCATCAGCAAGGCAGGCACACATTGTGGAGAGAAGGCTAGAGAGTCCGACTGCCGTGAGAGTGTAATTTGAGACGGGGCCAGAATGAAGAGGGTCATTCATATTCAGTTGCAGTACAACTCTTGCTACTGCCAGGTCATATACCACCAACTTAATGTTCTATATTAGCAACAGAAGAAGAATGGTGACTATATTTCTGAGGTTGGCAATGACGAAGCCATGCAGAGGATGAAATGCTTTTGTTTATTTATTTTGGCGTATTCCTCCTCAGATGTTTTAAAAACCACCTGGTGATGTCATCAAATAACCCTGGTGAATATCTCATCTCATTGGCTGCAAAATAGTGTGCAGATGAATCTGATAGGGCACTCTCCCTAACCAACCAGCTTCTTCCGTCATGACTTGACTTCTTATCTCTAACCCCTATCCTTTGACCTCTAGCAGACTGTTAAAATAGTGGTGTTCCTCTGCTAATATGTTGGTGACACATCAGATCTTAGGTATAGGTATTTTACGCATCAGCTAACCACATGTTATAGCAATCTGATGCCCGACGGAACAGTCGATGATGTGGCACGCAACCATTGGTTGATGCAGGGGAACATCCACCTATATTTCCAGTACTGACCAGGTCCTTCCTGTGTTTATGGACTCGTGGCTGTGATGAAATGAACGGGAACAACAAAAAACTAAAATCTACTCTGTTTAGCTACAGAATATACAGTGGGGTCAGGAATTATTGGCACCCTTGATAAAGATTAGCAAAAAAGACAGTAAAATAAATAATACAAATACTGAGCTATGTTGTATGCTCAAACTATCCTGAACAAAAATATAAACGCAACATGCAAACATTTCTAAGATTTTACTGAGTTACAGTTCATATAAGGAAATCAGTCAATTGAAATGAATTAATTTGGCCCTAATCTATAGATTTCACCTGACTGGGTGGGGGTGCAGCCATGGGTGGGCCTGGGCCCAGCCAATCAGAATGGCCCGCAAAAGGGCTTTATTACAGACAGAAATACTCCTCAGTTTCATCAGCTGTCCGGGTGGCTGGTCTCAGACGATCTCGCAGGTGAAGAAGCCGGATGTGGAGGTCCTGGGTTGGCGTGGTTACACGTGGTCTTTGGTTGTGTGGCCGGTTAGATGTACTGCAAAATTCTCTACAAATGACGTTGGAGGCGGCTTATGGTAGAGAAATTAACATTCTGGCAACAGCTCTGGCGGACAGTCCTGCAGTCAGCATGCCAATTGCACGCTCCCTCAACTTGATCTGTGGCATTGCGTTGTGTGTCAGAACTGCAAATTTTTCATGATTACTGATCAATTTCTTCATACATTTATAATTAGTAGGTTTTATGTTTTAACAAATATTTGTTATTTTGTACATATGTATTGTATATCGTGGTGTGGTTTTCATAACATCTGCACACTTTTATTTCATTCGTTTTTTTCTATTTATCACTTGTTTTCTTTGCTGCAAATTATTTTTTTTGACTGGCCTTTTATTGTCCACAGCACAAGGTGCACCCCTGTAATGATCATGCTGTTTAATCAACATATTGATATGCCACACCTGTCGGGTGGATGGATTATCTTGGCAAAGGAAAAATGCTCACGAACAGGGATGTAAACAAATTTTGTGCACAACTTTTTTGAGAAATAAGCATTTTGTGTGTATGAAATATTTCTGGTTTCTTTTATTTCAACTAATGAAACATGGGACCAACACTTTAAATATTGCGTTTTATATATATTTTTTGTTTAGTATAGGTGCCGGCACTGTTTATATTTAGGTGCTGGAACTCAACAATACTTTTAACCTAATTTTCTATCAGAGGTTCAGGAACTGTTTATATTGAAGTGCAGGAACTGAAACAGTAGAAACTTCTGAGGTGCCGATATTCAGTTCCGGAGAGCTCCTGCCCAAGTGAAGCACGGCTTGAGTCCCAAATGGACCCTGGTTCAAAAGTAGTGCACTATGAAGGAAACAGGGTGCCATTTGGGATGCACCCCACAAATATTTAGCAAATGTATTAAGTAAAAATAAAAAAAATGTAACGACGTTCTTCGTTTGTCGAAAGAGAGTCGGACCGAAATGCAGCGTGTTTGTTACATGTTTATTAGTGAAAACAAATAACGAAACTATACATGAAATAACGAATAAATACAAAACAACAAAACAGAACGTGAAACCTATTACAGCCTGACTGGTGAAACTACCACAGAGACAGGAACAATCACCCATGAAATACAAAGCGAAACCCAGGCTACCTAAATACGGTTCCCAATCAGAGACAACGAGAATCACCTGACTCTGATTGAGAACCGCCTCAGGCAGCCAAACCTATGAAACACACACCCCTAATCAGCTACAATCCCAATAACTAAAAAACCCCACTAAATACAACAAACAATAAACCCATGTCACACCCTGGCCTGACCAACTAATAAACTAAAACACAAAATACTAAGACCAAGGCGTGACAGAACCCCCCCCCAAGGTGCGGACTCCCGAAGCACCTCAAAACCATAGGGAGGGTCCGGGTGGGCGTCTGTCCATGGTGGCGGCTCCAGCTCCGGACGTGGACCCCACTTCATAAATGTCATTGTTCCTCCCCTTCGCGTCCTGGGATGATCCACCCTCGCCGCCGACCATGGCCGAATAGTCCTCACCCAGAACCCTACATAACAGAGGAGCAGCTCGTGACTGAGGGGCAGCTCGGGACTGAGGGGCAGCTCGGGACTGAGGGGCAGCTCGGGACTGAGGGGCAGCTCGGGACTGAGGGGCAGCTCGGGACTGAGGGGCAGCCCGGGACTGAGGGGCAGCCCAGTACCAAGAAGAAGCCCAGTACCGAGAAGAAGCCCAGTACCGAGAAGAAGCCCAGTACCGAGAAGAAGCCCAGTACCGAGATGAAGCCCAGCCAGGCAGTTGAATCCGGCAGATCCTGGTTGACCGGCTGATCCTGGCTGACCGGCGGATCCTGGCTGACCGGCGGATCCTGGCTGACCGGCGGATCTGGAAGAGTCTGGCTGACTGGCGGATCTGGAAGAGTCTGGCGGATCTGGAAGAGTCTGGCGGATCTGGAAGAGTCTGGCTGACTGGCGGATCTGGAAGAGTCTGGCGGATCTGGAAGAGTCTGGCGGACTGGCGGATCTGGAAGAGTCTGGCGGACTGGCGGATCTGGAAGAGTCTGGCTGACTGGCGGATCTGGAAGAGTCTGGCTGACTGGCGGATCTGGAAGAGTCTGGCTGACTGGCGGATCTGGAAGAGTCTGGCTGACTGGCGGATCTGGAAGAGTCTGGCTGACTGGCGGATCTGGAAGAGTCTGGCTGATCTGGAAGAGTCTGGCGGATCTGGAAGAGTCTGGCGGATCTGGAAGAGTCTGGCGGATCTGGAAGAGTCTGGCGGATCTGGAAGAGTCTGGCGGATCTGGAAGAGTCTGGCGGATCTGGAAGAGTCTGGCGGATCTGGAAGAGTCTGGCGGATCTGGAAGAGTCTGGCGGATCTGGAAGAGTCTGGCGGATCTGGAAGAGTCTGGCGGATCTGGAAGAGTCTGGCGGATCTGGAAGAGTCTGGCTGACTGGGGGATCTGGAAGAGTCTGGCTGACTGGCGGATCTGGAAGCGTCTGGCGGATCTGGAAGCGTCTGGCTGACTGGCGGATCTGGAAGAGTCTGGCTGACTGGCGGATCTGGAAGAGTCTGGCTGACTGGCGGATCTGGAAGAGTCTGGCGGATCTGGAAGAGTCTGGCGGATCTGGAAGAGTCTGGCGGATCTGGAAGAGTCTGGCGGATCTGGAAGAGTCTGGCGGATCTGGAAGAGTCTGGCGGATCTGGAAGAGTCTGGCGGATCTGGAAGAGTCTGGCGGATCTGGAAGAGTCTGGCTGACTGGCGGATCTGGAAGCGTCTGGCGGATCTGGAAGCGTCTGGCTGACTGGCGGATCTGGAAGAGTCTGGCTGACTGGCGGATCTGGAAGCGTCTGGCGGATCTGGAAGCGTCTGGCTGACTGGCGGATCTGGAAGAGTCTGGCTGACTGGCGGATCTGGAAGAGTCTGGCTGACTGGCGGATCTGGAAGAGTCTGGCTGACTGGCGGATCTGGAAGAGTCTGGCTGACTGGCGGATCTGGAAGAGTCTGGCTGACTGGCGGATCTGGAAGAGTCTGGCTGACTGGCGGATCTGGAAGCGTCTGGCTGACTGGCGGATCTGGAAGAGTCTGGCTGACTGGCGGATCTGGAAGCGTCTGGCTGACTGGCGGATCTGGAAGAGTCTGGCGGATCTGGAAGAGTCTGGCTGACTGGCGGATCTGGAAGAGTCTGGCTGACTGGCGGATCTGGAAGAGTCTGGCTGTCTGGCGGATCTGGAAGAGTCTGGCTGTCTGGCGGATCTGGAAGAGTCTGGCTGACTGGCGGATCTGGAAGAGTCTGGCTGACTGGCGGATCTGGAAGAGTCTGGCTGTCTGGCGGATCTGGAAGAGTCTGGCGGATCTGGAAGAGTCTGGCGGATCTGGAAGGGTCTGGCGGATCTGGAAGAGTCTGGCGGATCTGGAAGAGTCTGGCGGATCTGGAAGAGTCTGGCGGATCTGGAAGAGTCTGGCGGATCTGGAAGAGTCTGGCGGATCTGGAAGAGTCTGGCGGATCTGGAAGAGTCTGGCTGACTGGCGGATCTGGAAGAGTCTGGCTGACTGGCGGATCTGGAAGAGTCTGGCTGTCTGGCGGATCTGGAAGAGTCTGGCGGATCTGGAAGAGTCTGGCGGATCTGGAAGAGTCTGGCGGATCTGGAAGAGTCTGGCGGATCTGGCGGATCTGGAAGAGTCTGGCTGACTGGCGGATCTGGAAGCGTCTGGCTGACTGGCGGATCTGGAAGAGTCTGGCGGATCTGGAAGAGTCTGGCTGACTGGCGGATCTGGAAGAGTCTGGCGGATCTGGAAGAGTCTGGCGGATCTGGAAGAGTCTGGCGGATCTGGAAGAGTCTGGCGGATCTGGAAGAGTCTGGCGGATCTGGAAGAGTCTGGCGGATCTGGAAGAGTCTGGCGGATCTGGAAGAGTCTGGCGGATCTGGAAGAGTCTGGCGGATCTGGAAGAGTCTGGCGGATCTGGAAGAGTCTGGCTGACTGGCGGATCTGGAAGAGTCTGGCTGACTTGGCGGATCTGGAAGAGTCTGGCTGACTGGCGGATCTGGAAGAGTCTGGCTGACTGGCGGATCTGGAAGAGTCTGGCTGACTGGCGGATCTGGAAGAGTCTGGCTGACTGGCGGATCTGGAAGAGTCTGGCTGACTGGCGGATCTGGAAGAGTCTGGCTGTCTGGCGGATCTGGAAGAGTCTGGCGGATCTGGAAGAGTCTGGCGGATCTGGAAGAGTCTGGCGGATCTGGAAGAGTCTGGCGGATCTGGAAGAGTCTGGCTGATCTGGAAGAGTCTGGCTGACTCTGGCGGATCTGGAAGAGTCTGGCGGATCTGGAAGAGTCTGGCGGATCTGGAAGAGTCTGGCGGATCTGGAAGAGTCTGGCGGATCTGGAAGAGTCTGGCTGATCTGGAAGAGTCTGGCTGACTCTGGCGGATCTGGAAGAGTCTGGCGGATCTGGAAGAGTCTGGCGGATCTGGAAGAGTCTGGCGGATCTGGAAGAGTCTGGCGGATCTGGAAGAGTCTGGCGGATCTGGAAGAGTCTGGCGGATCTGGAAGAGTCTGGCGGATCTGGAAGAGTCTGGCTGACTGGCGGATCTGGAAGAGTCTGGCTGATCTGGAAGAGTCTGGCTGATCTGGAAGAGTCTGGCTGACTCTGGCGGATCTGGAAGAGTCTGGCGGATCTGGAAGAGTCTGGCGGATCTGGAAGAGTCTGGCGGATCTGGAAGAGTCTGGCGGATCTGGAAGAGTCTGGCGGATCTGGAAGAGTCTGGCGGATCTGGAAGAGTCTGGCGGATCTGGAAGAGTCTGGCGGATCTGGAAGAGTCTGGCTGACTGGCGGATCTGGAAGAGTCTGGCTGACTGGCGGATCTGGAAGCGTCTGGCGGATCTGGAAGCGTCTGGCTGACTGGCGGATCTGGAAGAGTCTGGCTGACTGGCGGATCTGGAAGAGTCTGGCTGACTGGCGGATCTGGAAGAGTCTGGCGGATCTGGAAGAGTCTGGCGGATCTGGAAGAGTCTGGCGGATCTGGAAGAGTCTGGCGGATCTGGAAGAGTCTGGCGGATCTGGAAGAGTCTGGCGGATCTGGAAGAGTCTGGCGGATCTGGAAGGGTCTGGCGGATCTGGAAGAGTCTGGCGGATCTGGAAGAGTCTGGCGGATCTGGAAGAGTCTGGCGGATCTGGAAGAGTCTGGCGGATCTGGAAGAGTCTGGCGGATCTGGAAGAGTCTGGCGGATCTGGAAGAGTCTGGCTGACTGGGGGATCTGGAAGAGTCTGGCTGACTGGCGGATCTGGAAGCGTCTGGCGGATCTGGAAGCGTCTGGCTGACTGGCGGATCTGGAAGAGTCTGGCTGACTGGCGGATCTGGAAGAGTCTGGCTGACTGGCGGATCTGGAAGAGTCTGGCGGATCTGGAAGAGTCTGGCGGATCTGGAAGAGTCTGGCGGATCTGGAAGAGTCTGGCGGATCTGGAAGAGTCTGGCGGATCTGGAAGAGTCTGGCGGATCTGGAAGAGTCTGGCGGATCTGGAAGAGTCTGGCGGATCTGGAAGAGTCTGGCGGATCTGGAAGAGTCTGGCGGACTGGCGGATCTGGAAGCGTCTGGCGGATCTGGAAGCGTCTGGCTGACTGGCGGATCTGGAAGAGTCTGGCTGACTGGCGGATCTGGAAGAGTCTGGCTGACTGGCGGATCTGGAAGAGTCTGGCTGACTGGCGGATCTGGAAGAGTCTGGCTGACTGGCGGATCTGGAAGAGTCTGGCTGACTGGCGGATCTGGAAGAGTCTGGCTGACTGGCGGATCTGGAAGCGTCTGGCTGACTGGCGGATCTGGAAGAGTCTGGCTGACTGGCGGATCTGGAAGCGTCTGGCTGACTGGCGGATCTGGAAGAGTCTGGCGGATCTGGAAGAGTCTGGCTGACTGGCGGATCTGGAAGAGTCTGGCTGACTGGCGGATCTGGAAGAGTCTGGCTGTCTGGCGGATCTGGAAGAGTCTGGCTGTCTGGCGGATCTGGAAGAGTCTGGCTGACTGGCGGATCTGGAAGAGTCTGGCTGACTGGCGGATCTGGAAGAGTCTGGCTGTCTGGCGGATCTGGAAGAGTCTGGCGGATCTGGAAGAGTCTGGCGGATCTGGAAGGGTCTGGCGGATCTGGAAGAGTCTGGCGGATCTGGAAGAGTCTGGCGGATCTGGAAGAGTCTGGCGGATCTGGAAGAGTCTGGCGGATCTGGAAGAGTCTGGCGGATCTGGAAGAGTCTGGCGGATCTGGAAGAGTCTGGCTGACTGGCGGATCTGGAAGAGTCTGGCTGACTGGCGGATCTGGAAGAGTCTGGCTGTCTGGCGGATCTGGAAGAGTCTGGCGGATCTGGAAGAGTCTGGCGGATCTGGAAGAGTCTGGCGGATCTGGAAGAGTCTGGCGGATCTGGCGGATCTGGAAGAGTCTGGCTGACTGGCGGATCTGGAAGCGTCTGGCTGACTGGCGGATCTGGAAGAGTCTGGCGGATCTGGAAGAGTCTGGCTGACTGGCGGATCTGGAAGAGTCTGGCGGATCTGGAAGAGTCTGGCGGATCTGGAAGAGTCTGGCGGATCTGGAAGAGTCTGGCGGATCTGGAAGAGTCTGGCGGATCTGGAAGAGTCTGGCGGATCTGGAAGAGTCTGGCGGATCTGGAAGAGTCTGGCGGATCTGGAAGAGTCTGGCGGATCTGGAAGAGTCTGGCGGATCTGGAAGAGTCTGGCGGATCTGGAAGAGTCTGGCTGACTGGCGGATCTGGAAGAGTCTGGCTGACTGGCGGATCTGGAAGAGTCTGGCTGACTGGCGGATCTGGAAGAGTCTGGCTGACTGGCGGATCTGGAAGAGTCTGGCTGACTGGCGGATCTGGAAGAGTCTGGCTGACTGGCGGATCTGGAAGAGTCTGGCTGTCTGGCGGATCTGGAAGAGTCTGGCGGATCTGGAAGAGTCTGGAAGAGTCTGGCGGATCTGGAAGAGTCTGGCGGATCTGGAAGAGTCTGGCGGATCTGGAAGAGTCTGGCGGATCTGGAAGAGTCTGGCGGATCTGGAAGAGTCTGGCGGATCTGGAAGAGTCTGGCTGACTGGCGGATCTGGAAGCGTCTGGCTGACTGGCGGATCTGGAAGAGTCTGGCGGATCTGGAAGAGTCTGGCTGACTGGCGGATCTGGAAGAGTCTGGCGGATCTGGAAGAGTCTGGCGGATCTGGAAGAGTCTGGCGGATCTGGAAGAGTCTGGCGGATCTGGAAGAGTCTGGCGGATCTGGAAGAGTCTGGCGGATCTGGAAGAGTCTGGCGGATCTGGAAGAGTCTGGCGGATCTGGAAGAGTCTGGCGGATCTGGAAGAGTCTGGCGGATCTGGAAGAGTCTGGCGGATCTGGAAGAGTCTGGCGGATCTGGAAGAGTCTGGCGGATCTGGAAGAGTCTGGCGGATCTGGAAGAGTCTGGCGGATCTGGAAGAGTCTGGCTGACTGGCGGATCTGGAAGAGTCTGGCTGACTGGCGGATCTGGAAGAGTCTGGCTGACTGGCGGATCTGGAAGAGTCTGGCTGACTGGCGGATCTGGAAGAGTCTGGCTGACTGGCGGATCTGGAAGAGTCTGGCTGACTGGCGGATCTGGAAGAGTCTGGCTGACTGGCGGATCTGGAAGCGTCTGGCTGACTGGCGGATCTGGAAGAGTCTGGCTGACTGGCGGATCTGGAAGCGTCTGGCTGACTGGCGGATCTGGAAGAGTCTGGCTGACTGGCGGATCTGGAAGAGTCTGGCTGTCTGGCGGATCTGGAAGAGTCTGGCTGTCTGGCGGATCTGGAAGAGTCTGGCTGACTGGCGGATCTGAAAGAGTCTGGCTGACTGGCGGATCTGGAAGAGTCTGGCTGACTGGCGGATCTGGAAGAGTCTGGCGGATCTGGAAGAGTCTGGCGGATCTGGAAGAGTCTGGCGGATCTGGAAGAGTCTGGCGGATCTGGAAGAGTCTGGCGGATCTGGAAGAGTCTGGCGGATCTGGAAGAGTCTGGCGGATCTGGAAGAGTCTGGCGGATCTGGAAGAGTCTGGCGGATCTGGAAGAGTCTGGCGGATCTGGAAGAGTCTGGCTGACTGGCGGATCTGGAAGAGTCTGGCTGACTGGCGGATCTGGAAGCGTCTGGCTGACTGGCGGATCTGGAAGAGTCTGGCTGACTGGCGGATCTGGAAGCGTCTGGCTGTCTGGCGGATCTGGAAGAGTCTGGCGGATCTGGAAGAGTCTGGCGGATCTGGAAGAGTCTGGCGGATCTGGAAGAGTCTGGCGGATCTGGAAGAGTCTGGCGGATCTGGAAGAGTCTGGCGGATCTGGAAGAGTCTGGCGGATCTGGAAGAGTCTGGCTGACTGGCGGATCTGGAAGAGTCTGGCTGTCTGGCGGATCTGGAAGAGTCTGGCTGACTGGCGGATCTGGAAGAGTCTGGCTGACTGGCGGATCTGGAAGAGTCTGGCTGTCTGGCGGATCTGGAAGAGTCTGGCTGACTGGCGGATCTGGAAGAGTCTGGCTGTCTGGCGGATCTGGCTACCTAAAGCACCAAACTAGCAACTCCCTCATTAATTTCTCCTCCAATTTCCCCATTAACTCCTTCACAGTCTCTGCTTCGCTCACCTCCAACACCGATTCTGGTCTCCTCCTTGGCTCTTCACGATAAACAGGGAGAGTTGGCTCAGGTCTGTCTCCTGACTCAGCCACTCCCCCTCTGAGCCCCCCCCCCAGAATTTTTTGGGGCTTCGCTCTGCGCCGCCGTGTCTTTTGTTTCGACTCCATTCTCCTATAGCCCTCTTCGCACTGCTCCAGCGAATCCCAGGCGGGCTCCGGCACTCTCTCTGGGTCGGCCGCCCACCTGTCTATTTCTTCCCACGTCGTAATATCCATACTGTACACCATTCTGGGCTGCTCCTGTTTCCATCCACGTCGCCGTGCTGCCTCCTCATACCAGCACCTCTCCGCTTCAGCCGCTTCTAGTTCCTCCTTAGGGCGGCGATATTCACCAGGCTGAGCCCAGGGTCCTTTTCCTTCCAGCTCCTGTTTCCTCTTCGCCTGCTGCACCTTTGGGCGGCTACACTCCCCTGGTTTAGCCCAGGGTCCTCTCCCGTCAAGGATTTCCTCCCATGTCCAGAAATCCTTAATACGCGGCTCCTCTTTGGGCTGCTCCTCTTTTGGCTGCTCCTGCCTGTTGACACGTTGCTCGGTCCGTGTGTGGTGGGTGATTCTGTAACGACGTTCTTCGTTTGTCGAAAGAGAGTCGGACCGAAATGCAGCGTGTTTGTTACTCATGTTTATTAGTGAAAACAAATAACGAAACTATACATGAAATAACGAATAAATACAAAACGGAACGTGAAACCTATTACAGCCTGACTGGTGAAACTAACACAGAGACAGGAACAATCACCCACGAAATACAAAGCAAAACCCAGGCTACCTAAATACGGTTCCCAATCAGAGACAACGAGAATCACCTGACTCTGATTGAGAACCGCCTCAGGCAGCCAAACCTATGAAACACACACCCCTAATCAGCTACAATTCCAAGAACTAAAAAACCCCACTAAATACAACAAACAATAAACCCATGTCACACCCTGGCCTGACCAACTAATTAACTAAAACACAAAATACTAAGACCAAGGCCTGACAAAAAAGTTACTGGAGAATTGAGACAATTGATTATAAGCTCCAAAAAAAAAAGAAACGTCCCTTTTTCAGGTCCCTGTCTTTCAAAGATAAACATCCAAATAACTTCAAATCTTCATTGTAAAGGGTTTAAACACGGTTTCCCATGCTTGTTCAATGAACAATTAATGAACATGCACCTGTGGAACGGTCGTTAAGACACTAACAGCTCACAGACGGTAGGCAATTAAGGTCACAGGTATGAAAACTTAGGACACTAAAGAGGCACCTCTACTGATTCTGAAAAACACCAAAATAAAGATGGCCAGGGTCCCTGCTCATCTGCGTGGACATGCCTTAGGTATGCTGCAAGGAGGCATGGGGACTGCAGGTGTGGCCAGGGAAATAAATTGCAATGTCTGTACTGTGAGACGCCTAAGACAGCGCTACAGGGAGACAGGACGGACAACTGATCGTCCTCGCAGTGGCAGACAACGTGTAACAACACCTGCACAGAATCGGTACATCCGAACATCACACCTGCGGGACAGGTACAGGATGGCAACAACAACTGCCTGAGTTACACCAGGAACGCACAATCCCTCCATCAGTGCTCAGACTGTCCGCAATAGGCTGAGAGATGCTGGACTGAGGGCTGGTAGGCCTGTTGTATGGGCCTGTTGTATCACTGGCAACAACGTCGCCTATGGGCACAAACCCATCGTCGCTGGACCAAACAGGACTGGCAAAATGTGCTCTTCACTGACGAGTCGCAGTTTTGTCTCACCAGGGGTGATGGTCCGATTCGCGTTTATTGTCGAAGAAATGAGCGTTACACCGAGGCCTGTACTCTGGAGCGGGATCGATTTGGAGGTGGAGGGTCCGTCATGGTCTGGGGCCATGTGTCACAACATCATCGGACTGAGCATGTTGTCATGGCAGGCAATCTCAACGCTGTGCATTACAGGGAAGACATCCTCCTCCCTCATGTGGTACCCTTCCTGCAGACTCATCCTGACATGACCCTCCAGCATGACAATGCCACCAGCCATACTGCTCGTTCTGTGTGTGATGTCCTGCAAGACAGGAATGTCAGTGTTCTGCCATGGCCAGCGAAGAGCCCGGATCCCAATCCCATTGAGCACGTCTGGGACCTGTTGGATCGGAGGGTGAGAACTAGGGCCATTCCCCCCAGACATGTCTGGGACCTGTTGGATCGGAGGGTGAGAACTAGGACCATTCCCCCCAGACATGTCTGGGACCTGTTGGATCGGAGGGTGAGAACTAGGACCATTCCCCCCAGACATGTCTGGGAACATGCAGGTGCCTTGGTGGAAAAGTGGGGTAACATCTTACAGCAAGAACTGGCAAATCTGGTGCAGTCCTTGAGGAGATGCACTGCAGTATTTAATTCTGTTGGTGGCCACACCAGTTTCTTTTGATTTTGACCCCCCCCCCTTTGTTCAGGGACACATTATTCAATTTCTATTAATCACATGTCTGTGGAAGTTGTTCAGTTTGTCTCAGTTGTTGAATATTTACACATGTTAAGTTTGCTGAAAATAAACACAGTTGACAGTGAGAGAATTTTTTTTTTTTTGCTGAGTTTATTATCATGAGACAACCTCCCCCTCCCCCCACACAACATAAAGTATCACTTATCAGTTTAAGAAACATAATAAGCTAACACATGAATACAGAACTCTGTCTTCATAAAGCACTATGCACAGAGACATTCCAATTGTAACCATGGACACCAGTAAGGCCAAAACCCATTAAGACAATATGAATTATATAACCAAAATTGGTCGCTCTACATTAGGTCTCCTTATAACCCATGTGTTCACATGGTAGCTACATACCAGTAAGTAGTTAGTGTAATTAGTTACAACTTTAAAAACTGTTAAACACGTTTAAGTACTATTTGAACCTAGCTGCCTACAATGTAATTACACCTATATACTACTGTATGTATCTACCACATAAATACATGGGTTTTTACACCTAATGGAAAATGGGACCACAAAATCTACTAGAGAAACGGTGTGGACAACATTAACTGTTGCACCCTTAGTATTATATAAAGACAGTGTGTAAGCTACTATATAAACCACACACTATTGTTGACAGCCTGGTCTAAACCAAACCCATAGCATGCAAAAACAATAAAAGGTCAAAAGTTCAGATTTAAACCAAATCAAAAAACTATTGGAGAAGGTTTCCGGGCACGGATTAAGCCTTATCCAGGATTTATAACAATTTACAAGGAGATTCTCCATTAAGCTTGCTTTTTTTAGTTCACTAGGAAACCGCCCCTTGACCCCTAAATCGATAATCATTCTATACCGTTTCGGTCGTTGAGAATCCATGATAGCACCACATGATATCGGGTATGTAGTACGGTAGACACTTCCTCTTTCATAAACAGAGAGACAAGCCGTAGTGTGGTTCTTCTTCTTCAAAGTACTTAATAAAGGAGAATGGGAAAAATTGGGAACAAGCTAACCGACAGAGCTTCTGATGGTCGGACTGCAACACATTGACCTTCTAGTTGTGGAGATTGTTGACTACTATTTTGCATAGGACTGGTGGGATAAATGGTGAACTGGAGGACAGGAGAGTTTGGAGACAAAACGTCTATTTTATGTGACAGGATGATAAAACTCATGAGAGGGGCGTTAAGTCAGCGTAGGTCGCAGTCGGGGCTGTGTATGTTGTGCTCTTTGACCTGGGTCGACAGCGCATCATCCAGGACTCTCAGCCAGTGCTGATCCCTGCTGACCCCGAGGTGTTTCGCACGTTGAAGAACTGCCACTGGAGGTTGAGTGCCCTCCCTCTCTCCCGTCAGTCCTTTTCCTACCCTTTTTCACACCAAGTGCACTGAAATGTTTATCATTTGTTTAAGAACTTATAGTGTTCCATTGAGATCCTATGTGTCAAAAATAAAATGAAATGAATAAGAAATTGGCATCCTAGAAGTCCTTTACTCTGATTTGCTGGCTTCTTTCTCTGGAAGGGGAGTGTCCTCACTCTGATTGGTTGCATCAGGACCTTGTGGCTCAGGATTGGTGAGGGGGTCATCTGTGGGTGGTCCTGGGGTTTGCATACAGTTGATTGGTTGCAGAGCTATGGGAGGCTGAGAGGGATATACAGAGTGGAGACATCAGACCACTGTGGAGCAAATCTGGGAGACAGACTATTGCCAACAATAGGCACACAGATAAGATTGTTTATGCAGGATGCCAACAAAATATACAGCCATTCCTCTCAACAAGTGGATCAATCGGCTTGATGGTTTTTCTACCATGAGGTTGTTGTCCTTCACTAGAATCACCACTGACTGGAGGAGTGTGTTAGCCAGCCTGGTAGACCGTTAGCAGAGGTATGGCTGTACATTGAGCTTGAAAACACCTCAGATAAAACTGGTGCCCTGGGTTGGCCTTACAGCACAAACACATTTGGGGACCAGGCTACCTCAGACACACGGAGGGGAAAAGCATTCTCAGGGAGGAAAGTTGCTTCAGAGCACCTCGTTTCACACCACATTCAAACCCAGTAGCTTATAGAAGCATCTTCACAATTTGCAGGTCAGAGAAAATGGGTGAGAGACAGTTCAGGACACTCCCCTTGTCATCACCAGATACAATTCATGTTGTCAATGTGTGAATTCATCACGACTCTACCTACCAATAGCGTTTAATGACCCTAGAAGTATCTATTCTAAACACCACAGGACAATCTATTAAGACAATATGACACTTATCTAGGAGCAGAGGAATACAATGGGAGAATCCAGGCGGGTGGCAGACACAGACCCTGGAGCCCTCAGCAGCAAAGCAGAGAACCCACAGTAAAATGACAGTAGAGAACAGGAAGGGGCGAAGCAGAGCAGGAGGAACAGCAAACAGAAACAGCATGTTGGAACGAAGAAGCGTATTATATCTAGTTTGTTTTCGGGGTTACGGTACTCAACTTTAAATTCTAGGTTTACTTTGTGGTACAAAACACTAGAAATGTTTCTTTCCGTAGAAGAAGAAGGCACTCAAATCAAACTGGTAATCACCACAAATCCACTTCCTGTCCAGAATAATGGCAGCTCTTTGCGCCACAGCGCCACCGCCAGGCTGGAGAGGAGGGTGCAAGGCACCAGGTATAACAGGGCCGGCTGACCCATCTGCATCAGGGCCAGAGCTACGAAGGTGATGAGCAGCCCGATACCATAACCTTCATGGGGAAGAGAGAGAGGGGGGAGAGAGAGGAGGGAGAGGAGAGTGGGTGGGGGGGAGGGGAGGGAGATGAGAGTGGGTGGGTGGAGGGGGGGGAGGGAGAGTGGGTGGAGGTGGAGGGGGAGGGAGAGTGGGTGGAGGGGGAGGGAGAGTGGGGAGAGTGGGTGGAGGGGGAGAGAGAGGAGGGAGAGGAGAGTGGGTGGAGGGGGGAGGGAGAGGAGAGTGGGTGAAGGGGGAGGAGAGTGGGTGAAGGGGGAGAGAGAGGAGAGTGGGTGGAGGGGGAGGGAGAGGAGAGTGGGTGGAGGGGGAGGGAGAGGAGAGTGGGAGGAGGGGGAGGGGGGAGAGGAGAGTGGGTGGGTGGAGGAGGAGGGAGAGGAGAGTGGGTGAAGGGGGAGGGAGAGTGGGTGAGGGTGGGTGGGGGGGAGGGAGAGGAGAGTGGGTGAAGGAGGAGGGAGAGGAGAGTGGGTGGAGGGGGAGAGAGAGGAGAGTGGGTGGAGGGGGAGGGAGAGGAGAGTGGGTGGAGGGGGGGGAGGGAGTGGGTGGGTGGAGGGAGAGAGAGGAGAGTGGGTGGAGGGGGAGGGAGAGGAGAGTGGGTGGAGGGGGAGGGAGAGGAGAGTGGGTGGAGGGGGGAGAGAGAGTGAGGAGAGTGGGTGAAGGGGGAGGGAGAGTGGGTGGAGGGGGAGGGAGAGTGGGTGGAGGGGGAGAGGAGAGTGGGTGGAGGGGGGAGGGAGAGAGGAGAGTGGGTGGAGGGGGAGGGAGAGGGAGAGGAGAGTGGGTGGAGGGGGGAGGGAGAGGAGAGTGGGTGGAGGGGGAGGGAGAGGAGAGTGGGTGGAGGGGGAGGGAAGAGAGTGGGTGGAGGGGAGGGGGAGGGAGAGTGGGTGGAGGGAGAGGAGAGTGGGAGGGAGAGGAGAGTGGGTGGAGGGGGAGGGAGAGGAGAGTAGGTGGAGGGGGAGGGAGAATGAAGCAGGTATGTTACTGCTTGTTTGGAACAAATACTAGTTGTTAAAAAAGACTCTACACACAAATGGCGTTTTTGACTATCAAAAAGACAATGGAAATGTGTCGGTCTTACCGATAGTGCAGGCCAGGAAATAGAACCGTGAGGACTGCATTAGGATGTCAAACCTGTGACAGTAGGCTATCAGCAGACCTGAGAAAGAAAGAACATGGTCAGCTCAACAGGGACGAGTACAGATATCTCGCCACAGAAAGATACGATAACAAGAGTTAGATATTATACGACAACAAGAGTTAGATATTATACGATAACAAGAGCAGAGCAGAGTACAGTACAGTAGGATACTACAGGAGTATAGTACAGTAGTGGAGTACACAGTACAGTAGTAAAATACAGTACAGTAGTAGACTATAGTACAGTGGTAGACTATAGTACAGTAGTAGAGTACAGTACAGTAGTAGACTATAGTACAGTAGTAGACTATAGTACAGTAGTAGAGTACAGTACAGTAGTAGAGTACAGTAGTAGAGTACAGTAGTAGACTACAGTACAGTAGGAGAGTACAGTAGTAGACTACAGTACAGTAGTAGACTATAGTACAGTAGTAGAGTACAGTACAGTAGTAGAGTACAGTACAGTAGTAGACTACAGTACAGTAGTAGACTATAGTACAGTAGGAGAGTACAGTAGTAGACTACAGTACAGTAGTAGACTATAGTACAGAAGTAGAGTACAGTAGTATACTACAGTACAGTGGTAGAGTACAGTAGTAGACTATAGTACAGTAGTAGAGTACAGTAGTAGACTATAGTACAGTAGTAGACCAGAGTACAGTAGTATACTACAGTACAGTAGTAGAGTACAGTACAGCAGTATACTACAGTACAGTGGTAGAGTACAGTAGTAGACTATAGTACAGTAGTAGAGTACAGTAGTAGACTATAGTACAGTAGTAGACCAGAGTACAGTAGTAGAGTACAGTAGTAGAGTACAGTACAGTAGTAGACTACAGTACAGTAGTAGACTATAGTACAGAAGTAGAGTACAGTAGTCTACTACAGTACAGTAGTAGAGTACAGTACAGCAGTATACTACAGTACAGTGGTAGAGTACAGTAGTAGACTATAGTACAGTAGTAGACTATAGTACAGTAGTAGACTATAGTACAGAAGTAGAGTACAGTAGTGTACTACAGTACAGTAGTAGAGTACAGTAGTAGACTTCAGTACAGTAGTAGACCATAGTAAAGAAGTAGAGTACAGTAGTATACTACAGTACAGTAGTAGACTATAGTACAGAAGTAGAGTACAGTAGTATACTACAGTACAGTAGTAGAGTACAGTAGTAGAGTACAGTACAGTAGTAGACTATAGTACAGAAGTAGAGTACAGTAGTATACTACAGTACAGTAGTAGGCTATAGTACAGTAGTAGACTATAGTACAGTAGTAGAGTACAATAGTAGACTATAGTACAGTAGTAGACTATAGTACAGTTGTAGAGTACAGTAGTAGACTATAGTACAGAAGTAGAGTACAGTAGTAGAGGATAGTACAGTAGTAGACTAGAGTACAGTAGTAGACTATAGTACAGTAGTAGACTATAGTTGCAAAAATCCCTGAAGTTGGAGACTTTTATCTCCCTCTCCAACTTCAAACATGTGCTATCTGAGCAGCTAACCGATCGCTGCAGCTGTACATAATCTATTGGTAAATAGCCCACCCATTTTCACCTACCTCATCCCCATACTGTTTTTATTTATTTACTTTTCTGCTCTTTTGCACACCAACATCTCTACCTGTACATGACCATCTGATCATTCATCACTCCAGTGCTAATCTGCAAAATTGTAATTATTCGCCTACCTCCTCATGCCTTTTGCACACAATGTATATAGACTCCCCTTTTTTGTACTGTGTTATTGACTTGTCAATTGTTTACTCCATGTATAACTCTGTGTTGTCTGTTCACACTGCTTTATCTTGGCCAGGTCACAGTTGCAAATGAGAACTTGTTCTCAACTAGCCTACCTGGTTAAATAAAGGTGAAATAAAAAAATAAAAAAATTGTACAGTAGTAGAGTACAGTACAGTACAGTAGTAGACTATAGTACAGTACAGTAGTAGACTATAGTACAGTAGTACAGTACATTAGTAGGCTATAGTACAGTAGTAGACTATAGTACAGTAGTAGAGTACAGTAGTAGAGTACAGTACAGTAGTAGACTATAGTACACTAGTAGAGTACAGTAGTAGACTATAGTACAGTAGTAGAGTACAGTAGTAGACTATAGTACAATAGTAGAGTACAGTAGTAGACTATAGTACAGTAGTAGAGTACAGTAGTAGACTATAGTACAGTAGTAGACTATACTACAGTATTAGACTATAGTACAGTAGTAGAGTACAGTAGTAGACTATAGTACAATAGTAGAGTACAGTAGTAGAGTACAGTAGTACAGTAGTAGACTTTAGTACAGTAGTAGAATACAGTACACTAGTAGACTATAATACAGTAGTAGACTATGGTACAGTAGTATAGTAGAGTAGTATTACCTGGTACTAAGATGTCGCTGACTATAGTACAGTAGTAGAGTACAGTAGTAGAGTATAGTACAGTAGTAGACTACAGTAGTAGACTATAGTAGAGTAGTAGAGTACAGTAGTAGACTATAGTACAGTAGTAAAATACAGTATAGTAGTATAGTAGAGTAGTAGACTATAGTACAGTAGTAAAATACAGTATAGTAGTATAGTAGAGTACTATTACCTGGGACTAAGATGTCTCCAAATCCCAGCAGAGAAAAGGGCCTGTCACACAGAGCCAGAGGGGAGGAGTTGAGGCGGGGCACTTTGAGCACCATAGGAAGCTGGAGGAAGGCCAGCAAGGACAGGGAGCATCCTTTATTAGTTACATTATCACCGCCTTCTACTGTTACTTCAAGAGAACGAACAACTGTCATAATGAGACCAAATCAAATCAAAGCCTACTGTACCTTTTCATGTGTGGAGGAGTCAGAGGGCCCAGCCGCCACCTCCACCATAATACTATGGCCACTCTGAGGAGACAAACACAGTACAACAACATGGTAGTGGCTTCATGCAGGGTTTCCCAAACTTGGTCCCGGGGCCCCCACTAGGTGCACGTGTTGTTTTTTGCCCTAGAACACACAGCCGATTCAAACAAACAAAAGCTTGATGATGAGTTGGTTATTTAAATCAACTGTGTAGTACTAGGGCAACAAAAAAAACGACATGTTCACCCAAGGGGGGGGCAGGACTGAGTTTGGGAAACACTGAAAATGTAGTCCATTTATCTAGCCAGTTAGTTACTGCTTCATGTATAGCACATGCAGTGCGTTCAGAAAGTATTCACACCCTTTTGTAATGGCAAGCTTAATAAATAAGTTCAGGAGTAAAAATGTGCTTTACAAGTCACATAATAAGTTGCTTGGACTCACTCTGTGTGCAATAATAGTGTTTAACGTGATTTTTTGAATGACTAACTAATCTCTGTACTCCACACATACAATTATCTGTAAGGTCCCTCAGTCGAGCAGTGATTTTCAAAGACATATTCAAGCACAATGACCAGGGAGGTTTTCCAATACCTCGCAAAGAAGGGCACCTATTGGTAGATGGCTAAAAAGAAATTGACATTGAATATCCCTTCGAGCATGGTGAAGTTATTATTCATCTATACAACCCAGTCACGACAAAGATAAAGGCATCCTTCCTAACTCAGTTGCCGAAGAGGAAGGAAACCGCTCAGGGATTTCACCATGAGGCCAATGGTGACTTTAAAACAGTTTCAGGGTTTATTGGCTGTGATAGGAGAAACCTGAGGATGCATCAACAACATTGTAGTTACTCCACAATACTAACCTAAATGACAGAGTGAAAAGGAGGAATACTTTCTGAAGGCACTGTTTAGCACCGCCTGTTTAGCACCGCCTGTTTAGCACCGCCTGTATAGCACCACCTCATCTTACCCTGATGAAGACAGCTTGGCTGTCGAAACGTTGGTAATTAAATTATTGCATCTGAGCTCCTAGAGTGTGCGGCTCTCTTTTATTTTATTTTCAAGTTTTATACTCCGCTAGCCAGCACCTCGTCTTAATAGGTGTGCGTTTATTTTTCTTCTAGATAGCACCGCCTGTATAGCACCGCACGGCCTGTATAGCACGGCCTGTATAGCACCGGCTGTATAGCACCGGCTGTATAGCACCGCCTGTATAGCACCGCCTGTATAGCACGCCTGTATAGCACCGCCTGTATAGCACCGCCTGTATAGCACCGCCTGTATAGCACCGCCTGTATAGCACCGCCTGTATAGCACCGCCTGTATAGCACCGCCTGTATAGCACAGCCTGTATAGCACAGCCTGTATAGCACCGCCTGTATAGCACGCCTGTATAGCACCGCCTGTATAGCACCGCCTGTATAGCACGCCTGTATAGCACCGCCTGTATAGCACGCCTGTATAGCACCGCCTGTATAGCACGCCTGTATAGCACCGCCTGTATAGCACCGCCTGTATAGCACGCCTGTATAGCACCGCCTGTATAGCACCGCCTGTATAGCACCGCCTGTATAGCACCGCCTGTATAGCACCGCCTGTATAGCACCGCCTGTATAGCACAGCCTGTATAGCACAGCCTGTATAGCACCGCCTGTATAGCACGCCTGTATAGCACCGCCTGTATAGCACCGCCTAAGTCTTATCCTTTTTCACTAATTCAGATCAGCTTTTTGCCAATAATTGGTGAAAATATCAGACATTTGTCCTGTAACAAAAAGCGCTTTAGGATTAAATAGGTATCAATATTTCCTATTTAAAAGGAGGGGCTCCACTGTGACGTACCTTGGTGAAGAGAGGAGTAATAAAAACAAAGAAAACATCGTAGACAAACAGGGTCACCAGCAGCATGGTGCAGGCCTGGAGCAGAACACATGGGAAGAACAAGAAGACATTAATACGACTTCTCCAGCTTATGGATGTTGTTCAACCAGGTTAGATACAGAGGTCACTGCATGTCATAGGGGGTCGGGGAAAAAATCTCTTGGTCATTAAACACGCACATGCATGATCATCAGTACAACTCCTGGCCCTAAGTAGTTAATGTGGTCGGTAACACTTTAAAAATGACAGACAAATCCACTGACTTGAATGGGATATTCCAGTTCTAGTGATTCTACTTTTATTATATAATCATTTAGTTAGTGCTTGTATTTGTCCTATTTCACACATGTACACGTGTGTACTAATACGCATGTGTGAATTGGAAATGTTTTTGTTGTGTTTGTAATATCACAACTTGGGAGAGTGGGGTCACAGCCAAAACTGCCATTATCAATGAAGATCCAGGAGCAATTAGGGATAAGTGCCTTGCTCAAAGACACATAAAGATTTTGTTCTACCTTGTCGGCTCTGGGATTCGAACAAGCGAGATTTTGGTTGCCGGCCCACCGCTCGGCTACCTTCCGCCCTGTTACGCTATGATCCATCTACGTGCATCGATTGAATTACAGTTGAAGTCGGAAGTTTACACACACTAAGTTGACTGTGCTTTTAAACAGCTTGGGAAATTCCAGAAAATTATGTCATGGCTTTAGAAGCTTCTGGTAGGCTAATTGACATCATTTGAGTCAATTGGAGGTGTACCTGTGGATGTATTTCAAGGCCTACCTTCAAACTCAGTGCCTCTTTGCTTGACATCATGGGAAAATCAAAAGAAATCAGACAAGACCTCAGAAAAGACCATCCACAAGTCTGGTTTCCAAATGCCTGAAGGTACCACGTTCCTCTGTACAAACAATAGTACGCAATTATAAACACCATGGGAACCACGCAGCCATCATACCGCTCAGGAAGGAGATGCATTCTGTCTCCTAGAGATGAATGTACTTTGGTGCGAAAAGTGAAAATCAATCCCAGAACAGCAGCAAAGGACCTTGTAAAAATACTGGAGGAAACGGGTACAAAAGTATCTATATCCACAGTAAAACGAGTCCTATATTGACATAACCTGAAAGGCCACTCAGCAAGGAAGACACTGCTCCAAAACCGCCATAAAAAAAGCCAGACTACGGTTTGCAACTGCACATGGGGACAAAGATCGTACTTTTTGGAGAAATGTCCTCTGGTCTGATGAAACAAAAATAGAACTGCTTGGCCATAATGACCATCGTTATGTCTGGACACGATCCCAACCGTGAAGCACGGGGGTGGCAGCATCATGTTGTGGGGTGCTTTTCTGCAGGAGGGACTGGTGCACTTCACAAAATAGATGGCATCATGAGGTAGGAAAATTATGTGGATATATTGAAGCAACATCTCAAGACATCAGTCAGGAAGTTAAAGCTTGGTTGCAAATTGGTCTTCCAAATGGACAATGACCCCAAGCATACTTCCAAAGTTGTGGCAAAATGGCTTAAGGACAACCAAGTCAAGGTATTGGAGTGGCCATCACAAAGCCCTGACCTCAATCCTATAGATAATGTGTGGGCAGAACTGAAAAAGCGTGTGCGAGCACGGAGGCCTATAAACCTGACTCAGTTACACCAGCTCTGTCAGGAGGAATGGGCCAAAATTCACCCAATTTATTTTGGGAAGCTTGTGGAAGGCTACCAGAAACGTTTGACCCAAGTTAAACAATTTAAAGGCAATGCTACCAAATACTAATTGAGTGTATGTAAACTTCTCACCGAGAATGTGATAAAAGAAATCATTCTCTCTACTATTATTCTGACATTTCACATTCTTAAAATAAAGTTGTGATCCTGACTGACCTAAGACAGGGAATTTTTACTAAGATTTGTGAAAAACTGAGTTTGCATATGTATTTGGCTAAGGTGTATGTAAACTTTAGACTTCAACTGTACATATAGAATCATACTGACTATACAATTATAGGATCTCTATACTGGTGGGCTCCCGCACTGCATCTCAGTGCTAGAGGCGTCATTACAGACAACCTGATTCGAATCCAGGCTCTATCACAACCGGCTGTGAGTCCCATATAGGAGGTACACAATTGGCCCAGCGTCGTCCGGGTTTGGCAGGTGTAGGCTGTCATTGTACATAAGAATTTGTTTTTAACTGACTTGCCTAGTTAAATAAAATACAAATTAGGGCGAATAGGCCTGACATTAAAACGGTGTACGCACCTTAAACGTGGGCAGTCTGATAGTCTTGAGCATGTAGAGACAGAAGGCTATGCCCAGGGCGTCTTGTAACACCCATGCCCACCTAGGAGAGGAACACAGCAGATGGCAGGAACAACAGTTAGCCAGCACAAACAAAACACCTCAAGTAGCAATGCAAATATCACAGTACAGCTATATGGACACTCAGTCACTATGGTACTTTTTAATGGTGAGTTTACAAAACATAGATTTGAAACTTGTTGAAATAAGTATAGCCAGTTGTAACTGTAATGGCTTAGCAGATAATAAGAAAAGACGATCAGTATTTACCTGACTAAAAGAGAAGGAATATATCTATTGTTTACAGGAAACTCATTCAGCAATGTTAGATGAAGCTGTGTGGAAAAAGGAGTGAAATATACTTCTCCCAATGGGCAAAGAAATTTAAAAAGAGAGGTGATATTAATTAACAGTAATGTTGATCTGAATGTGCAAACTGTCCAAACAGATCCTCAAGGTAGATAGATGATTTTAAAATAGGTTATTTGACCATAAACAGATATGGCTCATTAACCTATACAGTCCGAATAATGATGATCCACACTTCTTTGAAAATATATATATATTCTGTTAAAGGTCCCCAAAGCCCACACATCCCTGGGTCGCTTGTCTTTTCAGTTTGCTGCAGCTAGCGACTGGAACGAGCTGCAACAAACACATCTCTTCATTCAAAGACTCAATCGTGGACACTCTTACTGACAGTTGTGGCTGTTTTCTGTGATGTATTGTTTTCTCTGTCTTCTTGCCCTTTGTGTTGTTGTCATGTGGTTTTGCTACCATGCTGTGTTGTCATGTGTTGCTGCTTTGCTATGTTGTTGTCTTAGGTCTGTCTTTATGTAGTGTTGTCTCTCTTGTCATGATGTGTTTTGTCCTATATATATATATATATATAAATATATATATTATTACATTTGTTTGTATTTTAAATCCCTCGTCCCCCGCAGGAGGCCTTTTGCCTGTTGGTAGGCCGTCATTGTAAATAAGAATTGGTTCTTAACTGACTTGCCTAGTCAAATAAAAAGGTTAAATAAAAGGTTAAATAAAATAAAATAAAAATAAAATAAATACATTATTATGGTGGGAGATTATAATATAGTTTTAAATATCTCTATGGACCGTAAAGGAAATCACACTACAACCTATCAACCTCATGCACTTAAGGAAATCACAAATGTCATGGATATATTAGAACTAGTGGATACATGGAGGTTAAATACCCTGACCTAGTGAGATATACATGGAGGAGGTTTAATACCCTGACCTAGTGAGATATACATGGAGGAGGTTTAATATCCTGACCTAGTGAGATATACATGGAGGTTTAATATCCTGACCTAGTGAGATATACATGGAGGAGGTTTAATATCCTGACCTAGTGAGATATACATGGAGGAGGTTTAATATCCTGACCTAGTGAGATATACATGGAGGAGGTTTAATATCCTGACCTAGTGAGATATACATGGAGGAGGTTTAATATCCTGACCTAGTGAGATATACATGGAGGAGGTTTAATATCCTGACCTAGTGAGATATACATGGAGGAGGTTTAATATCCTCACCTAGTGAGATATACATGGAGGAGGTTTAATATCCTCACCTAGTGAGATATACATGGAGGTTAAATACCCTGACCTAGTGAGATATACATGGAGGAGGTTTAATATCCTCACCTAGTGAGATATACATGGAGGAGGTTTAATATCCTGACCTAGTGAGATATACATGGAGGTTAAATACCCTGACCTAGTGAGATATACATGGAGGAGGTTTAATATCCTCACCTAGTGAGATATACATGGAGGAGGTTTAATATCCTGACCTAGTGAGATATACATGGAGGAGGTTTAATACCCTGACCTAGTGAGATATACATGGAGGAGGTTTAATATCCTGACCTAGTGAGATATACATGGAGGAGGTTTAACATCCTGACCTAGTGAGATATACATGGAGGTTTAATATCCTGACCTAGTGAGATATACATGGAGGAGGTTTAATATCCTGACCTAGTGAGATATACATGGAGGAGGTTTAATATCCTGACCTAGTGAGATATACATGGAGGAGGTTTAACATCCTGACCTAGTGAGATATACATGGAGGTTTAATATCCTGACCTAGTGAGATATACATGGAGGAGGTTTAATATCCTGACCTAGTGAGACATACATGTAGGAGGTTTAATATCCTGACCTAGTGAGATATACATGGAGGAGGTTTAATATCCTGACCTAGTGAAAGATACATGGAGGAGATTTAGTATCCTGACCTAGTGAGACATACATGGAGGAGGTTTAGTATCCTGACCTAGTGAGATATACATGGAGGAGGTTTAATATCCTGACCTAGTGAGATATACATGGAGGAGGTTTAATATCCTGACCTAGTGAGAGATACATGGAGGAGGTTTAGTATCCTGACCTAGTGAGATACATGGAGGAGGCTCAATCAAGCTTCGTCGTCTTGACTAATTTCTTATTATTTCATTCTCTTTGGCACCAAAAGTTTTTTTTAAATTAAAAAAGGTGATCGGGGACAGAATGTGGTTGAACCATCAGATAATTGTCGTATACAGTGCATTCTGAAGGTATTCAGACCCCTTGACTTTTTCCACCAAGTTACGTTGAAGCCTTATTCGAAAATAGATTTTTTTTTTATTGAACTGAAATATTACATTTGCATTAGTATTCAGAACCTTCAATCACTACTTTGTTGAAGCACCTTTGGCAGCGATTACAGCCTCGAGTCTTCTTGGGTACGATGGCACAAGCTTGGCACACCTGTATTTAGCGAGTTTCTCACATTCATCTCAGAAGATCCTCTCAAGCTCTGTCAGGTTGGATGAGGGGAGTTGCTGCACAGCTATTTTCAGGTCTCTCCAGAGGTGTTAAATTGGGTTCAAGTCCGGCTGGGCCACTCAAGGATATTCAGAGACTTGTCCCGAAGCCACTCCTGCGTTGTCTTGGCTGTGTGATTAGGGTCGTTGTCCTGTTGGAAGGTGAACCTTTGCCCCAGTCTGAGGTCCTAAGCGCTCTGGAGCAGGTTTTCATCAAGGATCTCTGTACGTTGCTTTGTTCATTTTTCCCTCGATCCTGACATGTCTCGCAGTCACTGCAGCTGAAAAACATCCCCAAAGCATGATGCTGCCGCCACCATGCTTCACCGTAGGGATGGTGCCAGGTTTCCTCCAGGCTTGACGCTTGGCATTCAGGTCAAAGAGTTCAATCTTGGTTTCATCAAACCAGAGAATCTTGTTTCTCATGGTCTGAAAGTCCTTTAGGTGCCTTTTGGCAAAATCCAAGCAGGCTGTCATGTGCCTTTTGCTGAGGAGTGGCTTCCATCTCGCCACTCTACCATAAAGGCCTGGTTGGTGGAGTGCTGCAGAGATGGTTGTCCATCTGGAAGGTTCTCCCATCTCCACAGAGGAACTCAATTGCTCAGTTTGGCCGGGCGGCCAGCTCTAGGAAGCCTTGGTGGTTCCAGACTTCTTCCATTTAAGAATGATGGAGGCCACTGTGTTCTTGGGGACCTTCAAATGGTATCCTTCCCTAGATCTGTGCCTCAAAACAATCCTGTCTCTGAGCTCCAAGGACAATATTTTTTAAATCTTAAATACAGAAATGCTACCAAAAATAATTTACTGAAACTTGTTACAAATGAGAGTCACCCATGATTCACCAAATTACATTTTGAAAGAGGAAGTGAAGGACTTTAAGCATATGTTTTTGTTTCAGTCTCCTCCATCTCCACTAACCAAAGCGAAGTATGTGGATTTGTTTTATATTATTATTATTTTTTTTATATTTTTTTTAAACCTGGCCTCTTGTGTGGCGCAGTGGTCTAAGGTACTGCATCGCAGTGCTCGCTGTGCCACCAGAGATTCTGTGTTCGAGCCCAGGCTCTGCCGCAGCCAGCCGCGACCGGGAGGTCCATGGGGCAACGCACAATTGGCCCAACGCTGTCCGGGTTAGGGAGGGTTTGGCTGGCAGGGATATCCTTGTCTGTTTCTCAAACTAGACACTCTAATGTACTTGTCCTCTTGCTAAGTTGTGCACCGGGGCCTCCCACTCCTATTTCTATTCTGGTTAGAGCCAGTTTGAGCTGTTCTGTGAAGTGAGTAGTACACTGCGTTGTACAAGATCTTCAATTTCTTGGAAATTTCTCGCATGGAATAATAGCCTTCATTTCTCAGAACAAGAATAAACTGACGAGCTTTAGAAGAAAGTTCTTTGCTTCTGGCCATTTTGAGCCTGTAATCGAACCCACAAATGCTGATGCTCCAGATACTCAACTAGTCTAAAGAAGGCCAGTTTTATTGCTTCTTTAATCAGGACAACAGTTTTCAGCTGTGCTAACATAATTGCAAAAGGGTTTTCTAATGATCAATTAGCCTTTTAAAATTATAAACTTGGATTAGCAAACACAACGTGCCATTGGAACACAGGAGTGATGGTTGCTGATAAATGGGCTTCTGTTCACCTATGTAGATATTCCATTTTTTTTTAAACTGCCGTTTCCAGCTACAATAGTAATTTACAACATTAACCATGTCTACACTGTATTTCTGATCAATTTGATGTTATTTTAATGGACAAAAAAATGTGCCTTCCTTTCAAAAACAAGGACAATTCTAAGTGACCCCAAACTTTTGAACGGTAGTGTACATGTGATATGAGAAATGTAAGACATGTAAACATTATTAAAGTGGCATTATTTAGAGTGGATTTGTATAAAGTGACGAGTGAGCCATTTATTAAAGTGGCCAGTGATTGGATCTCAATGTAGGCAGCAGCCTCTCTGAGTTAGTGATTGCTGCTTAGCAGTCTGATGGCCTTGAATAGAAGGTGATTTCAGTCTCTCGGTCCCAGCTTTGATGCACCTGTACTGACCTCGCCATCTGGATTGTAGCGGTGTGAACAGGCGCGGGTGGTTGTTGTCCTTGATGATCTTTATGGCCTTCCTGTGACATCGGGTGCTGTAGGTGTCATGGAGGGCAGGTAGTTTGCCCCTGGTGATGCTTTGTGCAGACCACACCACCCACTGGAGAGCCTTGCGGTTGAGGGCAGAGCAGTTGCCATACCAGGCTGTGATACAGCCCGACAGGATGCTCTTGATTGTGCATCTGTAAAAGTTTGTCAGGGTTTTGGGTCACAAGCCACATTTTTTCAGCCTCATGAGTTTGAAGAGGCGCTGTTGCGCCTTCTTCACCACACTGTGGGTGGACAATTTCAGTTTGTCCGTGATGTGTACGCCGAGGACCTTAAAACTTTCCACCTTCTCCACTGCTATCCCTTCGATGTGGATAGGGGGGTGCTCCCTCTGCTGTTTCCTGAAGTCCACAATCACCTCCTTTGTTTTGTTGATGTTGAGTAAGAGGTTGTTTTCCTGACACCACACTCAGAGTGCCCTCACATCCTCCCTGTAGGCTGTCTTATCGTTGTTGGTAATCAAGCCCACTACTGGTGTGTCGTCTGCAAACTTGATGATTGAGTTGGAGGTGTGCATGGCCACGTAGTCGTGGGTGAACAGGGGGTACAGGAGGGGGCTGAGCACAAACCCTTGTGGGGACCCAGTGTTGAGGGTCAGCGAAGTGGAGATGTTGTTTCCTACCTTCACCACCTGGGGGCGACCCATCAGAAAGTCTAGGACCCAGTTGCACAGGGCAGGGTTAAGACCCAGGGCCTCCACCTCGATGATGAGCTTGGAGGGTACTATGGTGTTGAATGGTGAGCTGTAGTCAATGAACAGCATTCTTACATAGGTATTCCTTTTGTCCAGATGGGATAGGGCAGTGTGATGGCGATTGCATCGTCTGTGGACCTGTTGGGACAGTATGCAAACTGAAGTGGGTCTAGGGTGGCCGGTAAGGTGGAGGCGATATGATCCTTGACTAGTCTCTCAAAGCACTTCATGATGACAGAAGTGAGTGCTACGGGGCAATAGTCATTTAGTTCAGTTACCTTAGCTTTCTTGGAACAGGAACAATGGTGGCCATCTTTAAGCATGTGGAGACAACAGACTGGGATAGGGAGCGATTGAATATGTCCGCAAACACACAAGCCGGCTGGTCTGTGCATGCTCTGAGGACACGGCTAGGGATGGCATCTGGGCCAGCAGCCTTGCGAGGGTTAACATGTTTAAATGTTTTACTCACATCACCCACGGAGAAGGAGAGGCGCAGTCCTTGTTAGCGGGCCACGACGGTGGCACTGTGTTATCCTCAAAACGGGCAAAGAAGGTGTTTCGCTTGTCTGGAAGCTTGACGTTGGTGTCCGTGACATGGCTGGTTATCTTTTTGTATTCCGTGATTTCCTGTAGACCCTGCCAAATACGTCTCGTGACTGAGCCGTTGAATTTCGACTCCACCTTGTCCCTGCACTAGTATTTCACTTGTTTGATTGCCTTGCGGAGGGAATAACTACATTCTTTATATTCACGCATATTCCCAGACCTGTTTCCATTGTTAAATGCGGTGGATCACGCTTTCAGTTTTGCGCGAATGCCGCCATCCACGGTTTCAGGTTAGTGATTTATTTAGAATTCAAGGCACACTTAACTAGCATGGCTACGACAGCATTCTGCAGCGATACGCCATCCCATCTGGTTTGCGCTTAGTGGGACTATCATTTGTTTTTCAATAGGACAATGACCCAACACACCTCCAGGTTGCATCAGATGACCTGGCCTCTACAATCACCCGATCTCAGCCAAATTGATATGGTTTGGGATGAGTTGGCCCTCAGAGTGAAGGAAAAGCAGCCAACAAGTGCTCAGCATATGTGGGAACCCCTTCAAAGTGAAGCTCGTTGGAGAGAATGCCAAGAGTGTGCAATGCTGTCATCAAGGCAAAAGGGTGCTACTTTGAAGAATCTCAAATATAAAATATATTTTTTATTTGTTTAACACTTTGTTGGTTACTTCATGATTCCATATGTGTTATTGTATAGTTTTGATGTCTTCACTATTATTCTACAACGTAGAAAATAACAAAAATAAAGAAAAACCCTTGAATGAGTAGGTGTGTCCAAGCTGTTGACTGGTGCTGTATACAAAACATGTTTTGGTATATTCAGAGGACCATTATTAGCACGTTTTAACCACTCCTATATAAATGGTAGATTATCGGACATGCAACAAGAAGGTCTGATTTCATTATTACTGAAACAGGATCCATATGGTAAATATTAAGATCCAGTCCACTTCAAACATTGGAGGCCTCTTACACTTCAGTGTTGTGATGCAAACATTGGAGGCCTCTTACACTTCAGTGTTGTGATGCAAACATTGGAGGCCTCTTACACTTCAGTGCTGTGATGTAAGAACATTCTAAACATTCTAGCAAAATGCATAGAGCATATAATTAAAAGGTATTGTCAGATATTATGATAAGCTTACTATATTACATATTGGATCACAAAAAAAATACAACTTCTACATTACCGTGTAGTTTGACGGAGATGTGGACACATATCTCACTCCAATAAATTTGTATAGAAAGTTAGCAAAAATAGATAAGATCTTGCTACCTTGGAAAGGAAAATACCTGTTTATTTTTGTCATATCTCAGTTTAATGTTGTTGTTCATTAGTTTACTCCCATTAGAGGAGGGGTGGTAGGGTCATTGAAAATGATAAAGGAAAATATATTTTAAAAAGATATGTACGTATATACATAAAAAAAAATGTGTATGGGGGATTGAAAATGATGCGGACATTTACATTGATGGAGGCTACAATCTATCTGCAATATTAAATCTGATCTACCACCTAAGAATAAAATAAACGCCTCAGGAAGTCTGTTGGCCACGGAGCTGAAACCTGATGCCGAAGCATTCATTAGATCTGGGAGCTAAAGGCTCAAGCCAGTCTTCAGGTCTCAGGCAACAATCCTCATCCCTCCAGCGTAGACAACCAGTAAGACGGTTGGAAGATTCCAGGAATAAGCAGGAAATCCGTGAATCCTCGAACTGGGATTTATGGAAAACCTGGGAATTTTATAGAGGTTACTTTCCGAATATTCCGGAATTTTGTAGAAGTTACTTTCCGAATATTCCGGAATTTTGCCACCCTAATACTCACTGGTCTTCGTTGCGGAACACACCCCAGGTGACGCTGACTCCGATGCAGAAGGCTGACAACAGCAGCATGCGGACCTGAGGCCTCTTGTGGCAGTAAGGCAAGTTGTTCTCTGGGATCCTGCACACACACACACACACACACATCAGGAAGAAGTTGGAAAAAGTAAATAAATCAAAAAATACAACAATAGATGGAGAAGAGTCAACTATTTGCTTTGATTCAATTTCTGTTTTATTTTTTGGGGTTGATTGTGTAATCCTCTTGTGATTTGTGTTGATGGTAGGTTGATTGTGGACTACTTCCTGGTGATTATAAACAGATCTTTGTTAAGTTGATGGTAAGTCTCTCACCTGCACTTCCCGAAGGGGAGTCTCCTAACAAAGGGCCAGAGACAGCTGTACAGGCCAACAGACGAGGCCAGGCAGAATATCCCAATGATCATATAAACTACACAGACAGAGAGTATAGAATACAACAATGATCATATAAACTACACAGACAGAGAGGATAGAATACAACAATGATCATATAAACTACACAGACAGAGAGTATAGAATACAACAATGATCATAGACACTACACAGACAGAGAGTATAGAATACAACAATGATCATAGACACTACACAGACAGAGATGATAGAATGTAACAATGATCATAGACACTACACAGACAGAGAGGATAGAATACAACAATGATCATAGACACTACACAGACAGAGAGGATAGAATGTAACAATGATCATAGACACTACACAGACAGAGATGATAGAATGTAACAATGATCATAGACACTACACAGACAGAGAGGATATAATGTAACAATGATCATAGACACTACACAGACAGAGAGGATAGAATGTAACAATGATCATAAGACACTACACAGACAGGGATTATAGAATGTAACAATGATCATAGACACTACACAGACAGAGAGGATAGAATGTAACAATGATCATAGACACTACACAGACAGAGAGGATATAATGTAACAATGATCATAGACACTACACAGACAGAGAGGATAGAATGTAACAATGATCATAGACACTACACAGACAGAGAGGATATAATGTAACAATGATCATAGACACTACACAGACAGAGAGGATATAATGTAACAATGATCATAGACACTACACAGACAGAGAGGATAGAATGTAACAATGATCATAGACACTACACAGACAGGGAGTATAGAATGTAACAATGATCATAGACACTACACAGACAGAGATAAGTGAATGTAGACCAGTGAGAAAGTCAGAGAGACAGGTAAAGGCAGAGAGACAAGTAAAGGCAGAGAGACAAGTAAAAGCAGAGAGACAGATTGAGACAGGTAGTGATGGGTACAGGTGTATATACAGGTGGTCATAGACTAGAATAAGATACAGGTATAGACAGGTAGAGACAGGTAGTGACAGGTATAGACAGGTAGAGACAGGTATAGACAGGTAGAGATGGGTACAGGTGTATATACAGGTGGTCATAGACTAGATTAAGATACAGGTATAACAGGTACAGGTAGTGACAGGTAGAGACAGGTAGTGACAGGTATAGACAGGTAGTGACAGGTATAGACAGGTAGAGATGGGTACAGGTGTATATACAGGTGGTCATAGACTAGATTAAGATACAGGTATAGACAGGTAGAGACAGGTAGTGACAGGTATAGACAGGTAGAGACAGGTATAGACAGGTAGTGACAGGTATAGACAGGTAGAGAAGGGTACAGGTGTATATACAGGTGGTCATAGACGAGATTAAGATACAGGTATAGACAGGTATAGACAGGTAGTGACAGGTAGAGACAGGTAGAGACAGGTAGAGACAGGTAGAGACAGGTATAGACAGGTAGAGAAGGGTACAGGTGTATATACAGGTGGTCATAGACGAGATTAAGATACAGGTATAGACAGGTAGAGACAGGTATAGACAGGTAGAGACAGGTATAGACAGGTAGAGACAGGTAGTGACAGGTAGAGACAGGTATAGACAGATAGTGACAGGTAGTGACAGGTAGAGACAGGTATAGACAGGTATAGACAGGTAGAGAAGGGTACAGGTGTATATACAGGTGGTCATAGACGAGATTAAGATACAGGTATAGACAGGCAGAGACAGGTAGAGACAGGTAGTGACAGGTAGAGACAGTAGAGACAGGTATAGACAGGTATAGACAGGTAGAGAAGGGTACAGGTGTATATACAGGTGGTCATAGACGAGATTAAGATACAGGTATAGACAGGTAGTGACAGGTAGTGACAGGTAGAGACAGGTATAGACAGGTAGAGAAGGGTACAGGTGTATATACAGGTGGTCATAGACGAGATTAAGATACAGGTATAAACAGGTAGTGACAGGTAGAGACAGGTATAGACAGGTAGTGACAGGTAGAGACAGGTAGAGAAGGGTACAGGTGTATATACAGGTGGTCATAGACAAGATTAAGATACAGGTATAGACAGGTAGAGACAGGTAGTGACAGGTAGAGACAGGTAGAGACAGGTAGAGAAGGGTACAGGTGTATATACAGGTGGTCATAGACGAGATTAAGATACAGGTATAGACAGGTAGAGACAGGTAGTGACAGGTAGAGACAGGTATAGACAGGTAGAGAAGGGTACAGGTGTATATACAGGTGGTCATAGACGAGATTAAGATACAGGTATAGACAGGTATTGACAGGTAGTGACAGGTAGAGACAGGTAGAGACAGGTAGAGATGGGTACAGGTGTATATACAGGTGGTCATAGACTAGATTAAGATACAGGTATAGACAGGTAGTGACAGGTATAGACAGGTAGAGACAGTAGAGACAGGTAGAGACAGGTATAGACAGGTAGAGAAGGGTACAGGTGTATATACAGGTGGTCATAGACGAGATTAAGATACAGGTATAGACAGGTAGAGACAGGTAGTGACAGGTAGAGACAGGTAGAGACAGGTATAGACAGGTATAGACAGGTAGAGAAGGGTACAGGTGTATATACAGGTGGTCATAGACGAGATTAAGATACAGGTATAGACAGGTAGAGACAGGTAGTGACAGGTAGAGACAGGTATAGACAGGAAGAGACAGGTAGTGACAGGTATAGACAGGTAGTGACAGGTTGAGACAGGTAGAGACAGGTATAGACAGGTAGAGAAGGGTACACGTGTATATACAGGTGGTCATAGACGAGATTAAGATACAGGTATAGACAGGTAGTGACAGGTAGTGACAGGTAGAGACAGGTAGAGACAGGTAGAGACAGGTATAGACAGGTAGAGAAGGGTACAGGTGTATATACAGGTGGTCATAGACTAGATTAAGATACAGGTATAGACAGGTAGTGACAGGTAGAGACAGGTAGTGACAGGTAGTGACAGGTAGAGAAGGGTACAGGTGTATATACAGGTGGTCATAGATTAGATTAAGAGACAGGTATAGACAGGTAGAGACAGGTAGTGACAGGTATAGACAGGTACAGGTGTATATACAGGTGGTCATAGACTAGATTAAGATACAGGTATAGACAGGTAGTGACAGGTAGTGACAGGTAGAGACAGGTAGAGACAGGTATAGACAGGTAGAGAAGGGTACAGGTGTATATACAGGTGGTCATAGACTAGATTAAGATATAGGTATAGACAGGTAGTGACAGGTAGAGACAGGTATAGACAGGTAGAGACAGGTATAGAAGGGTACATGTGTATATACAGGTGGTAATAGACGAGATTAAGATACAGGTATAGACAGGTAGAGACAGGTAGTGACAGGTAGAGACAGGTAGGGATGTATATACAGGTGGTCATAGACTAGATTAAGAGACAGGTATAGACAGGTATAGACAGGTATAGATGGGTACAGGTGTATATACAGGTGGTCATAGACTAGATTAAGATACAGGTATAGACAGGTAGAGATGGGTACAGGTTTATATATAGGTGGTCATAGACTAGATTAAGATACAGGTAGAGACAGGTAGAGATGGGTACAGGTGTATATACAGGTGGTCATAGACTAGATTAAGAGACAGGTAGAGACAGGTAGAGATGGGTATAGACAGGTATAGACAGGTAGAGAGAGGTAGAGATGGGTATAGACAGGTAGAGATGTATATACAGGTGGTCATAGACTAGATTAAGAGACAGGTAGAGACAGGTATAGAGAGGTAGAGATGTATATACAGGTGGTCATAGACTAGATTAAGAGACAGGTATAGACAGCTAGTGACAGGTAGAGAAGGATACAGGTGTATATACAGGTGGTCATAGACTAGATTAAGATACAGGTATAGACAGGTAGTGACAGGTAGAGATGGGTACAGGTGTATATACAGGTGGTCATAGACTAGATTAAAAGACAGGTAGAGACAGGTATAGACAGAGAGACAGGTAAAGGCAGAGGGACAGGTAAAGGCAGAGAGACAGGTAAAGGCAGAGAGACAGGCAGAGACAGGTAGGGATGGGTACAGGTTTATATATAGGTGGTCATAGACTAGATTAAGAGACAGGTATAGACAGGTAGAGATGGGTATAGACAGGTATAGACAGGTATAGACAGGTAGAGATGGGTACAGGTTTATATATAGGTGGTCATAGACTAGATTAAGAGACAGGTATAGACAGGTAGAGATGGGTACAGGTTTATATATAGGTGGTCATAGACTAGATTAAGAGACAGGTAGAGACAGGTATAGACAGGTAGAGAAGGGTACAGGTGTATATACAGGTGGTCATAGACTAGATTAAGTATACAGGTAGTGACAGGTAGAGACAGGTGACAGGTAGAGACAGGTATAGAAGGGTACATGTGTATATACAGGTGGTAATAGACTAGATTAAGATACAGGTATAGACAGGTATAGACAGGTAGACAGGTAGAGACAGGTAGGGATGTATATACAGGTGGTCATAGACTAGATTAAGAGACAGGTATAGACAGGTATAGATGGGTACAGGTGTATATACAGGTGGTCATAGACTAGATTAAGATACAGGTATAGACAGGTATAGATGGGTACAGGTGTATATATAGGTGGTCATAGAATAGATTAAGACAGGTAGAGACAGGTAGAGATGGGTACAGGTTTATATACAGGTGGTCATAGACTAGATTAAGAGACAGGTAGAGACAGGTAGAGATGGGTATAGACAGGTATAGACAGGTAGAGATGGGTAGACAGATGGGTATAGACAGGTAGAGATGTATATACAGGTGGTCATAGACTAGATTAAGAGACAGGTAGAGACAGGTAGAGATGGGTAGAGATGTATATACAGGTGGTCATAGACTAGATTAAGAGACAGGTATAGAGACAGGTACAGGTATAGACAGGTAGAGATACAGGTGTATATACAGGTGGTCATAGACTAGATTAAGAGACAGGTATAGACAGGTATGACAGGTAGAGAAGGGATACAGGTGTATATACAGGTGGTCATAGACTAGATTAAGAGACAGATATAGACAGGTAGTGACAGGTAGAGATGGGTACAGGTGTATATACAGGTGGTCATAGACTAGATTAAAAGACAGGTAGAGACAGGTATAGACAGTAGAGACAGGTATAGATGAGGGACAGGTGTATAGACAGGTAAAGGTCAGAGACAGATTAAGAGACAGGTAGATGCAGGTTTATATCCAGGTGGTCATAGACTAGATTAAGAGACAGCATAGCAGGTAGAGATGGGTATAGACAGGTATAGACAGGTATAGACAGGTAGAGATGGGTACAGGTTTATATATAGGTGGTCATAGACTAGATTAAGAGACAGGTAGAGACAGGTAGAGATGGGTACAGGTTTATATATAGGTGGTCATAGAATAGATTAAGAGACAGGTATAGAGAGGTAGATCGAGGTAGAGACAGGTATAGACAGGTAGAGATGGGTACAGGTGTATATACAGGTGGTCATAGACTAGATTAAAAGACAGGTAGAGACAGGTATAGACAGGTAGAGACAGGTATAGATGGGTACAGGTGTATATACAGGTGGTCATAGACTAGATTAAGAGACAGGTAGATGCAGGTATATATCCAGGTCGTACCCAGTTGGTCGTAGTAGAAGTAGAGCAGCACCAGCATGGAGCAGCACATGACAACGAACACAGAGATCATGATGGGCGTCACGTCCACCGTCTCCTCGTCCTGCTTCTCCACGCTGTCATCACGCTTGTGCTTCAGGTAACGCCTGCAGACAGAGGGACACCACAGGGACACGTGAGGGGGGCCCCTGGGTACTGTCGTCAGTAACAGACCCCTCTCCATCCTGAGGCAACTGGTCTTCACCCTTCATCCTAAAGCTAGAGCCCCCCCCCTCCAGGTAGAAGATCTAAGATCAGCTGTAATACCCTCCCCAAATCCTGGAGAGGCTTTAACTGCAGGATGAAGAGGGTCTGTTACTGACAGTGGGGGGGGGGGATTGATGCACGGACCGGTTTGTTTTGTTTTATTGACCTTGTATAACAGTATTTCAACGTTTGGTTTGTACTCCATTCACTGTGTCGTCACTCTCCCTCTCTCTTCCCCCCTCCCCGTCACTCTCCCTCTCTCTCTCCCTCTCTCTTCCCCCCCTCCCCGTCACTCTCCCTCTCTCTTCCCCCTCCCTCTCCTCTCCCTCTCTTCCCCCCCTCCCCGTCACTCTCCCTCTCTCTTCCCCCCTCCCCGTCACTCTCCCTCTCTCTTCCCCCCTCCCCGTCACTCTCCCTCTCTCTTCCCCCCTCCCCGTCACTCTCCCTCTCTCTTCCCCCCTCCGGTTGGCGGTTGGGACGCGGAGGGTGATGAGGGACTACCCAATTTACTCTTGAAAGTTGTAATAGTAGACGGCACAATGTGCCATTTCTAAATTGGGTAGTGCATCATCAGTTCCTCTTGTCATGTCAGTCATTGTCGACCTTAGAGAGATATTTACAACTTGTCAGAAAGGTCAACTAGACCATGTCAACTATTTTTTAGCCCATAGATATTGTTGTCATTTCTTTGTCACTCAAATATCACATGAAGACACATTAGACGTGGCAAAATGTATAGAATTGCTGGAAATAAGCTTTAAAACCTGCAAAATGTTCTCTCCACCAACAACAGGGGTGTGAACAGTTTGAGTAATGAACAGTGCTTGTGCCCATAGAAATAGCACACGATGCTGGAAGGAGGGCCTGAGTGAAAAGATTTGGGAACCCCTGACATGATGCACACAAAATGTACTTTTTTCACGTGTCAACTCTGGTCTGGACACGTGTTCTCTAGCCAAACGCTCAAAGATACAATGCGGGTAGGCTAGTATATTACAATGAGACTTTTATGGATAAGATAAAAAATATTTGTATTTGTCAAACGGCAGTCAAGCATCGATCATCATATCACCCAGACCCTTTATATTTACTGGAAAGGAGCGTCAAGATCACTGTGCCCTTTCATCACCTTGTACATTCATCATAAACGATTTAATCTGTAGCCTAATAAACTGCATGGTTTCCAAAGTCGTAGTGGAAGGACCACACACACACCATGTCATCACGTGACTCAGTTTATTTTGATATGATGGTTATTATATCAATATTTGTGCATCAAGGCGTTTCCACAAAAAGATCCCACCACGTCGTACAAACAAATGATCTGTCGGCATTTTATTAAATTGCGCCGAAACTTCCTGTTTTCATCACAGCTGTCGTGATTTTTATTTATTTATACGGTATGACTTTACAGGCTTAATAACTGTGGATGGAAACGTGGTTATCGCCTATCAAAAGTAACAACTACTTCAGTGACAATCTTCATGTTGGTGACAACGATGCTGCTTTCCACTTTGCATCTTAATATAAATCCACAAGTGTTCTATAATTACACTATCAGTGTGTGTATCTTTTCTTAGCAAGTTGTGGCTAAAATAAATTGTGTTAGCTAATGCTAATCGCTAGATAGCTGGCTAGTTAAATGTACTTATTCAGAGCAGAGCAGAGCAGAGCAGTAGCTAGCTAGCTAATACAGCCTGATAGCAGTAGTGTTGTCGGCCTAGATCAGCATGTTGTTTGTGCAATGGTACGGTATATTCTAAATCAGAGAGGAATAGGCGAAGCATGAATATTTTTGCTACATCAAAGCTTCAGTAAGAGAACACATTTAATGTAACATGATTTAGGGTCCACTGGAAAACACTGACCAACACTTTGGTTCCTACAGTGCCACAAGAGCCCCTCACTGGCTTTTTCATTCGTTGTCATGTCAAACATTGTATTCAAAGTGCCAACTAAATTCCAACTGTTGGTTGAAGTTTCATTGAACAGTATAAAACAATCAGAATGGACAAAGCCCCATTGAAATCACTTATAATGTATGTGTTGCCACCCTAAGGTCATGAGCTCCTAATAAAGCATATTTAGAACTTTTTAAATTCAAAAACCTCAAATACCGTCAAAAATATTGTGATATGATATTTTGCCCATATCACCCAACCCCTGCTCAGTATCTAGACTAGAGGCAACTTCACTCTTCCCCTCTCTCTCTCTACCCTGCCCAAAGCACTCTCTTTTCCCCAGAGATAACCCTTGATAATTTAACCCACGGTCTAAATTAAGCCACTACAATGTGGCCTTGCAAGACTCCCCCTCCCACACAAGCTTTCATTGTAGTCTCAGACCACGCTGCTATACACAAATGTCTGTTGGAGTGGCCTATGGTTGTCTAGCTGTCGAAGCCGTTGCCTCCGGATCACATATACCACTGCAGCGTGGATTCGAATCTGGCCCCTGCCATTTCAGCAAACTCTCTCCGTCTTTTGTGTCTACCTCTGCCCTACCAACAAATCAAAAAGTCAGGTGTCCTTTTGTGAGAGAATACTTTTTACTGTCTGTCAAGACTTCTTGATGTCCTTACTACTACTACCACCACTACTATTACCACTACTACCACCACCACTACTATTACTACTACTACTACCACCACTACTACTAAAACCACTACTACTACTACTACAACTACTACCACCACTACTAGTACTACTACTACCACTACTACCACCACTACTACCACCACTACTAGCACTACTACCACCTCTAATAGTACTACTACTACTACCACCACTACTATTACTACTACTACCACCACTACTACTACCACCACTACTACTACTACCACCACTACTAGCACTACTACGACTACTACTACTACCACCACTACTAGTACTACTACTACCACCACTACCACTACTACCACCACTACTAGCACTACTACTACTAGCACTACTACTACTACTACTACTACTACTACCACCACTACTACCACCACTACTACTACCACCACTGCTAGTAATACTACTACTACCACCACTACTAGTACTACTACCACCACTACTACTACCACCACTACTAGTACTTCTACTACCATCACTACTACTACCACCACTACTACTACCACCACCACCACCACTACTAGTACTACTACTACCACCACTACTATTACTACTACTACCACCACTACTAGTACTACTACTACCACCACTACTAGTACTACTACCAGCACTACTACTACCACCACTACTAGTACTACTACCAGCACTACTACTACCACCACTACCACCACTACTACTACCACCACCACTACTACCACCACTACTACTACTACCACCACTACTAGTACTACTACTACCACCACTACTATTACTACTACTACCACCACTACAAGTACTACTACTACCACCACTACTAGTACTACTACCAGCACTACTACTACCACCACTACTAGTACTACTACCAGCACTACTACTACCACCACTACTACTACCACCACCACTACTACCACCACTACTACTACTACCACCACTACTAGTACTACTACTACCACCACCACTACTAGTAGTACTACTACTACTACTACCACCACCACTACTACCACCACTACTACTACCACCACTACTAGAACTACCACCACCACTACTAGTACTACTACTACCACCACTACTAGTAGTAGTACTACTACTACTACTACCACCACTACTAGTAGTACTACCACCACTACTAGTAGTACTACTACTACCACCACTACCACCACCACTACTACCACCACAACCACTACTAGTACTACCACCACTACTAGTACTACTACTACCACCACTACTAGTACTACTACTACTACCACCACTACTAGTACTACCACCACTACTAGTACTACTACTACCACCACTACTAGTACTACCACCACTACTAGTACTACCACCACTACTAGTATTACTACTACCACCACTACTACTAGTACTACCACCACTACTACTAGTACTACCACCACTACTAGTACTACTACTACCACCACTACTACTACCACCACTACTAGCACTACTACTACTACTACTACTACCACCACTAATAGTACTACTAATACCACCACTACTATTACTACTACTACCACCACTACTACTACCACCACTACTACTACTACCACCACTACTAGCACTACTACAACTACTACTACTACCACCACTAGCACTACTACAACTACTACTACTACCACCACTACTAGTACTACTACTACTACCACCACTACTACTACTACCACCACTACTACTAGCACTACTACTACTACTACCACCACTGCTAGTACTACTACTACTACCACCACTACTAGTACTACTACCACCACTACTACTACCACCACTACTAGTACTTCTACTACCACCACTACTACTACTACCACAACCACCACTACTAGTACTACTACTACCACCACTACTATTACTACTACTACCACCACTACTAGTACTACTATTACCACCACTACTAGTACTACTACCAGCACTACTACTACCACCACTACTAGTACTACTACAAGCACTACTACTACCACCACTACCTCCACTACTACTACCACCACCACTACTACTAGTACTACTACTACCACCACTACTAGTACTACTACTAGTACCACCACCACCACTACTAGTAGTACTACCACCACTACTAGTAGTACTACTACTACCACCACTACCACCACCACTACTACCACCACTACTACTACCACCACCACTACTAGTACTACTACTACCACCACTACTACTACCACCACTACTAGTAGTACTACCACCACTACTAGTAGTACTACTACTACCACTACCACCACTACTACTAGCACCACCACTACTACCACCACTACTAGTACTACCACTACTACTACTACTACTACTACTACTACTACTACCACCACTACTAGTACTACCACCACTACTAGTACTACCACCACTACTAGTACTACTACTACTACTACTACTACCATCACTACTAGTACTACTACTAATACTACCACCACTACTAGTACTACTACTAATACTACCACCACTACTAGTACTACCACCACTACTAGTACTACTACTACCACCACTACTAGTACTACTACTACTACTAGTACTACTACTACCACTACTAGTACTACTACTACTACCACCACCACTACTAGTACTACCACCACTACTAGTACTACTACTACCACCACTACTACTACTACTACCACCACCACTACTAGTAGTACTACTACTACCACCACTACTACTAGTACTACAACTACCACCACTACTACTACCACCACCACTACTAGTAGTACTACTACTACCACCACCACTACTAGTAGTACTACTACTACCACCACTACTACTACTACCACCACCACTACTAGTACTACCACCACTACTAGTACTACTACTACCACCACTACTAGTAGTACTACTACTACCACCACTACTATTACCACCACCACTACTAGTAGTACTACTACCACCACTACTATTACCACCACCACTACTAGTAGTACTACTACTACCACCACCACTACTAGTAGTACTACTACTACCACCACTACTACTACTACCACCACCACTACTAGTACTACTACTACCACCACTACTAGTACTACCACCACTACTAGTACTACTACTACTACCACCACTACTACTACCACCACTACTACCACCACTACTAGTAGTATTACTACTACTACTACCACCATTACTACTACTACTACCACCACTACTAGTAGTACTACTACTACTACCACAACTACTACTACTATCACCACTACTAGTAGTACTACTACTACCACCACTACTAGTACTACTACCACCACCACTACTACCACCACCACTACTACTACCACCACCACTACTACTACCACCACTACTACTACCACCACTACTAGTACTACCACCACTACTAGTACTACTACTACCACCACTACTAGTACTACTACTACTACTACTACTACCACCACTACTAGTACTACTACTAATACTACCACCACTACTAGTACTACCACCACTACTAGTACTACTACTACCACCACTACTACTAGTACTACCACCACTACTAGTACTACTACTACCACCACTACTACTCGTACTACTACTACCACCACTACTAGTACTACTACTACTACTACCACTACTAGTACTACTACTACTACCACCACTACTAGTACTACTACTACTACCACCACTACTAGTACTACTACTACCACCACTACTACTAGTACTACTACTACCAGTACAACTACTACCACCACTACTAGTAGTACTACTACTACCACCACTACTAGTAGTACTACTACTACCACCACTACTAGTAGTACTACTACTACCACCACCACTACTACTACTACCACCACTACTACCACCACTACCACCACCACTACTACCACCACCACTACTAGTAGTACTACTACTACCACCACCACTACTAGTAGTACTACTACTACCACCACTACTACTACCACCACCACCACTACTAGTACTACTACTACCACCACTACTAGTACTACTACTACCACCACTACTAGTACTACCACCACTACTAGTACTACTACTACTACCACCATTACTACTACTAGTATTACTACTACTACTACCACCATTACTACTCCTACTACTACTACTACTACTACTACCACCACTACCACCACTACTACTACTACCACCACTACTAGTAGTACTACTACTACCACCACTACTACTACCACCACTACTAGTACTAGTACTACCACCACGACTAGTACTACTTGTCATGACGTTGCCCTCTTTGGGTTCAGCGAGCACCATCCCCCTCTCTCTGTCTCATACAACCAGTCTGCTGTGGTCAGAGAGGTCGTAAATCCCTTGAGGAGATTATCTCCTCATGGCCACAGTATAGAGAGAGGGCGAGTTTTCGTAGAGAGAACAAAGGCATTTCTTCCACCTCACAGAATTTGAGGTCCAAACAATATTTATGTTCTGGAGAAGGTACAAAAGATCGGTGAAGAATCCAGCTACAAACTGGTCCGTATGGTACAATTCTGTGAAACTCATGAGAGACAATATGGCCACATTATCATAACGCTGTTTATACAATAGCCTCAGATATGAGGTTTACATCTAATTGTTGTATAAAATGAATGAGGATGATACTGTTTGTGAAATTGTGTAATGTGATTTTGGACTGTTTAATGAAGGAAAGTCCAATTCCCTTTGGAGTTTAACTAAATCAGAGGACCGCCCATGAGCACAGTTACGGTCTGGTGTCCTGGGACAGACCCTATTCTGCTCTTCCGAATAAACCCCCCCCGGGTTTTCTATCATCAGACCGAGCTCACCTCAATTACGAGATGGCTAAAGGTTGCAGACAAGCTTACCTCGATAACGAGAGGGCCAAGGTTTGAGATACTAGTAGTGGTGGTAGTAGTTTGATACTACTATCACCACTACTAGTACTACTACAGTGCCTTTCGAAAGTATTCGGCTCCCTTGAACTTTGCGACATTTTGCCACATTTCAGGCTTCAAACAAAGAAATAAAACTGCATTTTTTTGTGAAGAATCAACAACAAGTGGGACACAATCATGAAGTGGAACGACATTTATTGGATATTTCAAACTTTTTTAACAAATCAAAAACTGAAAAATTGGGCGTGCAAAATTATTCAGCACCCTTAATAACCTCTCGGATCCGGGATTGTGACTAAGCCTCAGGCTCATTAGCATAACGCAACGTTAACGATTTCTGAAAATCGCAAATAAAATTAAAATAATGCGTTTACTCTCAAGCTTAGCCTTTTCTTAACAACACTGTCATCTCAGATTTTCAAAATATGCTTTTGAACCATAGAAATTGACTAATTTGTGTAAGAGTATGCAAAGCTAGCATAGCATTTTGTGTAGCATGTAGCACGCAACATTTTCACAAAAGCCAGATAACCAAATAAATAAAATCATTTACCTTTGAAGAGCTTCTGATGTTTTCAATGAGGAGACTCCCAGCCACATACCAAATGCGCAGTGTTTCCTGAAAGCGTCTGTGTGTAGGAGAAATCGTTCCGTTTTCTACATTGCGCCTGGCTACCGAAACGAACCGAAAATGCAGTCACCTACAACGTGAAACTTTTTCCGGATTAACTACATAATATCGACCGAAACATGGCAAACGTTGTTTGGAATCAATCCTCAAGGTGTTTTTTCACATATCTCTTCATTGACATGCAGTTCGTGGAAGCTTGCTTCTCTCTCTTTTCTCCCATGGAAAAATACTGGCAGGTGACTTTTGCGCACCATTTCGCGCAGGACACCGGGCGGACACGTGGTAAATGTGGTCTCTTATGGTCAATCTTCCAACGATCTGCCTACAAATACGTCACAATGCTGCAGACACCTTGGGGAAACGACAGAAAGGGCAGACTCATTCCTCTTGCGTTCACAGCCATATAAGGAGATCATGAAAGACAGAGCCTCAAAAATCCTTGTCATTTCCTGGATGCCAAGTCATCTTGGTTTTGCCTGAAGCTCACGTTCTAGGGCACGCACAGAGAAGATATTTGTATTTCTGGACACGTCAGAGTGTTTTCTTTCGAACAGTAGCAATTATATGCATAGTCGAGCATCTTTTTGTGACAAAATATCTTGTTTAAAACGGGAACGTTTTTCTTCCAAAAATGAAATAGCGCCACCATAAGTGTAAGAGGTTAAGTTAATACTTTGTAGCGCCACCTTTTGCTGCGATTACAGCTGTAAGTCGCTTCGGGTATGTCTCTATCAGTTTTGCACATCGAGAGACTGACATTTTTTCCCATTCCTCCTTGCAAAACAGCTCGAGCTCAGTGAGGTTGGATGGAGAGCATTTGTGAACAGCAGTTTTCAGTTTCCACAGATTCTCGATTGGATTCAGGTCTGGACTTTGACTTGGCCATTCTAACACCTGGATATGTTTATTTTTGAACCATTCCATTGTAGATTTTGCTTTATGTTTTGGATCATTGTCTTGTTGGAAGACAAATCTCCGTCCCAGTCTCAGGTCTTTTGCAGACTCCATCAGGTTTTCTTCCAGAATGGTCCTGTATTTGGCTCCATCCATCTTCCCATCAATTTTAACCATCTTCCCTGTCCCTGCTGAAGAAAAGCAGGCCCAAACCATGATGCTGCCACCACCATGTTTGACAGTGGGTATGTTGTGTTCAGGGCGATGAGCTGTGTTGCTTTTACGCCAAACATAACGTTTTGCATTGTTGCCAAAAAGTTCAATTTTGGTTTCATCTGACCAGAGCACCTTCTTCCACATGTTTGGTGTGTCTCCCAGGTGGCTTGTGGCAAACTTTAAACAACACTTTTTATGGATATCTTTAAGAAATGGCTTTCTTCTTGCCACTCTTCCATAAAGGCCAGATTTGTGCAATATACGACTGATTGTTGTCCTATGGACAGAGTCTCCCACCTCAGCTGTAGATCTCTGCAGTTCATCCAGAGTGATCATGGGCCTCTTGGCTGCATCTCTGATCAGTCTTCTCCTTGTATGAGCTGAAAGTTTAGAGGGACGGCCAGGTCTTGGTAGAGTTGCAGTGGTCTGATACTCCTTCCATTTCAATATTATCGCTTGCACAGTGCCCCTTGGGATGTTTAAAGCTTGGGAAATCTTTTTGTATCCAAATCCGGCTTTAAACTTCTTCACAACAGTATCTCGGACCTGCCTGGTGTGTTCCTTGTTCTTCATGATGCTCTCTGCGCTTTTAACGAACCTCTGAACTTCCGGAGAGATTTTGCTGCACTGAAAGTAAAGGGGCTGAATAATTTTGCACGCCCAATTTTTCAGTTTTTGATTTGTTAAAAAAGTTTGAATTATCCAATAAATGTTGTTCCACTTCATGATTGTGTCCCACTTGTTGTTGATTCTTCACAAAAAAATACAGTTTTATATCTTTATGTTTGAAGCCTGAAATGTGGCAAAAGGTCGCAAAGTTCAAGGGGGCTGAATACTTTCGCAAGGCACTGTACTACCACTAGTACTACTACTATCACCACTAGTACTACGACTACCACTAGTACTACTACCACCACCATCACTACTACCACCACTACTAGTACTACTACTACGACTACCACTAGGTACTACTACTACCACCACTACTAGTATTACTACTACCACCACTACTAGTACTATCACCACTACCACCACTACTAGTACTATCACCACTACCACTACTACTACTAGTATTACTACTACCATCACTACTACCACCAGTACTAGTACTACTACTACCACCACTACTAGTACTACTACTACTACTACTATCACCACTACCACTACTACTACTACTACCACCACCACTACCACTACTACTACTACTACCACCACTACTAGTACTACTACTACCACCACTACTAGTACTACTATCACCACGACCACTACTACTACTAGTACTACTACTACCATCACTACTAGTACTACTACCACCACTACTAGTACTATCACCACTACCACTACTACTACTACTACCACCACCACTACTAGTACTACTACCACCACTACTAGTACTATCACCACTACCACTACTACTACTACTACCACCACTACTAGTACTACTACTACTATCACCACGACTACTACTACTACTACTACCATCACTACTAGTACTACTACCACCACTACTAGTACTACCACTAGTACTACTACTATCACCACTACCACTACTACTAGTAGTACTACTACTACCATCACTACTACCACCACCACTACTAGTACTACTACTACCACTAGTACTACGACTACCACTAGTACTACTACTATCACCACTACTACTACTAGTACTACCATCACTACTAGTACTACTACCACCACCATCACTACTACCACCACTACTAGTACTACTACTACCACCACTACTACTACCACTAGTACTACTACTACCACCGCCACTACTACTACTACCACGACTAGTACTACCACCGCCACTACTACTACTACCACCACCAGTACTGCTACTACTACTACTAGTAGTACTACGACTACTACCACCACTACTACCACCACCAGTACTGCTACTACCACCACCAGTACTACTACTACTACTAATAGTAGTAGTGCTACTACTACTACCACCACCACCACCAGTACTACTACTACTACCACCACCACCAGTACTACTACTACTACTAATAGTATTCGTGCTACTACTACTACCACCACTACTACCACCACCAGTACTGCTACTACCACCACCAGTACTGCTACTACTACTACCACCACCAGTACTGCTACTACTACTACCACCACTACTACTACCACCACCAGTACTACTACTACTACTACTACCACCACCACCAGTACTACCACCACCAGTGCTACTACTACTACCACCACTACTACCACCACCAGTACTGCTACTACTACCACCAGTACTGCTACTACTACTACCACCACCACCACCAGTACTGCTACTACTACCACCACCACCACTACTACCACCACCACCAGTACTGCTACTGCTACCAACACCACCACCACCACCACCACCAGACTTACTTCTTGATGTCCTTGCTACCGGCCCAGTACCCTCCGACGGCCACCGTCCCGACAGCCATGAGGAAGATGATAACCATGTTGTAGTCCAGGACGGGCTCCTTGGGCGCGTACATGGCCACCTCTCTGCCCTGTCCAAACATCTGCAGGGAACAGGAAACACAGCATTTGGGTAAATAAGACTAATTAACTGATTTGTTGATCTTTGTTAGTAATGTTACAAACATCAATTTTCTTTGAACAGGGTCTCGTTTCATCAGGGTGGCAGATATAAAATGTCACGAATAGAGATGCTGACATGATTCCTGTAGCCTCAATACTTACGCTACACGTCAGAGAGGCATCTCTGTTCTATATGATATAGTTCTGAATGTTCCACAGCGTATCGTGTGACCTATTGAACAGTGTGATTGTAAGGGTTGCAAAATTCCAGTAATGTTTCCCAAAACTCCCAGGTAGTCCAGAAATCCTCTTGGAAGATTCTGGAATTCCTGCTTATTCATTTTTTTTTTCCCCCGATAATCTTCTCGCCAGGGATTTCAGGAAAAGCTGGGAATTTGGGGAAAGTTACCAGAATTTTACAAGATGTTGGTCTCTCCTCTGCTCTCACCTTACTGATGTCCAGCATGTCAGTGTAGCTGATCAATGCCACAGGGATGTCAATCTCCTCATACTGACTCTTGTTTCCTGCCGGTGGGGTCTGTGATAGGAAAAACAGAAATTACAATTGGCAATCTCTGACTGTACAGAAATGATTTAGAAAATCTATAATCAATCTATTATTTATACACTACAGCTGTAGGATCTTAATTTGATCACCCTGTTGCAGGAGAACTATCCTACAATGCAGGAAATGTAAAACATTTGAGTTTTAAAAACGCTTCTGAAGTTTCAGACTTGATTTTCCTTTATTAAACATTTATTAATACCTACAAAAATGTCCATAAACTATAATCCACATAATAATTCACATTTCAAGTTGCAGGATTATTATCCTGTTGTAGCAAACTGGCTCAAATTAAGATCCTACACACGATAACCTACACTGTGTATACCAAACATTAGGAACACCTTCCTAATATTGAGTTTGCCCTCAGAACCAGTGGAGGCTGCTGAGGGAACCATTGCTGAGGGAACCATTGCTGAGGGAACCATTGCTGAGGGAACCATTGCTGAGGGAACCATTTCACTCATTCTGCTCCAGCCATCACCACGAGCCCATCCTCCCCAATTTTGGTGCCACCAACCTCCTGTGCCCAGAACAGCCTCAATTCGTTGGGGCGTGGACTCTACAAGGTGTCGAAAGCGTTCCACAGGGATGCTGGCCCATGTTGACTCCAATGCTTCCCATTGTTGTCTCAAGTTGGCCGGATGTCCTTTGGGTGGTGGACCATTCATGACACACACAGGAAACTGTTGAGCGTGAAAAACCCAGCAGCGTTGCCGTTCTTGACACAAACTAGTGCGCCTGGCAGCTACAACCATAAGACGTTCAAAGACACTTAAATATTTTGTCTTGCCTATTCTCCCTCTGAATGGCACACATACATAATCCATGTCTCAATTGTCTCAAGGCTTAAAAATCCTTCTTTAACCCGTCTCCTCCCCTTCTTCTAAGCTGGTTGAAGTGGATTTAACAAGTAACATCAATAAGGGATCATAACCTTCATCTGGATTCACCTGGTCAGTCTATGTAATGGAAAGAGCAGGTGTCCTTAATGTTTTCTACACTCGGTGTATATAACCTGTTTACGACAGGTGTGTTCCAATGCTCTTAGTCTGCTTCTTTCCTTCCGAGCCTTTTACAACAGCACTAGTGAAGATAAGAGGGAACAGGAGATGGCTAAAGTACATAGACAGGTCTGGGACCACCAGGCTAATATGATAGGACATAAGCTGGTAAGAGTCGAGTTGTCTTTGATATGAATTATATGGGTTGACTCTTACCAGTCTATCTTTGCTGACGATGAGCAGGCCTTTAGCTCCATTGAGTTGAGCCAGGCGGACCTTCTCATAGAAGGTGCAGTTCCCCCGCATCACCATGGGGATACGATTGGGGAAGCCACCCTCGGGGACGTCTGATGGGAAACACAGGACTGACGGTGTCAGGTCATAGGTCTCCAGACGAGACTAGTGGAGGCATAAAGGACGATTGGTTAATAATGGGTTTCATCGTGCGCACACACCACACACCAGCATTCTGATGAACTTGTCAGGGCAGAGAGCACACACACACACACACCACACACACACCACACACCAGCATTCTGATGAACTTGTCAGGGCAGAGAGCACACACACACACACACACACACACACACACACACACACACACACACACACACACACACACACACCACACACCAGCATTCTGATGAACTTGTCAGGGCAGAGAGCACACACACACACACACACACACACACACACACACACACACACACACACACACACACACACACACACACACCACACACCAGCATTCTGATGAACTTGTCAGGGCAGAGAGCACACACACCACACACCACACACCAGCATGATGAACTTGTCAGGGCAGAGAGCACACACACACACACACACACACACACACACACACACACACACACACACACACACACACACACACCACACACCAGCATTCTGATGAACTTGTCAGGGCAGAGAGCACACACACCACACACCACACACCAGCATTCTGATGAACTTGTCAGGGCAGAGAGCACACACACACACACACACACACACACACACACACACACACACACACACCACACACCAGCATTCTGATGAACTTGTCAGGGCAGAGAGCACACACACACACACACACACACCTTTGTTAGACATCTCTCAAGAAGTGACAATGACAGCCGTTTACTCCACTTACTGCTTTGTTGAGGTCCCGAGGTAGACGAGCCCACTGGGAGTTGAAGAAGATGCAGTAATCCTTTCCTTTGCCTTGACCCTTGTCACTGAAATGGGCCATCCCATATTCCCCCACAACCTGGCAAGAGAGAATTAACGTGTATAATAGATAAAAGCCTAAGTGCCTCGAAGAGGGGTGAGAACAATAGACAAAGATGTAACAGTGGCCAGAATAACTTGAGATATTTAATAGACTGGTCAACTGACTCTATGAGAGTGTGCAGTACTACATCTTTCCACCAGCTAGTCAGCTTTACACTGATGCACAAGCTTTAACTAGACATTTCCAAAATTGACAATACCAGGGAGCACGATATTCATCTTAAACCACATTGATACATCAAAAATGATCAAAGCCATGTTACAGAATGATGTACAGAGGATATTACTTGCAGATGGGCCCTATAGCTACGACTATTCTCAGCGCCCAAATAGGTTGTGTTCTCCGCAAGCTAACAGTCATGTAGCATGCAGGCTAACTGTTAATTATCTCGACAAAAATACAACAAGTACTGTTAAAGGTTGGATCGGACACATGCGGCTTGTTTTACAGATGAATGCCACATTATTTTTGGGGTAAATAGACATGCGACCATCTCACCTGTTTTAAGAGAAAATATGCCCAAACCAGGTTTAGCAAAGCCTTCATGATGCTTGCTTGTTGTCTTCCCATCAACCGCACTGCTCTGCTCTCACCGTGCGGTCACCAGCTGTTTTTCCAGCTCTCGCCCACATTCTACAGTGCATTTGCCATTGGTTTATTTTTTAACCAGCACTGAAGTACACGAATTATGATTGGTTTACATGATGTCAATCAAACATATCAATAAATTCCAGAGGTTTTCTGTCAGCTTCTATAATTTAGTGGTCAGCATACTAGATAACATAATTAGGCGGATGCTTACATTTGTCCTATTTCACTCATGTACATGTGTGAATTGAAATATATATTTTTTGTATATCCCACTCCCCCTGAGACTCACTTGGAGAGTGGGGTCAGAGCCAGGGATTAGCCATTATTGACCACGACCATGAAGCAATTAGTGCCTTGCTCATGGGCACATCAGACTCGGTGAAAAAAGCCGCTTGGGGATTTGAACCAGCGACTTTTCGGTTACTGGACCAACGCTTAGGGTTGCCAAATGTCCCTTATATTGGGCTAAATTGGTTTGTCCCATACGGGACCTCCCTTGTCCGGTATATTCATCCAATCGCAGTGTAGCGTAAACGCGCCAAATTCCTACCAAAGTAATTTCTGTTGTTGTTCGGTCGGTTTGGCATATCAAGTAAATATGGATAAACATGCAAAAAAAAAGAAAAGACTGTGCAGCTACAACAAACAATGGGAAGCAACAAAAAAAGACGTGGGTTAAGCCCGTCAGTGGTGACTCGACGAAAGCTTTCTGTACTTTATGCGGTCGGGAATTCTCAATAGGCAATGGAGGGGAGAATGACCGAACTCAGCATGCATCCACAGAAATGCACAAGGCCGCGCAAGCTAAAGTTGCCAATAATATCGGTGCATTCTTCGTAACGTCTACTGTGGAAAATAACAACATCGCGGAAAGTGAAGCCTCGTTTGTGTACCAGACGGTTAAACACGGACTCAGCTACAACAGCACCGACTGTCTTGTTAAGCTCAAAGGTGCTTTGTTTCATGACTCAAATGTTGTGAAGAAGATGCACTTGGGAAGAACAAAAGCGGAGATAATTACAATGAATGTTTTTGGACCAAATACTGTGCGGGATATTTTGGATGATCTGTCCCCGACCGAAGGTGCGACCGTGTATTTCTCAGTTGCCAGTGATACCTCAAACAAGGGAAATAGAAAAATGTTTCCATTGTGCGTGAGATATTTCTCTGATGGAGTGCAAGTTACTTGACTTTTATGAAGACAATGATGAAACTGCAAATGGCACTCAATCAAGCTCTGATGAACTCTCTGGAAAAGCATGAACTGGATATTAGACACATCACAGCCCTGTGTAGCAGATAATGCAAATGTCAACTTTGGAAAACATCTCTCCGTTTACCAGTTATTGAGCAGTGACCACAATCGCATTCTGAAAGCTAATTGCCCAGCTCACATAGCTCATAATGCCTGCCAGCACGCCTGCGAGCCACTAAGTTGCCTTGCTAGCTAAACTTGTGATTTACTATATTTTTTATTTATTTATTATTAACACAACAAATACAAAAAGTGAAATATACAAACAAGAGTACATAAACCTAACAGACAGGGTTATTACATATCAAGATACATTTTCAATTTGTTAAATACTTTTATGGTGCATATTGCTTTTTAGTTTTTACATTTACTGATAATTTCAAAACAATATTTAAATTCTATCTTATTAAATCATGTGAAAATTGGTTTGTTCTCTGCCCACTTCATTTTATGGACAAGAATCTTCCATGAAAGATAAACAAATAAACAATGAAAGTTAAATCAGGGTCCATATCATTTAGATCACAATAAAACATAATATCACTCTTTCAAATTAACATTAATACTTGTTTCTCTTAAAATAAAATCTTCTAACTTACTCCAAAATCTTCTGACAAGAACAGTCCCAAAATAAAGGGTCAAGAGTCTCTGGGTCACAACCACAAAATACACATTTGTTATCAATAGCTATTTTAAATCTGTGTATAATAAATGTCTTTACAGGGTAGATTCTATGAACGAGTTTGTATGATACTTCTTTCACCTTATTAGATATACAATATTTACCAGATAACAACAACACTTTGTTCCAGTTCACTTGTCCCAGGGCTGCATTCCAGTTCACTTGTCCTAGGGCTGCATTCCAGTTCACTTGTCCTAGGGCTGTCCTAGCTGCATTCCAGATCCTGTCCAGGAGCCAGGTTTTTCACCAAATTGACCTTGTCCTAGGCTGCATTCCAGTTCAGGAGGGCTGCATTCCAGCACTTGTCCTGAGAGACTGGCATTTTTGTTTTCATCACAGGTTCACGATTTCCAGTTCACTTGTCCTAGGGCTGCATTCCAGTTCACTTGTCCTAGGGCTGCATTCCAGTTCACTTGTCCTAGGGCTGCATTCCAGTTCACTTGTCCTAGGGCTGCATTCCAGTTCACTTGTCCTAGGGCTGCATTCCAGTTCACTTGTCCTAGGGCTGCATTCCAGTTCACTTGTCCTAGGGCTGCATTCCAGCTCACTTGTCCTAGGGCTGCATTCTAGTTCATTTTAGCAGAGGGAATAGTAACATATTGACATAGTTTCCTTATATACATGTTATTACATTTATAGTTTAAAATGTAAATTCCTTCTAGTTGTATTGAGGCTACAAAATCCTCAACAGTTGCACTTGGAGTATTGTTATAGCTTTAACAACAATTTGATACTCCTCAGGAGTGAATGTAACATTGTGTTGGTCTCATAAATTCTGGATAATCATATAGGTGTCCATCATTATTCAACAATTGTTTAACCCAAATAATGTTTTTGTCAAAACAGTTCTGTAGAAAATAAAGACTTGTTTTTGTATTTTATGTCTTTATTATTCCAGATTGTATACCTATGAGGGGAAAAATTGTGTTTGTACGTGAGGTTCCAAGTTAGAAGTACTTGTTTATGAAAGTTTGCAAGCTTAATAGGGATTTTACCCATATCAACGTTGCATTTGAGTAAGAATTCTAGACCACCAATCTGTTGGAAAATTAAATTAGGGATGATATTCCAAATGCAATCCTTATTTCTTAAATAGTTTTGTATCCATTTAATATTAAATATTATATTAGAGGTTTTACAATCCAGAACATTCAACCCTCCCTCCCCTTGGGTGCTACATATTACCACTTCTCTTAAATAATGAGCTTTATTCCGCCATATGAAGTTAAATCATTTAGTATCAACCATTTTAGTTACTGACAGAGGAACATCCAAGGCAAGGGAGGTGTAAACTCATCTGGACCTTCAGATGAAAAGTACACATCCAGATGAAGATCTCTTAATAACCAGGAGTTAAATCTTTTTCCAATTTTCTCCACAATAGGAGAGGTATTTAAGTTGACCCTTTCTTTCTGATCTTTGCTAACTTTAATACCAATATATGTGATCACGTCTTTTACAGGGATATTACGTACTGAGTTTAAGTCACATCTTTTCAACGCAAATAATTGACATTTCCTAATATTCAGAGATAAACCTGATACACGTGAGAAGGCATTAATACACTCACTAGCTTTCCTGACTTCATTATGATCTTTCAAAAAAAGGTGTCGTCAGCCAATTGTGAACATTGTATCTCTTTGTCTTGTATCTGAATACCCCTAAAACTATTCTTATTTATATGTAGTGCCATAACTTGTGTGTCCAATAAAAATAAGAAAGGAGAAATTGGGCATCCTTGTTTAATTCAATGTCTAATGTAAAATCTTGGTGAAGTTCCGTGGGATAATTTAACAGAGCTGTTACTATTATTGTAAAGAGTCTTAATTACACTTTGGAAATATTGACCAAAACCAAAATTTCTCTCTAACGTAATGTTCAACTGTATCAAATTCCTTGTAAAAGTCTACAAATAAAATAAATCTATCTTAGATACAGAATTAAAATATCCACCTCAGATAATTTTGATATCCTGAAATACACCTATAACTCAATTAATCTCTTCTTCAAATTCTTGAAATAATATCCTGTTGTTTTGTTTGTTGTTGGATGCATAAATATTCCCTAATAAAAACATTTCACTGTTGAAATTTACTGTTAAAATTAACCAAAATCCTGAGTGGTGAGACTTAATACTAATGACCTTCCCTTTAAATGAACCTCTTAAAACTGCTACACCTGCAGAGTGCTTGTTGCCATATGATAACCAGATATCGTTACCCCATTGATTTTTCCAAAAAGATAGATCAGGAGAACAAGCATGAGTCTTGTAAAAAGTAAAAGTCTGCATTAAACTGTTTGCAATACAGGAAAATAGCCTTACGCTTGAGTAAATTACGAATACCCCTAACATTAATTGAACATCCCATTATTAACCATCCCATTATTAACCTCTAACAAAAAAATATATATATAAAGTCATAAAGTTAAAGTATTCTTACTCCCACAAGGGGGAGACATTGTGTAGTAGTTAGTTGTTAGCAGTTACAATAAGCAGTTATTCACCTATAGTTTGTGTTTAGTTTACCAGTTCTCAGGTCAGCCTTTTCTCATTCAAGTATTTGTGTAAATATTTTATAATAAAAGGCTGCTTTTCACCTGGAAATTCATTTTTTTGGCCTGACAGTTCTGTCTGAGTTAGACTCTGGCTCTCACTCAAATGTTCTGATTTGGCCGCATTTCGTTCTCTTGCACCGATAAAAAAATGTGGGTTTCCCTGCCTTTCGAGCTGCAGCCACCATCGGCCACAGTTTCTCTCTTGTCACTTGTCTGCTGAGGTCAGATCCTCCGTGAAACTCAATTTTTGCTTGATGAGGAATTCACAATTCTTTGCTCGCCTCCAGAGAAGATCCTGTGTAGATCTGTTGTTCTGTTCATGTTCTGAATTCGGTCGCTGTACATTTAAAAAGTGTTAAACAAATAATTATATAGCTCGCTCATAAATGTCTTAATCGAAAGATTACAGATAACCTCTTATCCGCTCGTCATTCCCTTATTCCATAGTTTATACATCTCAATTGTCATTAGAAACCGCATTTGTTTAAGCAAGTCAGACATATCAGCTATGTTTTTTAAAGGGCAGTAAATGAGGATGAATTAACTGTTTCGCTGCCAGACAAGGCTCCGCTGATAGCCAGGAGCAGCAGTGGTAAAATGTTGGGACAGCTTTATGTAGGCCCTAACAGTTTGTGGGCACCGTTTGTCACCGTTATAGTGCAATTTATGTATTGTTTAGTGTTGTGGCTTTACTGGCATGCATCCCACTTCAAGATTTACAGGCTAAAATCGCCACTGGTTTCATATAAGTAAATATGGAACGCACAGCCTTCTGGGAGATCTGATGAAAGAGAAGATGGCAGACATGGGGGAAAAAGAGAAGTGGAACATGTTTTGAGTGAATATGGAGTGGTGGAGCACAGAGACGTTTGGAAGAACTACAGAAGGAAATTAAACATGACAAGAGTGAGGATGAATTAACTGCGGTGAAGACCGCCGTGTTTGAGCCTAGTCCTGATGATGACAAAGATGATTCGGGTCCAGTGGGAGTGAGATGGCAGATCGTGTTGATTTTTTTTGAGAGGCCAATAAAGAGTGATAGATGTGCTTCAGGAAGGTTGGTATTCTGCCGTACATGTACTTCAGGAATGGAATTTAAATCACAGGGGACGGATGTGGTGGCAACTGCGGAGAAGTACTTGGGTGTACAAGATTTTACAGCAGATGAGTTACAAGATGTTTTTAACGATAGTGTCCTGTCCTCCCAGGCTGCTGGCCTGGAATAGGTTCAGATGGGGCCAAAGTAGTGGAATAGTGGTGAGGTTTTAATGGGTGCAGGGTTAGATGGTAGATGGAAGGGCACATTTTTCAAAGTGTAATTAATTCATACTACATAATAGTAGGCTGATACACAGCCAATACACTAGGTGGCGGCATGCATTTATAAATGTGTTTGAGGACCGCCATAATACCAACAAAGTAGAAGAAAAAGGTTGGAGTTCGAGAGGCGTGGCTGGAACAGTTTCAAAATGGCGGTGAGTCGATCATATCTTCGATGAACGTATCTAAAACGTCGTTATTTATATTTTCTATTAGCAATTGCGTGCCTCAATCTAGCCACAGTAGTGTTATCTAGCAAATGCAAGAGAGCAGAGTAGGGGCATTTGCGAGCGTGCTTTTCAGACAGCATCATGTTAATGAAACCGAAAAAGAAAAGGAATGTCAAACAAAGACAGAAAAATTACAAAGAATGTCGCTTGAGAAAAAAAGAGCCAATACCCGATTGGGACGATCGTTGCTGGTGACAATATTCTGCAAAACCTGCAACATTACGTTAGACTACAAAGTGCATGGGCGCTAGAGCAGCATTCCCGGTAATAAAATCGGTGGACCTGCTCGTACATAAAGCATCATCCATTCAGGCTGCAAAGGCATTTACCTCCTTTTTAATTGCAATAAGAAGTGCGTACTTTAACACAATTTCCAGCCAATTTAGGATGTTGCATACCGCGTTCATCCAAGGGTGTGCAACGTTCCTAATCTAATATTCATAAAATGGTGGTAAATGAACACGCAGTTCATTTTAGTGGCCAACTCAGTAGACTTAACAGGTAGCCGCAAAAAATGGCGCTGAGTCGATATCTTAACTTAATTTAAAACCTAATTTACTCACCCCTTACTCAAATTTTTAGAACTAGAAAACAAATGGTATTTCAATTGAACTACAGTATTCTGACCACTGTTAGCGAGATGGAGTGGGTTGAGAAATTTGCTAGCGTTAAGGGCAGACTCGACTGGTTCTGTTAAATCACTTCAATCCTGGTCTTCCCTTAATCTGCTTCTTCTATTGGGTTTAACGGCCGTTGGCATCCAATGTTAACGGTGCATTACCGCCACCAGCTGGAGGAGGTATTTTAACGAGAAAATAAGAATCATTACAGGAAAGGGGGAAAACGAAAAAGACGTGAAACAAACCCCATCCCACTTCAATCACAGTCTATTCCAAAATACATCCCTGCTCAGGGGCCTCAGAGGGTGGGAACATTCAGTGACAGGATTTCTTGCAAGGCATCGGCTATGACATTACGAAGACCCAAGAAACATTTAGCTGCATTCAATGATGACAATTTTCTCCGCTTGTGGTATACAGTTTATGACCATTGCAATAAATTATACAAAGTCCACCTTTAACATGTAACATTTCACGATCCCTCTGTTGATGTGAAACAGTCACTGGGTCATGGGGGCTTTACTACCCTTTGTTTCTTCCCTGCCACTCTGTCGCCGTGCAGCAACCACTCCATCTGTTTTCAGTTATCATACTTCTTGTACCACTTTTTTGCACCCTAGAAATAACCCCCTTTGATTGGTTCAAAAATCTATACAGGAATCTTTCCACTCCAATATCTTGAGTCTTAAAAACACACAAAAAAACTAAGACTACTTCTTGTGATGTTCAGACTCCACCCGTTCCAAGACATTCCAGATTTTCAACAGTTTTGCAACAGAATTGGCTTAATAACAATACACTCTGGGTTTTATTTTCTACCTGATAATTGCACCCACCTGGTGTCCCAGATCTAAATCAGTCCTTGATTAGAGGGGAACAATGACAATCAGCAGTGAAACTGGCTTCAAGGATCAGATTTGAATTTGCCTGGCCTATACTGTCGATTAAAAGTTGAACATGACCAATTTGGGCACTTCTAAGCGCATAAATTGGAACACAGGGGTGTCAAACTCATTCCATGGAGGGCCCAGTATCTGCAGGTTTAGGGTTTTTCCTTATAATTAAGGCCTAGACAACCAGGTGGGATGAGTTCCTTACTAATTAGTGACCTTAATTCATCAATCACGTAAAAGGGAGGAGTGAAATCCTACAGACTCTCGGCCCTCTGTGGATTGAGTTTGCCACCGTGCTTTACAGTAACGTGCTGTAAATCACATCAGAGTGGGTTTTTATTGACAGCTGCTCTGAACAAGAGCACGTCACACTACAAGAAGTTGCCCCCGTCACTCCGGCTAATTGGGCAACTTTTGCAAATGTTTTTGTCTGAGGGGGGTAAATGCTGTAAATTGAGAGGACTCTTATGTATTTTGAAAGATGAGATGTTGAGGACTATAATAAATTCCACTTTGATGTCATACAAGTAAGCCAAACAACTGTGATTCCAAATGCAATTCACATTTCCATATCATAAAACTAATGTCACATACAGTGTCAATGTTTATAATCACTCTGTTTGATGTACAGTTAGCAGACGCTCTTATCCAGAGCGACTTACAAATTGGATGACATCATACCCTGGGTTGTTCTGAACAGAATGATTTGTCTATTGTAAAGAGAATTTGCGGCTGAACACACACCTGAATGCGCTCATGACTCCTTTCTATGTGCACCAAAATTCGGGTTGGTATCTGTAAGAGCATATTTTATAACTTATCTAGTCATGTTGGCAATAGAACAAGCTTTCAAATGATGCCCGCCTGATCCAGATTTCTAATGGGCCGTTCTTGGATTGCGTAAACAACGGTAATTGTGTGATGGCGGGTATGCAGGTTTCTCTAGTTTTTTCATCGGCACAGCTCGGAGAGCATCTATTAAAAGGTGCTTTTTTTGGCAAGGCTCTTCTTTGAGTCATAAAAATGCATTGCCATTACATAAGAACTGTACTCTTTGGAGAGATGGGTGACCACTTGGAAACATCAGTTAGTCCTCTCACTCAAATAACCCAACATTTCCAGGAATATTCTTATGTTACTGAATGTATTTTCAGATTTTGTTATCAACAAATGTGGTAAAAAGTACAGTAATTGTAAAATCTACATTAAAGTCAACAGTGTAATGTTTGGATTCAGTATTTTCAGGTCAACTGTTGTGTCCTTGCCTTGGTCAATTTTTCTTCTCCATAATCTCAACTTTTCCCTTTTAATTGCTACCATGCTTCTGTATACGTTTTTCATATTATGTATATAAAAAAAAACATTTCAATTTAGTGCTATCCATATAGGCTAATTCTCATGAGTGTAAAGGGTTAAAAAATGTATCATGATTTGGCTCAATTAAAATGGATCTGATCTCCAGCCCTGTCAGTTTGTTCCCACGTCAAGTACTCCTATTGAAATAATAATTATTTGTGTCAAATAAACACATCTACATTTTCAGTATACAAATTGGATACAAATAAAAGGGGCTGCGGTCCTTGATGGTATGATTAGACTATGGGGTTCAATCCCAAATTCTACTGAATATTTTCATTTCAGGACAGAAATAAGGAAGGAGAGAAGAAAAAGAAGGAGAGCATCTTTGACCTGTCCAAGTACATCGATAAACAAATCCGTGTCAAGTTCCAGGGAGGACGAGAGGGTAAATCAGTGAAGATAATACTTACTTAGTCCATTTCATTACTATGTTAAAACCTGAAGAACGAAAGAAAGAAAAAAATACTGTGGGGCTTGAGGCTTCTAAAAGAGAACACTGGCAACCTTCTGCCTGTCTGGAAATGCTGTTCCATGACAGGCCACAGTCCCCATCTTCTTTACTGTTTTTCTCTTTGCCTCCATTCAAGATAATAATCCTTGTTTATTTGTGTCAGCCAGTGGAGTCCTAAAGGGGTTTGACCCCCTGTTGAACCTGGTATTGGACAGCACCATCGAGTACTTGCGAGGTATGTAGCAGAAAGACTTGCTTGTATGATCGCATATCACTTCTACAAAGTGAAAATGCACTCCTGGTCGGCGAGGAGACTGTTGCCCACACAATTCAATGGAAAACATATCTGTGATGTTGCCCTTTTAGTTAAAAAATTTACAATAAAATCAAGGTCGTATAAAGAAGGTTGTGCTGGATCATTCATGGTGGAGTTTCACATACTATCAATTACCTCTGACCTGTTATGCCACTTCCTCCTCCAATACATTTTGGTTTGATTTGTTATTTCCAGACCCTGACGACCAGTTCAAGCTGACCGAGGACACGCGACAGCTGGGCCTGGTGGTGTGTCGAGGGACCTCAGTGGTGCTCATCTGTCCTCAGGACGGCATGGAGGCCATCCCCAACCCCTTCATCCAACAGCAGGATGGATAGTCTGCAAGCCTTATTCCTCTTAATTTCCTCACAGTAGCCCAATTCCTGGGGTGAATCTTAATTGTATTTCCTTGATTTCTCAAGTCCTCTCCTTGCTTCCTTCTTTGGACAAGAACATCCGAGGGGAGGAACCTCAGATCGTTTGCTCCAATATGCTTTGAAAAGGTGACAAGGTAGGAGGACGTGAGGAATCAAGGAAATATTATTTAGATTCACTACTATTCTTCCCTGACCCTTCTCCCCGAGGTGCACTTCATGTTCACTCCCATCAGCCCCACACATCTTTCTGAGTCCCTAAAATCAGGAAAATTATTTTGTTGTAGTTGAATTGCTGTCACCAGCCTGTATGTTGATGTAGTGTGATGAGCATGTGTTCTGTTAATCTTTTTTGGGGGGTGGGGGGGTTCTCTGACCAGATAAGTGAAAACATATTTTTGCTGTGATGGTAAACATAAAAAAAAATACTTTTTACTATGGTTTTCCCTAAGTCAGGCCAGGTTTGAACGATCTGGCATATTATGGTTTTACATTACAGATGTAATAAATTTACTATTTTCTTTTAATGATGTGTGTCTTCAGTGTTTTGTATCGTCTTTGAACGTCAAGAATACGGCCCAAATGGATTAAATAATTGTGATTCATTGAAGCAATTTGACAGATACATTTCAGCTTTTTTGTTTTTTTGTTGAGAAAATCTAAATCCATTGCTCTTTCAGACAGTAATAATTTGCTTTGCGGGTTCAAACGTGTGCACGCACAACGATGAAGTCAGTATGATGTCATTCCATATGGTCCATCCTCCTGTCTCAAAGTGCTGTAATTTTCTTCTACCACCGGAAATTTGACTCGGGAGAGGAATGCAGGACCCGTAGCCAGTTATAATGTAAGTATCTGACTTATAATTTGTATAGACAGAGTAAGGAACGATAAACTACCATCTCCGGTGTCAACTGACGTTATATGAAAATTGATGAGCGAATGACCAGCGAATCCTGTTCGCTAGTTAACGTTAGTGAATTAGTTAATGTAGCTAGCTAGCACGTTGGCTATCTAATATAGCATTACCAGCAAGCTTTTGTCAAAAATATAGCTATATTTTCTTTAGAATTTGGTTTTGCCACGACCCATTATCACGGAAAGAGTTTTGGGTTTTAATGTTTGTTGTTATTTCTAGGGAAGAAGTTAGCCGTAGCTCACTTCTCCAGACTCCAAACGGTAGCTAGCCAGTTAGCAGCTAGTTAGCTACATATAGCTAAAGTTCAGTTTTTACTTGTCAACAAAAATAAAAACAATTTGCGGTGTAATATTAATCCATAGTGTTTTCGGATAACAACACGAAACCATTGTTTCTCAATCTGAGTAGCAAACGGTTATCTAATGTTAAAACCGCAGTGAGACCCTTTTAATCAGCTAGTTGATGGAAGAAGATGACGTAAGTAAGACTGGTATGCGGAGTTCTCAGTCCTACCAGCCAAGTTTTCCTTCTCCACTTCACTATGTTCATCAGTCAGTCGAAGAAACCCAGCAACTCTGCCATGTTGACTTTGGCCAAATAAGGACGACCACTTTTGAGGGGGGTGTTATGCACATCATTGGTTGGGGTTGAATTTGTTCAGGGTCAAATAGTTACATCAATTTACTGTATGTGTGTAAACTGATTGTATTGACCCCCCCCCCCCCCCCCATGATGCAGCCTGTGGCATGCCTATTGTCACTCTATGACGTGTAGTATGTATTTGATCTAGTTTTGGGTCTCAATTTCCTTGGCAGGTACTAATAATCATGTTTCCCTGTTCTGTAATTCAGTGTGATTCAAGACAACTTCTATCAGCAGCAACCCAGTCAGACCATGGCTGGCTTCAGACAAGAGGATGTGGAGGCATTCTATGATATGGGAGAGGAGCTGGGGAGGTAAGATCTGACCTGTGTCTGTCTGTACAGTGTTGCTGGAGGAGGATACAAAGGAGACTTGATTCAGCTCTCCCAATGTGTCAGTGGGCAGAATTTGTACTTTTAGGATGATTGAGGAAAACTCCTACCCAGCATGAGGCACACTGGGCCAATGCAATTAAGTGTGCCTACCGTTCCATGTTCCAGCCATTACAATGAGCCTGTCCTAAAACATTACAATGACCACGTCGCCACAGGAGTTGCTAGTGCGTGATGGGACAAAGACATCCCTGCCGGCCAAACCCTCCCCTAACCTGGATGACGCTGGGCCAATTGTGCACCGCCCCATGAGGGGAGACTCAGACTCTCTAGTGGCACAGCTAGCACTGCGATGCAATACCTTAGATCACTGCGCCACTCGGGAGGCCCCCACCTTTAGTAGCTCTTGTATGTAAAGTGAAGCAATAGTTCTACAAAGATCTTAAATATTGATTGTTGGGCTCTCCTAAGGATACAATCCAAATACCACTTAGTTGACTTGAAATCACATAGCTGGATGAAAACATCCGTTGGCAAATTCCCAGTGTATTTGTGGGACTGTTTATTCAACAGTGTAGAGCTCTCTGTCCTGTTATGCAAACCTGCTCTGTGTTTTTAACAAGTCCTTATAAACTAAACAGAGCCGGAGCACTAGAATGAGTCATGTGCTTCTACAGGATTAAACCTGAATTTGTTCCAAATGGCAACCTGTTGACGTAGCGCACCACTTTAGATTAGAGACCATAGGGCTAAAATAGTGCACTATAAAATGAATATAGGGTGCCATTTGGGACTCAATAAACCTGACTTCCTACCTTTATATGGAAGTTTTATTTTCTGCAGTGTTGCAGAAGAAGAATGACATCATTGCCTTTCTATGCGTTCATTTCCTCTTTATGCCTCTAGGTTTAGTCTAGCTAGCTGTTTATTTGCTGTTTATTAGGTGTAGTCTAGCTGTTTATTAGGTGTCGTCTAGCTGTTTATTAGGTGTCGTCTAGCTGTTTATTAGGTGTCGTCTAGCTGTTTATTAGGTGTCGTCTAGCTGTTTATTAGGTGTCGTCTAGCTGTTTATTAGGTGTCGTCTAGCTGTTTATTAGGTGTCGTCTAGCTGTTTATTAGGTGTGTCTAGCTGTTTATTAGGTGTCGTCTAGCTGTTTATTAGGGTGTAGCTGTTTATTAGGTGTCTAGCTGTTTATTAGGTGTCGTCTAGCTGTTTATTAGGTGTCGTCTAGCTGTTTATTAGGTGTGTCGTCTAGCTGTTTATTAGGTGTCGTCTAGCTGTTTATTAGGTGTCGTCTAGCTGTTTATTAGGTGTCGTCTAGCTGTTTATTAGGTGTCGTCTAGCTGTTTATTAGGTGTTTATTAGGTGTCGTCTAGCTCTAGCTGTTTTTAGGTGTCTCGCTGTTTTAGGTGTAGTCTCGCTGTTTTAGGTGTAGTCTCGCTGTTTTAGGTGTAGTCTCGCTGTTTATTAGGTGTAGTCCAGCTGTTTATTTCCTCTCTGGCTCTAGGTATGGTCTTGCTGTGTGAGGGAGGGGGGGGGGGCAGAACATTCAGTTCTGTGCAGATAGAGAAGTTCTGTAGACTTAACTTTAGGAATGGCTAGACCCTCTGGAATGCAGATTTTTTGAACTCAGCAAAAAAAGAAACGTCCTCTCACTGTCAACTGCGTTTGCTTAAAATGTGTAAATATATGTATGAACATAAGATTCAACAACTGAGACGTAAGCTGAACAAGTTCCACAGAAAAGTGACTAACAGAAATGGAATAATGTGTCCCTGAACAGGGGGGGGGGTCAAAATCAAAAGTAACAGTCAGTTTCTGGTGTCGCCACAAGCTGCATTAAGTACTGCAGTGCATCTCCTCATGAACTGCACCAGATTTGCCCGTTCTTGCTGTGAGATGTTACCCAACTCTTCCACCAAGGCACCTGCAAGTTCCTGGACATTTCTGTGGGAAAATAGCCACCCACTCTACATGTTTGCATAGAGTCTTTATCTTATTACATAAAATGAAACTGCCAACCAGTGTGTTGCAATGCTTCCAGTGAACACGAGCCTATACAATTTGTAGTCAAGGATTTTCCCCAGATTGGCTATTTGAATTTGGCCCAGTCACTCTTTCTTTTTCCTATGTTTATGTACATATTATATTATACTATCGATCATCATCCTTATTAACTCTCCTAGTGGACAATTCGCCATCGTACGGAAGTGTAAAGACAAGAGTTCTGGCTCGGAGTACGCCGCCAAGTTAATCAAGAAGCGTCGCCTGTCGTCCAGCCGCCGGGGCGTAAGCCGCGAGGAGATCGAGAGGGAGGTGAGAGAACCACAATGGAAATAAGAATTCAGGCTTTGTGTTTTATCCTCAATCATTGTATGTACTGGCTGGACCAGCTTTATATGGCTATTTAAAAAAAATAATAATAATAATGAAATAAATCAAATTAAATTCTAGGTGAACATTCTGAGAGAGATCCAGCACAGCAACATCATCACGCTGCACGACATCTTCGAGAACAAGACGGACGTCATCCTCATCCTGGAGCTGTGAGTAGAGCTACACCAGTTGATATTTGGGGCTGATCTAGGATCAGCCACCTCCCCGTCCTTGTAATCGGATTCACTATGATCTAAAAGGCTAAACTGATCCTAAAGCAGCATTTGTTTGAGACTCTTTCTGAATACAGGCCCAGACCTGTACTCAAATAGTATATTGATAAAATAGAGTAATTTTTTTAACCCTGTTCTGTGGTGTGGTCCAGAGTGTCTGGAGGGGAACTATTTGACTTCCTGGCAGAGAAGGAGTCTCTAACAGAGGAGGAGGCCACACAGTTCCTCAAACAGATCCTGGACGGGGTCTACTATCTACACTCCAAACGCATCGCTCATTTTGACCTGAAGGTGGGTCGGGTGGAGTCTGGGGAAGGAGAAGCCAGGCTGGCATTGTAAACTAAAGTTCCATCTTGACCTGACGTATTCCTTTAAACTCCTATTGGAGCACTCCGACTCCTCACTCAATGTATAACTTGATAGACTGTTTTGAGTCATTGGAAGGTCAGTGAAAACGTCCAAAAGATTTCCAGCATTTGAGAAATATACAGTTTGGTGTCTTTAAAAAAAAAAAAACATCTGTAATGTATTATTATCTTCATTCTGAAATGTTTGTTTGTGCCGTAGCCAGAGAACATCATGCTGCTTGATAAGAACGTCTCCAACCCCAGGATCAAACTCATCGACTTTGGCATTGCTCATCAGATCAAAGCTGGAAATGAGTTTAAGAATATCTTTGGAACGCCAGAGTTTGTTGGTGAGACCATAGAGATGTGTTTGTAATATGTATTAATAATAATACTAGCAATTTAGTGTTCCACGTATATTTCGTTATGTGTGTGAGACGCTCCTACATATTCATTCAAACCTTCCCCTAACCCGTTGTCTGGGTTAGGGAACGCAATTGGACAACGCTGGACCAATTGTCCGCCGCCATATGGAACACGCGGTCACGGCCGGTTGTGACACAGCCGGGGGTTGAACCCCAGGTCTGTAGTGACGCCGGAACACTGCGATGCAGTGCCTCAGACAGCTGCGCCACTCAGGTGGCCCGTATAGCTTTAAAATAAATAAAAAATATTCCACAGTGATCTTAATGTTATGAATGGGGGAAAATATTCCTTCATATTGGTTTTAATAAGTGGAGGTTTGTGTGTTGATCTCCCTGAAGATCATATGGGTTCTAATAATCCTGCTTGTTTTACAGCTCCAGAGATAGTCAACTATGAACCACTTGGACTGGAGGCTGACATGTGGTAAAATAAACTAAGATTTATTTTAAATGTTTTTCTGATTGAGAACTTTTTGTTATTGTTTTGTTTTTTCTTGTTTCTTTACCCTTCAGGTAAATCTCACTAGTTTGTTGTCCTCTTGTTTCTCCAGGAGTATTGGAGTGATCACGTACATTCTGTAAGTACTGCCTCACATTATAATGGTGTCAGTTGAGCGACATAAACCGTGTCAAACATTTTGTTAGATTATTTCTAAATCTACAGACATTTTTGATCATATTCTGTACCTGTTTTACAAAATGGAGAACGACACAAGTGAATGTTATTTCTGAGCAATCCAATCATTTACATGATGAAATAGCAAATAAGCGATTGTATTTAATATTTGTCCATACCACTTGTTTAACCTTAGGTTGAGTGTTCTCAACATGTTGTTTGTCTTTCTCAGTTTGAGTGGTGCCTCTCCGTTCCTGGGGGAGACCAAGCAGGAGACTCTGACCAACATCTCTGCTGTCAACTATGACTTTGACGAGGAGTACTTCAGCAATACCAGTGAGCTGGCCAAGGACTTCATCAGGCGCCTGCTGGTCAAGGATCCCAAGTAAGGCTGGTTTACTGTGGATAGACCAGGCCTGGGAATACTTAGAACAACACACGTAGGGACATGACAGTAACTATTTGCTTTTGTTTGTCTTGTTAGTTAATATATCATTGTAGGGACTCTAGCAAAAGATGAACGTTTACTGAATCCGCACCATAGCCTTGGAGAACTTTGGTCTTCAGTGGAAATGATATAATTGCAATTACTAAGGCATGACAGTAAAGCAGAAAGTAATAATTGATTATTTTTCATCTCTTATTTCTCCAGGAAGAGGATGACCATCGATGACAGCCTTCAGCATCCCTGGATCAAGGTAGACATCTCTCGCCATCTCACACACATTTTACATCTTACTTATCCCACATGTTGGACTATCCCTTTGCACTCTTTCACTTATAAAGCAACTGTTGGCTTTTAAAACCTGGTTCACTGCTGGTTGACTGCCGCTTTACTGATGGTTTACTGATGGTTCACTGCTGGTTGACTGCCGCTTTACAGATGGTTTACAGATGGTTTACTGATGGTTCACTGCCGCTTTACTGATGGTTTACTGATGGTTCACGGATGGTTCACTGCCGCTTTACTGATGGTTTTTGTCCCCTTTATCTGCTATCCATTAACGCTCCTCTCCTCCACAGGTGATCAAGAGGCGGAACGTGCGCCAGGAGGAGAGCGGGAAGAAGCCGGAGCGCAGGCGCCTGAAGACCACGCGTCTAAAGGAGTACACTATCAAGTCCCACTCTTCCATGCCCCCAAACAATACCTACGTCAACTTCGAACGCTTCTCCCAGGTGCTGGAGGAGATCGCTGCTGCTGAGGAGGGGCTGAGAGACCTGGAACAGAACCAGAGGTGAGAAGGAGGGATGAATCGATAGATGGATGGATTTGTAATTTTAAGTTGATTATTTAAAAAATGCATGTACAGCCGCTCTAATTGGATACAACATACAGTGCCTTGCAAAAGTATTCGGCCCCCTTGAACTTTGCGACCTTTTGCCACATTTCAGGCTTCAAACATAAAGATATAAAACTGTTTTTTTGTGAAGAATCAACAACAAGTGGGACACAATCATGAAGTGGAACGACATTTATTGGATATTTCAAACTTTTTTTAACATATCAAAAACTGAAAAATTGGGCGTGCAAAATTATTCAGCCCCCTTAAGTTAATACTTTGTAGCACCACCTTTTGCTGCGATTAATAATTTTGCACGCTTAATTTTTCAGTTTTTGATTTGTTAAAAAAGTTTGAAATATCCAATAAATGTCATTCCACTTCATGATTGTGTCCCACTTGTTGATTCTTCACAAAAAAATACAGTTTTATATCTTTGTTTGAAGCCTGAAATGTGGCAAAAGGTCGCAAAGTTCAAGGGGGGCGAATACTTTCGCAAGGCACTGTACGTATTCCATACATTCTAACATCTCCCTGACTTCTCCAGGTCGTGCCGGGAGGACGTGGCTGCTCTCCTGTCTATCTACGAGGAGAAGGAGGGTTGGTACAAGGAGGAGAACCAGAGCATCGCCAGCGACCTGGGTCACATCCGCCAGGAGCTGCAGCGTACCCAGGCCCAGCGCAGGCAGAGTCAGGAGGATGCCCGTGCCACCATGCTGGCTGCTAACGCCCTCAAGAGGAAGTTTGGCCGTCTGGAGAACCGTTACGAGGTCCTGGCAGAGCAGGTGGCATCAGAGGTGCTCTGGGTGGAGGAGCTGGTCAGGGGGATAGAGAAGGACAGCCTCGTCATGCCCTGAGTTTGGCCTGGCTTCTAGTATCACTGACCTGGTCATGCCCTGAGGCCAGCCTGGCTTCTAGTATCACTGACCTGGTCATGCCCTGAGGCCAGCCTGGCTTCTAGTATCACTGACCTGGTCATGCCCTGAGGCCAGCCTGGCTTCTAGTATCACTGACCTGGTCATGCCCTGAGGCCAGCCTGGCTTCTAGTATCACTGACCTGGTCATGCCCTGAGGCCAGCCTGGCTTCTAGTATCTGACCTGGTCATGCCCTGAGGCCAGCCTGGTCATGCCCTGAGGCCAGCCTGGCTTCTAGTATCACTGACCTGGTCATGCCCTGAGGCCAGCCTGGCTTCTAGTATCACTGACCTGGTCATGCCCTGAGGCCAGCCTGGCTTCTAGTATCACTGACCTGGTCATGCCCTGAGGCCAGCCTGGCTTCTAGTATCACTGACCTGGTCATGCCCTGAGGCCAGCCTGGCTTCTAGTATCACTGACCTGGTCATGCCCTGAGGCCAGCCTGGCTTCTAGTATCACTGACCTGGTCATGCCCTGAGGCCAGCCTGGCTTCTAGTATCACTGACCTGGTCATGCCCTGAGGCCAGCCTGGTTTGGTACAGACACCAGTCTTATATACCAGCTGTCATTAGATTCAGAACAGGGGCCCAGAGTTTTTCTGGTGAGGGAAAACTCTGGCCCCTGGTCATAAGTCATGATGCTCAGACATTTGATTAGGAAAAATTATCCCCCTTTCCCATCTTTCCTTTCTAATGAGAGCACCAACAATGTCCCTCCCTACTATGAATACATTTAATCAACAAAATATGTGTTTAAAGAATGTCCATTCCAGTATTTTATAATGAATTCATAACGTTGAAAATGGTAAAGATTGATTCATTTTTGCAGTATATTTGGTTAAGATGATACATACATACATACATACATACATACATACATACATACATACATACATACATACATACATACATACATACAGGAAGGTTTTCTGCACCTGCAATCATTTTCCTATAGTTTTTTAGCCCCATACTTAAAGGGATATTTATCATTAGCTGACTATGATTAACCAATAAGGCCCAAGGGGGTGTGGTATATGGCCAGTATACCGTGTCTAAGGGCTGTTCTTACACATGATACAACACGGAGTGCCTGGACAGTCTTTAGCCGTGGTATATTGGCCATATACCACAAACCCCCAAGGTGCCTTATTGCTATTATAAACATGTTACCTATGTAATTAGAGCAGTAAAAACAAATGTTTTGTCATACCTGTGGCATACAGTGTGATATACCACGGCTGTCAGCCAATCAGCATTCAGGGCTGGAACCACCCAGGTTAGAAGTAACAACATAGTAGAAACAATAGAACGTGTGTTATAGGGAGATTCCATTTTGAAGATAATCTTATTGACACTCAACAACCGTCTTGCTGTACTGCGATGCGAAGCTACAGACAGATGCAGATACTATATACTATACTATATATTTATACTATATAAATACTAATAATTCTCTTACGTGTGAAGAGTCGTCTTAAAATGGATTGTACAAACCTGTTTTGCAACTTGCACGCAGCCTGTACATTGAACACCTTATTGCCTATACATAAGCTAAATCAAGTGTATAGTAATGTCTAAACCGTTTCATGAATAATGGAAGTCTAGTGGCTGTCCCTCCAAAACGTTTTAGGCCGGTTTCCCTGGACCCTGGACTATAAATAATGGTCCATGGAGAACCTCCATTTAGAAAATAGCATTTTAGTTCAGTATTGAGCTTAATCTGTGTCCGGGGAAAACCGTCCCTTTCGAATACAACTGTTGCACAGTAGCCTCATACCAAATGATCTGCATGTCTATCTGCTACTATATTTGAGTGATTTTAGTCAGCCTTCTGGCGCTATGACCATAGCCCCACACTACAGACATTCCATGAGGTGGTCTTAAATCTATGCATCACATTCCATGTTCCACATAGAACTCTATGTACTGTACATTTCCCTAGTTTAATATACTATTTTGCACTTAAATATAGCCGTGTTCCAAACTATTTCCCATTCAATCTTTTTTTTTTTTTTTTTTTTTTTTTTTTTTTTCCCAATGTACCCAAAACTTATAATGGTATGTATTGTTAAGTTTGAATGATGACATATTAAATGGGGTTTTGTTTCAAATAAACAAACTCATAACCTAAAGGAACCTTTCTGGTGTATATTTTTTCTGTCCATTGAGATTTTGCAGGTCCAGATTTCTCAGCTTTATTTTGGATCCTTCCACCTGGAGCTTATGGAACTTGTCTCTCTTGTTTCCATAGTAACTCAGAACTAAGGAATATGATCTTTGTTATTCAACGCAACCCCTGTTCCCTTCGACAACATGGCTCGGTCTAACAGTTAAGTCGTCCGGGACGTGCTGTAACCTGTTGATGGCAATGCTGCTGACCCTGTGGTGTCCCTCACTGTGATGTGGGCCAGTGCAAGGTAGCCCAAAAGGTGTGTGGACCACAGTGCCTGCCTGCTTCGCAGTAAAGCTTCCCACTGGGCAAAAACAGGTTGAGTCAGCATTGTTTCCATGTCATTTCAACCAAAACATTTAATGTGATGAAGTTGAATCAATATAGAAAACCTAAGGGACTTTACTATTTTCAGCCAACTTTAAACCTAAAGCCAATAAAGGGAGACATTATTGGTTGATTTCACATTATTTGACAACTGAAATGTTGAACCGACATCCGTTCCCAGTGAGTTCCTCCCTCTGGGTACAAGCCTCCTGTCCAGGGGGTGTACTTGTAAATCACACTGGCTCACACTACAGAAACGAGATGGACTAGTGTCCTGTTCAGGGGGTCTGCTTGTAAATCACACTACAGAAACAGGAGATGAACTAGTGTCTTGTCCAGGGGGTGTACTTGTAAATCACACTACAGAAACAGGAGATGGATTGGTGTCCTGTCCAGGGGGTGTACTTGTAAATCACACTACAGAAACAGGAGATGGGCTCCAGTCCCAATGGACTGTTCTGGCTCGGATAAGGCTTACTTCTCCAAGGTGTAATGTTCCCACAAGACAAACTCAAAATGACGCTCACAACAAAGATAATCACTGCCAACCAAATAAAACATTGTCGTTCTTAAAGACACCCACCATGACAAACTATAAGAAAAAACACAATTTAGGACAGGGAGTAAAAAGAACTGAAGAAACACCAAAACACATGCTTCTTTCTTACGTAAAAAGGTTGAACTCGCAAAACACAGTTGACAAAGTGTAGCTCTCCTTAACATCTCTCACGCTCAACTGGAGCACTGGGCCAGCCACTCCTAAATAGCACCTGGGCCAACACAGGTTTAACACACTGACTGACGAGGTGACACCAATCGGTGCGACCTACGTGCTAAATTCCAACCTCAAAACATGAATAAAAAAACCAAAGCCTGTAACAAAGGCTTATTTCCTTTTATCTACCTCCCAGGCTACAATAACTCAAACCAGAGCTTATCGTGTGTTTACCGGTACGATCTAAACTTCATTAAACGGGCCCTGACGGAGAAGATGGAGGGGGCAAAGGTCATGTGAGAGAAAGACCCGCAGGCCTTGCTGGAGGTGATAAGGCTGAGCCAGGAGATGCTGTTGCTAAGAGACTGACAGAAACTATCATGTCGCTGTGTCTGTCTGCAGGAGAATGTGTGTTTACATTTCGCCTCCAATACCACTTTTACATGTTTGACATCCTCGTTCGTGTTCAGAATATATACTGTTGATAGATTTTATATGCTGTTTATGTTCAGAATAGACCTCTTTGGAGACAATAATATATAATATGCTGAACAAAAAATATCAACACAGTTACAGTTCATATAAAGAAATCAGTCAATTTAAATAAATTCATTAGGCCTTAATCTATGAATTTCACATGACTGGGCAGGGGCACAGCCGTGGGTGGGCCTGGGAGGGTAGGCCCACCCACTGGAACCAACAGGACCCTGAAAAGCTTCTACCTCCAAGCCATAAGAATCAATGAACAAGCATTTCGCTACACCCACAATAACATCTTCTAAACATGTGTATGTGACCAATAAAGATTTGATTTGATAAATAGTTAGTTACATAGCTACCCGGACTATCTGCATCGACTATTTTTGCACTAACTTTGACTCATCACATAAACTCCTGTTAGTTTATTATCTGTCACTGTATTCCTAGTTATACTGTATGCACATATCTACCGCAATTACCTCGTACACCTGCGGTTAGACACGGTACTGGTACCCAGTGTACAAAACATTAGGAACACCTGCTCTTTCCATGACAGACTGACTAGGTGAACCGGTACATTGCCTTGTATAGGGGTCCTGGATGGCAGGAAGCTCGGCCCACGTGATACACTGGGCTGTATGCATTTTGGTAAATCTGACCACAACTCTATCCTCCTGATTCCTGCTTACAAGCTAAAACTAAAGCAGGAAGCACCAGGGACTCGGTCTATAAAAAAGTGGTCAGATGAAGCAGATGCTAAACTACAGGACTGTTTTGCTATCACAGACTGGAACATGTTCCGGGATTCTTCCGATGACATTGAGGAATTCACCACATCACTGGCTTTATCAATAAGTGCATCGAGGACGTCGTCCCCACAGTGACTGTATGTACATACCCCAACCAGAAGCCATGGATGACAGGCAACATTCGCACTGAGCTAAAGGGTAAAGGTGCAGCTTTCAAGGTGCAGGATTCTAACCCGGAAGCTTCCAAGAAATCCTGCTATGCCCTAGAACGAACGATCAAACAAGCAAAGTGTCAATACAGGGCTAAGATTGAATCATACTACACAGGCTCCGATGCTCGTCTTATGTGGCAGTGCTTGCAAACTATTACAGACGACAAAGGGAAGGACAGCCGCGAGCTGCCCAGTGACACGAGACTACCAGACGAGCTAAATCACTTCTATGCTCATTTTGAGGCAAGCAACAAATCAAATCAAATGAGCTGATATCTCAAAGTGCTGTACAGAAACCCAGCCTAAAACCCCAAACAGCAAGCAATGCAGGTGTAGAAGCACGGTGGCTAGGAAAAACTCCCTAGAAAGGCCCAAACCTAGGAAGAAACCTAGAGAGGAACCAGGCTATGAGGGGTGGCCAGTCCTCTTCTGGCTGTGCCGGGTGGAGATTATAACAGAACATGGCCAAGATGTTCAAATGTTCATAAATGACCAGCATGGTCAAATAATAACACTGAGGCATGCATGAGAGCATCAGCTGTTCCGGACGACTGTGTGATCACACTCTCTGTAGCCGATGTGAGTAAGACCTTTAAACAGGTCAACATACACAAGGCTGCGGGGCCAGACGGATTACCAGGACGTGTGCTCCGGGGATGTGCTGACCAACTGGCAAGTGTCTTCACTGACATTTTCAACATGTCCCTAATTGAGTCTGTAATACCAACATGTTTCAAGCAGACCACCAGTCCCTGTTCCCAAGAACACAAAGGCAACCTTCCTAAATGACTTCAGACCCATAGAAATCACGTCCGTAGCCATGAAGTGCTTCAAATCAAATTTTATTTGTCACATACACATGGTTAGCAGATGTTAATGCGAGTGTAGCGAAATGCTTGTGCTTCTAGTTCCGACAATGCAGTAATAACCAACAAGTAATCTAACTAACAATTCCTAAACTACTGTCTTATACACAGTGTAAGGGGATAAAGAATATGTACATAAGGATATATGAATGAGTGATGGTACAGAGCAGCATAGGCAAGATACAGTAGATGGTATCGAGTACAGTATATACATATGAGATGAGTATGTAAACAAAGTGGCATAGTTAAAGTGGCTAGTGATACATGTATTACATAAGGATGCAGTCGATGATATAGAGTACAGTATATACGTATGCATATGAGATGAATAATGTAGGGTAAGTAAGATTATATAAGGTAGCATTGTTTAAAGTGGCTAGTGATATATTGACATCATTTCCCATCAATTCCCATTATTAAAGTGGCTGGAGTTGAGTCAGTGTCAGTGTGTTGGCAGCAGCCACTCAATGTTAGTGGTGGCTGTTTAACAGTCTGATGGCCTTGAGATAGAAGCTGTTTTTCAGTCTCTTGGTCCCAGCTTTGATGCACCTGTACTGACCTCGCCTTCTGGATGATAGCGGGGTGAACAGGCAGTGGCCCGGGTGGTTGATGTCCTTGATGATCTTTATGGCCTTCCTGTAACATCGGGTGGTGTAGGTGTCCTGGAGGGCAGGTAGTTTGCCCCCGGTGATGCGTTGTGCAGACCTCACTACCCTCTGGAGAGCCTTACGGTTGAGGGCGGAGCAGTTGCCGTACCAGGCGGTGATACAGCCCGCCAGGATGCTCTCGATTGTGCATCTGTAGAAGTTTGTGAGTGCTTTTGGTGACAAGCCAAATTTCTTCAGCCTCCTGAGGTTGAAGAGGCGCTGCTGCACCTTCTTCACGATGCTGTCTGTGTGAGTGGACCAATTCAGTTTGTCTGTGATGTGTATGCCGAGGAACTTAAAACTTGCTACTCTCTCCACTACTGTTCCATCGATGTGGATAGGGGGGTGTTCCCTCTGCTGTTTCCTGAAGTCCACAATCATCTCCTTAGTTTTGTTGACGTTGAGTGTGAGGTTATTTTCCTGACACCACACTCCGAGGGCCCTCACCTCCTCCCTGTAGGCCGTCTCGTCGTTGTTGATAATCAAGCATACCACTGTTGTGTCATCCGCAAACTTGATGATTGAGTTGGAGGCGTGCGTGGCCACGCAGTCGTGGGTGAACAGGGAGTACAGGAGAGGGCTCAGAACGCACCCTTGTGGGGCCCCAGTGTTGAGGAGCAGCGGGGAGGAGATGTTGTTACCTACCCTCACCACCTGGGGGCGGCCCGTCAGGAAGTCCAGTACCCAGTTGCACAGGGCGGGGTCGAGACCCAGGGTCTCGAGCTTGATGACGAGCTTGGAGGGTACTATGGTGTTGAATGCCGAGCTGTAGTCGATGAACAGCATTCTCACATAGGTATTCCTCTTGTCCAGATGGGTTAGGGCAGTGTGCAGTGTGGTTGAGATTGCATCGTCTGTGGACCTATTTGGGTGGTAAGCAAATTGGAGTGGGTCTAGGGTGTCAGGTAGGGTGGAGGTGATATGGTCCTTGACTAGTCTCTCAAAGCACTTCATGATGACGGAAGTGAGTGCTACGGGGCGGTAGTCGTTTAGCTCAGTTACCTTAGCTTTCTTGGGATCAGGAACAATGGTGGCCCTCTTGAAGCATGTGGGAACAGCAGACTGGTATAGGGATTGATTGAATATGTCCGTAAACACACCAGCCAGCTGGTCTGCGCATGCTCTGAGGGCGCGGCTGGGGATGCCGTCTGGGCCTGCAGCCTTGCGAGGGTTAACACGTTTAAATGTTTTACTCACCTCGGCTGCAGTGAAGGAGAGACTGCATGTTTCCGTTGCAGGCCGTGTCAGTGGCACTGTATTGTCCTCAAAGCGGGCAAAAAAGTTATTTAGTCTGCCTGGGAGCAAGACATCCTGGTCCGTGACTGGGCTGGATTTCTTCCTGTAGTCCGTGATTGACTGTAGACCCTGCCACATGCCTCTTGTGTCTGAGCCGTTGAATTGAGATTCTTCTTTGAAAGGTTGATAATGGTTCACATCAACACCATTATCCCAGAAAACCTAGACCCACTCCAATTTGCATACCGCCCAAACAGATCCACAGATGATGCAATCTCTATTGCACTCCACACTGCCCTTTCCCACCTGGACCTGGACACAAAACACTTATGTGAGAACGCTATTCATTGACTACAGTTCAAAGCAAACAACCAAAAGGCCACCAAGATACACAACAAAATCTGTAAAGGTGTCTGCATGGAGAGAGTCTCTTCCATGAATGGGGAACTGGTGTATTTATCCTGGGACACACCGGGCCCAGGTGTTTCCCATGTAGCTGACGACCCTCCCAACTCCACCTACCGGCATCCTAATAAGGAAACAAGAACAAAGAGAGAATACGGCAGACAGAGTGGGAGGGTCGTCACAGTAGCAACATTGTGGCCAGGCACGACTCCAACACCATCATTATGTTTGCAGACGACACAACAGTGGTAGGCCCAATCACCGACAACGACTAGACAGCCTATAGGGAGGAGGTCAGAGACCTGGCCGGGTGGTGCCAGAATAACAACCTGTCCCTTAACGTAACCAAGACTAAGGAGATGATTGTGGACTACAGGAAAAGGAGGACCAAGCACGCTCCCATTCTCATCGATGGGGCTGTAATGGAGCAGGTTGAGCGCTTCAAGTTCCTTGGTGTCCACATCACCAACAAACTAGAATGGTCCAAACACACCAAGACAGCAGTGAAGAGGGCACGACAAAGCCTATTCCCCCTAAGGAGACTGAAAAGATTTGGCATGGGTCCTGAGATCCTCAAAAGGTTCTACAGCTGCACCATCGAGAGCATCCTGACTGGTTGCATCACTGCCTGCTACGGCAATTGCTCAGCCTCCGATCGCAAGGCACTTCAGAGGGTAGTGCGTATGGCCCAGTACATCACTGGGGCTAAGCTGCCTATCATCCAAGACCTCTACACCAGGCAGTGTCAGAGGAAGGCCCTAAAAATTGTCAAAGACCCCAGCCACCCCAGTCATAGACTGTTCTATCTACTACCGCATGGCAAGCGGTACCGGAGTGCCAAGTCTAGGACAATAAGGTTTCTCAAAATGGTTTACCCCCAAGCCATTAGACTCCTGAACAGGTAATCAAATGGCTACCCGGACTATCTACATTGTGTGCCCCCCCCCGCCAACCCCTCTTTTACGCTGCTGCTACTCTGGTGTTTATCACTTTAACTATACGTTCATGTACATACTACCTTAATTGGGCCGACCAACCAGTGCTCTCGCACATTGGCTAACCAGGCTATCTGCATTGTGTCCCGCCACCCACAACCCATCAAGCCCTCTTACGCTACTGCTACTCTCTGTTCATCATATATGCATAGTCACTTTAACCATATCTACATGTACATACTACCTTAAATCAGCCCGACTAACCGGTGTCTGTATATAGCCTCGCTACTTTTATAGCCTCGCTACTGTATATAGCCTCGCTACTTTTATAGCCTCGCTACTGTATACAGCCTCTCTACTTTTATAACCTCTCTACTGTATACAGCCTCGCTACTGTATGTAGCCTCGCTACTGTTATTTTTCACTGTCTTTTTACTGTTGTTTTTATTTCTTTACTTACCTATTGTTCACCTAATACCTTTTCTGCACTGTTGGTTAGAGCCTGTAAGTAAGCATTTCACTGTTGTATTCGGTGCACGTGATAAATAAACTTTGATTTGATTTACCCTCTGTAGCATCTTGAGGTCAGATGCCAAGCAGTTGCCATACCAAGCGGTGATACAGCCAGTCAAGATGCTCTCAATGGTGCAGCTGTAGAACTTTTTGAGTATCCGAGGGATTGTCATGCCAAAAAATGTCCACCGGCCAAATAGTGTAAATGTAATTATATCCCATATTACAAATACATTTCTTAAATATCTCTTAGAGGGCCAGAAAACAAATTAACAGTGGACAGTTGTTTTTACCTGGTCAAAAACCTCCACGTCCTTCTCAGTCCGTGTATGAAGATGAGTCTGGTTGGTCCGTTCACCAAACCTGGAGGAGGGGGTAGAAAAGCTATTGACAATGTAAGATATTGAAATATATCTGATTACGTACCATGGAAAAACAAAAATAAATTGTAAAAAATCAATAAAACAAACCATTGGTGACAGAATATAACCTATAACATCCGTACCTTGTTCCAGCGTTCATGACCTCAGTCACTCAAGACGACCTCAGGAGAACACTGGGTGGCCTCGACAGTCTCGTCCTTGATGGGTATAATACAAAATGAAAATATTTTTTGTTTGTTCCAAGCACCCTTTTTAACGGGTTACAGAAGGGAATTTAGAGTTAAGCACAAGCTCTTCCTTTACTGGCCTTAATAGGTATTGCCTCCACCACCTTGGTAAAGTGATGGGTCACCGTCAGACACCAGCTGTTGCCATTCCTGGATTTAGTGAAGGGTCCAATGACGTCCACCCCTAACATTTAAAGTGTTAGAGAGAAGATTATTTTATATTCTTACCCATATCTGAGTCATATTGTATGCAAACTTTCATACTTGTAAGGATATTGACGCACACACACACACACACACACACACACACACACACACACACACACACACACACACACACACACACACACACACACACACACACACACACACACACACACACACACACACACACACACACACACACACACACACACATATTCTATAACATTGAACTCTGCTGTGGTCAAATAAAGCATCCATTACAAAACAACTTATCGGGGCTAAATTTGAATTGGGACCCTTACCCATCATATGCCATGATGAAACAACTTTGATGGGCTTCAACTCTGGCACCACAGTCTTCACCCTCACACATTTCTGGCAGGCTCGACAGGGTAATGACCTATAAGCACAAAGTAACAAATTGATACATTGTGTGCTCTCTGATATGACATTCATTGAAAAGATAATACTGTCTGATATAATAGAATGTGATTGATAAACAAAAGGTTATTTCCCTTCTGTCCACCTCCTTGACAATTCCCCGTCAGAAGAAGGAAGCTTAGGTTGATTTTGACAATCATGTGCTTTTCTCCGAAATGGCCAGCATGCATCTCGGTCAGCACAACCTGTTTCTCCTCCTTAGTAAAAATCACACTCCTGTGTGGCTGGCCATCCTTCCCCCGTAGGTACATACTGTATGATTACTTAACAAGTTGGAAGAGAAGAGTTGTTAAAATACTGAAGTCTAAGTACATTTCCACTGCTGTCTTTCTCTCTCTGAATCTCTCTGTCCCTCTCTCACTTTCATATTTTCTTTCTCCCCCCCCCCCCCCCCCCGCCCACTATCAATTCAATTCACTGGCTTTATTGGCATGGGAAACACGTGTTAACAATGCCAAAGCGAGTGAAGTAGATAATAAACAAAAGTCAAATAAACAGTATAAAATTAACAGTAAACATTACACTCACAGAAGTTCCAAAAGAATAAAGACATTTTAAATGTCATATTATGTATATATACAGTGTTGTAACGATGTGCAAATAGTGAAAGTACAAAAGGGAAAATAAATCAACGTAAATATGGGTTGTATTTTGTTATTGTTTGTTTGTTTGTTCTTATTTGTTCTTCACTGGTTGCCCTTTTCTTGTGGCAACAGGTTCACAAATCTTGCTGCTGTTATGGCACACTGTGGTATTTAACCCAGTAGATATTGGAGTTTGTGTAATCTGAGGGAAATATGTGTCTTTAATATGGTCATACATTGGGCATTTGTCTTCTCTTGAGAGCCAGGTCTGCCTACGATGACCTTTCTCAATAGCAAGGCTATGCTCACTGAGTCTGTACATAGTCAAAGCGTTCCTTAAGTTTGGGTCAGTCACAGTGGTAAGGTATTCTGCCACTGTGTACTCTCTGTTTAGGGCCAATTAGCATTCTAGTTTGCTCTGTTTTTTTGTTAATTCTTTCCAATGTGTCAATAATTATCTTTTTGTTTTCTCATGATTTGGTCTGGTCTAATTGTGTTGCTGTCCTGGGGCTCTGTGGGGCCCTCTCTCTCTCTCTCTCTCTCTCTCTCTGTCAGTCTAGCAAAGACACCTAGTTCAGGACATTTGGAATTACCATAATTGCTTACACCTATCCATTTGATTGATCAGGTTTAACTTGTAGCTAGACACCTCAATATGACAGATATATACCTATATCAGTGGAGGCTGCTGAGGGGAGGACGGCTCATAATAAATGGCAGGAATGGAATGGTATCAACCACATACCACGTGTTTGATACCATTCCATTTACCCCATTCCATTATGAGCCATCCTTCCCTCAGCTACCTCCACTGAACTATATGAATAGCTAGCAACATGTAGATGACCAACTAGCTAGATGGAAAAATGTTGTTGAAAAATGGTTGTACATAACTAAATCCGTCCAGTTATCTAATAGAAGTTAACTGCTTAACGTTACCCTGAATTGTGAATTTCTCTGAATGTTGCGCCTCTTGTTCGAGATCAGTGGTGCCTTCAGTACTTCGCCTGGTTGGAAAAATAAAATATTCTCAGGGGATACCATTGAAGTGCAAGCTACATAGAAAGATTAAGCTACAATAACAGTTACAGTAGCTAACTTAGCTAGCTAACGTTAGCTAAATAAAAATGTCTGGCTAGCTAGCTGGCTCGCTGACTTGGCAGGCTGAGGTATAACGTACAGTAGCTAGTTTCGTAGAAATATTCAGTCAATAATATCTCTCAAATACCGGAGCCCGTGAGTTCCAATATACTTTTATTACAATATAATAAAAGCAGAGCCGGTTCATGAAAACAACTAACTTTACAGTCTTGGCACACACTTCTTATACATTTTTCCTTCTTACGTCACACACATAGTAACTCTTCTTAATGACTCATCCACTCTGGCATTTAACCACCGGTTATCTTTTTGCCTTGCACTAATTTTAGTTTGGTTTCATATTAAGGCATGGGAACTTTAGAGCCACACCAATAGTTAAAAAATACAGACATGTTCTCGCCTAAAACAGGTGCATTCATGTAGGACCATAGCAACAGTAAATATGAGGCCATACCACTGTTACAGAAATAACCAGACATGTCCACTCCCCAGACAGGTGCATGTCTAATGGTGTCTAATGACCCAGAGCACATATAGACAGCACTAGTCTTGCTGGCACCTCTGAAATAAATAATTGCCACACATGTTCTGGAAAATTCTCAATACTAGCAACGTCAATCTAAAAACAGCTCACATGATTTATTCATATTTAACAATAGTTTATTATAAAAAGACACATACAGTTGAAGTCGGAAGTTTACATACACCTTAGCCAAATACATTTAAACTCTGTTTTTCACAATTCCTGACACTTAATCCTAGTAAAAATTCCCTGTTTTAGGTCAGTTAGGATCACCACTTTATTTTAAGAATGTGAAATAACAGTAGAGAGAATGATTTCAGATTTTATTTCTTTCATCACATTCCCAGTGGGTCAGAAGTTTACATTCACTCAATTAGTATTTGGTAGCATTGCCTTTAAATTGTTTAACTTGGGTCAAACGTTTCAGGTAGCCTTCCACAAGCTTCACACAATAAGTTGGGGGAATTTTGGTCCATTCCTCCAGACGGAACTGGTATAACTGAATCAGGTTTGTAGCCCTCCTTGCTCTCACACACTTTTTCAGTTCTGCCCACAAATGTTCTATAAGATTGAGGTCAGGGCTTTGTGATGGCCACTCCAATACCTTGACTTTGTTGTCCTTGAGCCATTTTGACACAACTTTGGAAGTATGCTTGGGGTCATTTTCCATTTGGAAGACCCATTTGCAACCAAGCTTTAACTTCCTGACTGATGTCTTGAGATGTTGCATCAATATATCCACATAATTTTCCTCCCTCAAGTTGCCATCTATTTTGTGAAGTGCACCAGTCCCTCCTGCAGCAAAGCACCCCCACAACATGATGCTGCCACCCCTGTGCTTCACGGTTGGGATGGTATTCTTCGGCTTGCAAGCCTTCCCCTTTTTCCTCCACACATAACGATGGTCATTATGGACAAAAGGTTATATTTTTGTTTCATCAGACCAGAGGACATTTCTCCAAAAAGTACGATCTTTGTCCCCATATGCAGTTGCAAACCATAGTCTTGCTTTTTTATGGCAGTTTTGGAGCAGTGGCTTCTTCCTTGCTGAGAGGCCTTTCAGGTTATGTCGATATAGGACTTGTTTTACTGTGGATATAGATACTTTTGTACCTGTTTCCTCCAGCATCTTCACAGGGTCATTTGCTGTTGTTCTGGGATTGATTTGCAGGGGAACAAATACTTTAAGGTCTCAGAGCGAGTGATGTCACCAATTGAAACGCTATTAGCGTGCACCACCGCTAACTAGCTAGCCATTTCAAACCGGTTACACATAGAAGGCAATTTTTTATTTATTTTTTTTTTCACCTTTATTTAACCAGGTATGCAAGTTGAGAAGAAGTTCTCATTTACAATTGCGACCTGGCCAGGATAAAGCAAAGCAGTTCGACACATACAACGACACAGAGTTACACATGGAGTAAAACAAACATACAGTCAATAATACAGTATAAAGAAGTCTATATACGATGTGAGCAAATGAGGTGAGATAAGGGAGGTAAAGGCAAAAAAAGGCCATGGTGGCAAAGTAAATACAATATAGCAAGTAAAACACTGGAATGGTAGATTTGCAATGGATTAGCTTGTCTGGTAGGCTCAGCGTCACTGGGCAGCTTGCGGCTGGGTTTATCTTTGTAATTTATGATAGTTTGCAAGCCCTGCCACATCCGACAATCATCAGAGTCAGTTTAGTAGGTTTTGATCTTAGACCGGTATTGACGCTTTGCCTGTTTGATTGCATAGTGGGATTTCTTATAAGTGTCCGGATTAGTGTCCCGCTCCTTGAAAGGGGCTGCTCTAGCCTTTAGCTCAGTGCGGATGTTGCCTGTAATCCATGGCTTCTGATTGGGATATGTACATATGGTCGCTGTCGGGACAACTTCCACAATGCATTTATTAATGAAGCCGGTAACTGATGGTGGTAAACTCCTCAATCCCATTGGATGAATGCCGGTACCTATTTCAGTCTGCGCGAGCGAAACAGTCCTGTAGTGTAGCATCCAGTTCGTCAGACCACTTCCGTATTGAGTGCGTCAGTGGTATTTTCTGTTAGAATTTCTGCTTGTAAGCAAGAATAACGAGTATGGAGTTGTGGTCAGATTTGCCAAAATGGAAGGCGAGGGTTTGTATGTGTGTCTGTGTGTGGAGTAAAAGTGATCTATAGTTTTATTCGCCTCTAGTTACATGCTGGTAAAACGAATTTCAGTTTTACTGCATTAAAATCACCGGCCACTAGTTGCGTCGCCTTTGGATGAGCATTTTCTTGTTTGCTTTTGGCCCTATACTGCTCGTTGAATGCGGTCTTAGTGCCAGTATCGGGTTTGTGGTTGTATATAGCTGCGGAAAATATATGAAAACTCTCTTGGTAAATAGCATGGTCTACAGCGAGCAGAACGTAGAGAATTCCTTAATATTAGAGATAGCGCACCAGCCGTTGTTAACAAAGAACACACATAATGTACAAAAAAAAAACACACAAAATGGAAGAATTGGTCAGGAGCCCGTAAAACACCTGCTATCCAATGCAGCACCATTACTGCAGTCACTTTTTCCTGTACTTATTCACTTGATGACAGAACAGAACATGTTACAGTAAAGGCCTTTTTACTGTGTGTTGTGTTTATGTTTGTGTATGATTTTTTGGCTATGTAATTTCGTCAACTTTTAAATGAGGGAAATTACATTGCTCCTGAGTTCAGTATAATGTACTACATATCCCATGAATCAAACAGCACGAAACTCGGAAATTGAAATAGAGAACGGAAGAGATGAGAATCCCATTGGGCAATGAATAGAGCAACGTATAACACCCAGACCGACCAATCGGGTTGAATAACGTTGTCATGTTGCGTCACGCGGTTGCTAAACTAATCATCATGCAATCCCTTCTCGAAGTCAAAGTATCTTGCAGCATTTAAAATCACGGGGAACTCGGAAATCTCTGACTTCAGTGCGTTCATGACAACTGGGAACTCAGGAAAAAACGAGCTCCGACTGTAAAAAAACGTTTTGAACGGTCATGCAACTCGGAATTATAAGTCGTGAAGTCGGGCCTCTTTCTAAAGTTCAGACTTTTCGATTTGATAATCACCGACCTCGTTTTTTTCAGTGTTCCCAGTTGTCTTGAAAGCACCATATATCGAGAAACCTGCCTATTTTCCTCGAAAGTAGGTAAGATCACGATTCCAAAGCTATACAACGTTGCAGAGAAGCAATTAATTATCTCACACCTCGGAAAATATTTGTAATGTTATACTTGTTCACGGAATTGATGCTAATGTTGGGTTTTTGAGCTAGCGCCCAATTGACTCCCATTCACTCCTTGGAGGACAGCTCTCTTTATCCCAGAATAGCACAGAATGCACCGCGACAATATGGACAATATACACAAGTCCAGTGGAGTTTCGCATCTCCTCAAAAGTATCTCTGTTTTGGTTTGGGCGGGTCGTCACTAGTTACCACAGCCACAAAGTAATAAACCCCGCCTGTTTCTATAATTTATATTCTTAAAATCGTATTTGAAACATAACCTTAACGTGATTGCTAACCTTAAGCCTAAACTTAAATTAAGAACAAAAAGCACATTTTTGTTTTCATTAATTTTTACGATATAGCCCGTTGACGATAGCCGATTTTTACTTTGTGGATATGGTAACTAGTGTCAACCCAGAAGGAGTTGCAACATTTGAAGTATCAAGAAGAAAGTATTAAATCTACCTTGCTGTTTCTATGTGTACGTATGAATATTTATGAATATCAGTATTTGTAACCTAACTACTATACTACTTTAGAAACGTTAGCAAGTTAGCTACCTAACGGTTAGCCAGCACTGAGTAACCGATGCAATTCAAAACACGCTGTAGAATTATCGGTAGCTTTCTAGCTAGCTAGCTAGCGTTGTTAAACCAGAAAGCACGCCGTACATCCATATGCGGATGTAAAGTGAACACGAAAATCTATCAAAGCTAGTCAACTGTCTGTAATCTCATATGATCATGTTTTATTTTTAAATATCTGATGAGACCGATATCTAGTAGTGTTGTCAGCTAGCTAACGGCTAACTAGCTAACGTTATTTATTTGAAATGTTGCATGATGAAATATTTTGAGGTGCACCATCTCGTTTTCAAGATGCAAACGAAAGGTGTTAATCGTTTGAATAGCCACAGTTTGGTCTAGTAACGTAACTTTCAAATTCACAAGCTGTCAGTGTTTAGCTAGCTAGCTAGCTGGCCAGATGTTTGCTAAGATGTTTCTTAGGTTCTAATTACTAGCCTACACATTTAATGTTACAACCCTCTCGGGAAATTGACATGGCTGTTATTTGATCAACACAAAGAATAAAGCTGTTATCTTCATGCATGGTTCCACCACAGCTCAAGATGACAAGCGTTGCCCTCCTGAGGAGTTGAAGCGTTGGAGCTCGCCTGGCCTTGAACATGAATTCACCAGAGGACAGTTCTTCCTTTTCCACTCAGAAGAACTCAAATTGGACCAACCACCAAACATCCACTCCACAGCCAGGACTTAGCACTGCTCGCCCAGTTCAAACACCTGTTTCAACCAACCCTGCTAGCCTGTCTCAATCACTAATTTCACCCCAGAAACAGAGGACAGCAGAGAACGGAACCTCTGATGCATCACAGCCACACAGTGAACGGCGCAAGAGGGGGAGGCCACCCAAAGACAAGACACCTCATACTGTCCCAGAACATCAGATCCAGTCCCCTTCAGATTCAGACCCATGTTCACAGCGAGAGGAAGAAACTAATGCTGTCAGAGTGATACATCCCCTCTCATCCAACTCACCTGTGCCTGATGACCGGTGTCAGTCACCTGATGTCCTAACAGAGGTTGAGACACAGCCCCTGTCACCCAGCCCACCTGTGGGCACCTCTGAACTACCTTCCCCCACCAAGGATTTACCAAGGGTACATCGTAACGAAGGGTCCCATCTCTGTAGTCCATCTGTAGAACAAGGAGATACAACCAGCCAAAATGTCCTAATTGCTAGAGATCACACATATTCACTGACCAGAGAGCTAGAGGCTGAACCATTTGTTTCACCCCAGAAACAGAGGACCACAGAGAAAGAAACCTCTGATCAGTCACAGCCACACGGTGAACGGCGCAAGAGGGGGAGGCCACCCAAAGACAAGACACCTCACACTGTCCCAGGACATCAGATCCAGTCCCCTTCAGATTCAGGAGTTCACAGCCACCCAAAGACAAGACACCTCATACTGTCCCAGGACATCAGATCCAGTCCCCTTCAGATTCTGACCCATGTTCACAGCGAGAGGAACAAACGAATGCTGTCACAGTGACACATCCCCTCTCATCCAACTCACCTGTGCCTGAGGACAGGTGTCAGTCACCGGTGAGGAAGTATAGAAAAAAGTTGGAGACCCCTAAGGTAGACCAGTCGCAGGAGACTGACCAGTCGCAGGAGATCCAGTCCCCTTCATATTCAGACCCAAGTTCACAGCCACACAGTGAACGGCGCAAGAGGGGGAGGCCACCCAAAGACAAGACACCTCACACTGTCCCAGGACATCAGATCCAGTCCCCTTCAGATTCAGACCCAAGTTCACAGCCACACGGTGAACGGCGCAAGAGGGGGAGGCCACCCAAAGACAAGACACCTCATATTGTCCCAGAACATCACACCAATCAGGCCCTAACAGATACACACCCATGTTCACAGCCAGAGAACCAAAAAGAGACTGAGACACAGTCCTTGACATCCAACTCACCTGCGCCTGGCCTTGAGGACAGGTGTCCGGCACCGGTGACAAAGAGGAAGTATACAAAAAAATCAGAGACCCCTAAGGTAGACCAGTCGCAGGAGACCAACCAGTCGCAGGAGAGTGAGAATTTGAGCAAGAGGAAATATGCATCTAAAACATCACAGACCTCCAAGGTAGCTCAATCACAGGAGACCGTCCAGTCGCAAGAGACTGTGAGGAAGTGGAAACATACTAGAAAGTCACAGAGCCATAAAGTAGACCAGTCACAGGAAACTGAGGGGAATAGGGAAAAGACATCTGAAATATCGCTGAAGCGTAAGCTAGAGTCACAAGTGGAGACTGTAAAAAAGAGAAAATATACTAAGAAATCAAAGAGCCATAATGTAGTCTCTGCCAACCCCATCTCACTCCCTGTGCTATCTGCAGACCTCTCTCCCAGCGTTTTCTCTTCCACACACAACCCTCCTGGTGTCCCAAAGAGAAAACATAGGGAAAAAACACAGAGCCACAGGGTAGACTCTGAGATTGTCTCTTCATTCCCTGTTCTATCTGCAGAACTCTCTTCTGGCCTAAAGAGGAGCCTCTCTCCTACTCTTAGCCCTCCTGGTGTCTCTTCCTCGACAAGAACACCTAAGAGAGTCCGAGGCAGAACTAAGGGGGTCCAGCAACAGATCTGTCTTAGCTCCACCCCAAGCACCAGATCATCCATAGCAACAGCCAAACCCTTCTCTGTCTCTCTGTCTCCCCTGGCCCCCAGCTCTAAGCCAGACAGCCCTCAGAACGCCTCACCTATCACCTGGAAGCTGTCCCATCTAGACAAGGTACTGTATCATCTTTATCAACACTGAGTCGAAACAGACGCAATGTGACGCACCGAGAGACAATTTGCCTTGACAATGGAGAATCTCCATTAAAAATGTGTTTTAGTCCAGGCTTATTCTCTGTAGAGTAGTAAATGTTTAAAGTATTCAATATTCAGTAACTTTCTCTCTTTCAGATTCCAGAGCCAGACGGAGCTGTACCCAGCAGTAAACCCAGAGGTCGACCAAGGAAGGACCCGGCTGGAGTGAAGGGAGTGAAGAAGAGGGCTGTAGTGAAGGGAGTGAAGAAGCCGGCTGTAGTGAAGGGAGTGAAGAAGCCGGCTGTAGTGAAGGGAGTGAAGAAGAGGGCTGTAGTGAAGGGTGTGAAGAAGAGGGCTGTAGTGAAGGGAGTGAAGAAGCCATTTGTCGTGAAGGGAGTGAAGAAGAGGGCTGTAGTGAAGGGAGTGAAGAAGCCAGCTGCCGTGAAGGGAGTGAAGAAGCCAGCTGTCGTGAAGGGAGTGAAGAAGAGGGCTGTAGTGAAGGGAGTGAAGAAGCCAGCTGTCGTGAAGGGAGTGAGGAAGAGGGCTGTAGTGAAGAAGCCAGCTGTCGTGAAGGGAGTGAAGAAGAGGGCTGTAGTGAAGGGAGTGAAGAAGCCAGCTGTCGTGAAGGGAGTGAAGAAGAGGGCTGTAGTGAAGGGAGTGAAGAAGCCGGCTGCAGTGAAGGGAGTGAAGAAGAGGGCTGTAGTGAAGGGAGTTAAGAAGAGGGCTGTAGTGAAGAGAGTGAAGGAGAGGGCTGTCGTGAAGGGAGTGAAGAAGCCGGCTATCGTGGAGAGCGTGAAGAAGCCGGCTGTAGTGGAGAGCGTGACGAACCCGGCTGTAGTGAAGAGAGTGAAGGACCCGGCTGTAGTGAAGAGAGTGACGAACCCGGCTGTAGTGAAGAGAGTGAAGAACCCGGCTGTAGGGAAGAGAGTGAAGAACCCGGCTGTAGTGGAGAGAGTGACGAACCCGGCTGTAGTGAAGAGAGTGAAGAACCCGGCTGTAGTGAAGAGAGTGAAGGACCCGGCTGTAGTGAAGAGAGTGAAGGACCCGGCTGTAGTGAAGAGAGTGAAGAACCCGGCTGTAGGGAAGAGAGTGAAGGACCCGGCTGTAGTGAAGAGAGTGAAGGACCCGGCTGTAGGAAGAGAGTGAAGACTCAGTGTGGTAAGAAGGTGAAGACTGCAGCAGAGGGAGGTTCCCAGACCTGCAGCTCAGAGGAGGGGCCTCCAGCCAAGCACAGACGTAGAATCAGAAAGGGTCTTACAGCAGAGGTAGTGGAGAGAGTCGGGCTGCAGAGTGACGACAGCACCAGCTCTCAGCCAATCCAATGCTCCAGACCACGGTTTGAGCTACTGGAGTTGGACTCACCGGACGAAGACACAGGAGATGCCTCCCTGTCCTCAAACCTGTCCATCGAACTGAGCCTACAGGAAGACCACCTGACATCACTTCCTCTTGAAGAGGAGGAAGAGCAAGAGGATGAGGAAGATCTGCCCAGTTTCTTAAATAACACAAGTGAGTTAGAGTGTGATTGTGTGGATGGTTGATAAACTCCCTCCCTGACATGACGCCGGTAAAAATTGTACATTGTTTTTAATTACACTGAACAAAAATATAAAAGCAACATGCAAGAATTTCAAAGATTATACAGTTCATATAAGGAAATCAGTCAATTTAAATAAATTCATTAGGCCCTAATCTGCATATCACATGACTGGGAATACAGATGTGCATCTGTTGGTAACAGATAATTTAAAACAAAAGGTAGAGGCATGGATCAGAAAACCAGTCTATCTGATATGACCACCATGTGTCTCATGCAGCGCGACACAGCTCCTTCACATAATTGATCAGGCTGTTGATTGTGGCCTGTGGAACTCTTCAATGGCTGTGCAAAGTTGCTGGATATTGGCGGGAACTAGAACACGCTGTCATACACGCCGATCCAGAGCATCCCAAACCTGTCCAATGGGTGGCAGTCTGAGTATGCAGGCCATGGAAGAACTGGGACATTTTAAGCTTGCAGGAAATGTGAAACGATGACATGGGGCCGTGTATTATCATGCTGAAACATGAGGTGATGGCGGTGGATGAATGGCTCAACAATGGCCTCAGGATCTCTTCACGGTATCTCTGTGCATCAAATTGCCATCGATAAAATGTAATTGTGTTCATTGTCCGTAGCTTATGCCTGCCCATACCATAATCCCACCTCCACCATAACCCCACTGGCACTTTGTTCACAACGTTGACATCAGCAAACTGCTCGCCCACATTTGAAACCGGGATTCATCCGTAAAGAGCACTCTTCTCCAGCGTGCCAGTGGCCATCAAAGGTGAGCATTTGCCCACTGAAGTCGGTTACGACGCCGAACTGCAGTCAGGTCAAGACCCTGGTGAGAACGAAAAGCATGTAGAATTGCTTCCCTGAAATGGTTTCTGACAGTTTGTGCAGGAATTCGTTTGTTGTGCAAACCCACAGTTTCATCAGCTGTCCAAGTGGCTGGTCTCAGATGATCCAACAGGTGAAGAAGCCAGATGTGGAGGACCTGGGCTGGCGTGGTTACACGTGAGGCCGATTGGAAGTACTGCCAAATTCTCTAAAACAAATTTGGAGGTGGCTTATGGTAGAGAAATTAACATTGCATTCTCTGGCAACAGCTCTGGTGGACATTCCTGTAGCCAGTATGCCAATTGCACGCTCCTTCAAAACGTGAGACATCTGTGGCATTGTATTGTGACAATTGCACATTTTAGTGGCCTTTTATTGTCCCCAACCTGTGTAATGATCATGCTATTTAATCTTGATATACCACACCAGTCAGGTGGATGGATTAAAGGAGAAATGCTCATTAACAGGGATGTATACAAATTTGGGCACAAAATTAGAGAGAAATCAGCTTTTTGTGCTTATGGAACATTTCTGGGATCTTTTTATTTCAGCTCATGAAACATGGGACCAACACTTTACATGTTGCGTTTTTATATTTTTGTTCAGTATATAAATCATTATTTGTCTCTTTCAGAGCCGCTGTCCATAACAGAGGGAATATGTGTTTGGTGCAAATTTAGAAACTATCCTTTCTGGCCGGCAATGGTGAGTTAGGATCTGTGCTCCCAACAACACGAAACGATGAGATGTGGTGGGGACATGTTAGAGCTGACAACAACTCCTCTTCTCCTCAGGTGAAAAGCGTGAACCGGAAGATGAAGAAAGCCAGCATTGTGTTTATTGACAACCTGCTGTTTGACAAGAAGAGGATACGAAAAGGGTAGGAACTCCAAAAACTCGCTGTTTAACCCTTTCCACAGTCATTCTTTGGTAATGAACCTTTGTTCCGATATTAACCATCATGTTTTTTCCCCGTTTCTTTTCCAGCTTCTCTGTGGCCTTAAAAACATTGAAGCCTTTTGACTGTGAAGAGGCTGATCAGCTTGTGGTAAGAATGTCTGAAACAGACAACTCTTTTATGAATACTGTTTCCACCATATAACTGATTTATATTATAGATACAGCTCTTTTTGTATATGTATTCCTGGTGACTGGTGTGTTGATGTTGTTTTCTGTTGTCTGTAGTGTAAAGCCAGAGAGAGTTATGATGCTGCCATCAAATGGTGCCTGGAGCTGATCGCCGACTATAGAATCCGTATCGGTAAACAATTGTACTACGCTTCTCTTAGAATGAGCCTGTATTCCGGACCCTGATGAAGTTCATTACATGTGTGTTGTGTTTTCCTTGATGTTTGTATTGTCTTTTGCAGGATGTGGCTTCACCGGTTCATTCATTGAATACTTTTCAGATGACATAAGTAAGTTCATGTCTATTCGCTGCTATTAGATGTTGGTACTTTGCTATCCAATGTTTAACTTCATCCCAATGCTGCCTGTTCTTAATTTAAGATAGTCATTATTGTACAACAGAATGTATTCTCTAACTGACCTGACTAAATATAATATGTGTGAAATGCTTGATAATATGTGATATCAACAGAGAAGTATATTTTCTGGGTGATTTTATAATTGCCATATCTAGGAAAACCAAAGTTCCAAAGGCTGGGCCTATTATAGTGTATAAGAGCTCATACAATAAGTTTTGTAGTGATTCATATGTTGATGTAAAGAATCTTTGCTGGTCTGTGGTGTGTAATGAGGAGCAACCAGACGCTGCACTTGACACATTTATGAAACTACTTATTCCAGTTACTAATAAGCACGCACCCATTAAGAAAATGACTGCAGAAACTGTTAAATCCCCTTGGATTGATGAGGAATTGAACAATTGTGTGGTTGAGAGGGATGAGGCAAAAGGTATGGCAATTAAGTCTGACAGCCCAACTGATTGGCAAACGAACTACAAATTAAGGAATCATGTGACTAAATAAAAATAAACTACACTATGAAACAAAGATAAATTACATATAGAATGATAGTAAAAAGCTTTGGGGCACCTTTAAAATGAAATTGTGGAGAAAAAAGCCAACTCGGCTCCTTCATTCATTGAATCAGATGGCTCATCCATCACAAAGTCCACTGATATTGCAAACTACTTTAATGACTTTTTAATTGGCAAGATAAGCAAACTTAGGGATGACATGCCAGCAACAAATGCTGACACTACACATCCAAGTATATCGGACCAAATTATGAAAGACAAGTATGGTACTTTTGAATTTCGCAAAGTCATTGTGGTAGAGGTGAACAAATTATTGCTGTCTATCATCAACAATGACAAGCCACCAGGGTCTGACAATCTGGATGGAAAATGACTGAGGATAATAGCAGACGATATTGCCACTCCTATTTGACACATCTTTAATATAAGCCTAATAGAAAGTGTGTGTCCTCATGTCAGGAGGGAAGCTAAAGTCACACTGCTACCCAAGAATAGTAAAGCCCCCTTTACTGGCTAAAATAACCAACCAATCAGCCTGTTACCAACCCTTAGTTAACTTCTGGAGAAAATTGTGTTTGACGCGATACAATGCTATTTCACAGTAAACAAATTGACAACAGAATTTCAGCACGCTTATAGGGAAGGACACTCAACAAGCAAAGCACTAACATTTTTATTTATATTTTACCTTTATTTTACTAGGCAAGTCAGTTAAGAACAAATTCTTATTTTCAATGACTGCCTAGGAACAGTGGGTTAACTGCCTGTTCAGCGGCAGAACGACAGATTTGTACCTTGTCAGCTCGGGGATTTGAACTTGCAACCTTCCGGTTACTAGTCCAACGCTCTAACCACTAGGCCAACCACTAGGCTACATAAATACATAAATCAATTTTTATTGTGGGGGCTGTCTTGTTAGACTACAGTGCAGTTTTTGACATTATTGATCATAGTCTGCTGCTGGAAAAACATGTGTGTTATGGCTTTACACCCCCTGCTATAATGTGGATAAATAGTTACTTGTCTAACAGAACACAGAGGGTGTTCTTTAATGGAAGCCTCTCAAATATAATCCCGTTAGAATCAGGAATTCCCCAGGGTAACTGTTTAGGCCCCTTGCTTTTTCCATTTTTACTAACAACATACCACTGACTTTGAGTAAAGCCAGAGTGTCTATGTATGCAGATTACTCAATACACATCAGCTACTACAGCGACTGAAATGACTGCAACACTTAACAAAGAGCTGCAGTTAGTTTCAGAGTGGGTGGCAAGGAATAAGTTAGCCCTAAATATTTCTAAACCTAAAAGCATTGTATTTGGAACAAAACACTCACTAAACCTCAACTAAATCTTGTAATAAATCATGTGGAAATTGAGCAAGTTGAGATGACTAAACTGCTTGGAGTAACCCTAGATTGTAAACTGTCATGGTCAAAACATATTGATGCAGTAGTAGCTAAGATGGGGAGAAGTCTGTCTATAATAAAGCGATGCTCTGCCTTCTTAACAACACTATCAACAAGGCAGGTCCTACAAGCCCTAGTTTCTACCTGCTTAACAACACTATCAACCTAGTTTTGTTGCACCTGGACGACTGTTCAGTCGTGTGGTCAGGTGCCACAAAAAAGGACTGAGGAAAATTGCAATTGACTCAGAATAGGGCAGCACGGCTGGATGTACACAGAGAGCTAATATTAATAATATGCATGTCAATCTCTCCTGGCTGAAAGTGGAGGAGAGGTTGACTTCATCATTACTTTTATTTATGAGAGGTATTGACATGTTGAATGCACCGAGCTGTCCGTCTAAACTACTGGCACACGGCTCGAGCACCCATGCATGCCCCACAAGACATGTCACAAGAGGTCTCTTCACAGTCCCCAAGTCCAGAACAGACTATGGGAGGCACACAGTACTACACAGAGCCATGACAACATGGAACTCTATTCCACATCAAGTAACTGACACATTCACTAAAATTAGATTTTAAAAAAAAAACAGGAAAAAACACCTTATGGGGACTGTGAAGCAACACAAACATTGGCACAGGCGCATGCATACACACACACACACACACACACACACTATAACATGCGCACTATACATACAGTTGAAGTCTGAAATTTACATTTTAGACTCAGTTTTTACTATTTCTGACCTTTTTAATCCTAAAAATCTCTTGTTTTAGGTTAGTTGGGATCACCACTTTATTTTAAGAATGTGAAATGTCAGAAGTTTACATACACTCAATTAGTATTTGGTAGCATTGCCTTTAAACTGTTTAACTTGGGTCAAACGTTTCGTGTAGCCTTCCACAAGCTTCCCACAATAAGTTGGGTGAATTTTGGCCCATTGGCTCCATGCTCGCACACGCTTTTTAGTTCTGCCCACACATTTTCTATAGGATTGAGGTCAGGGCTTTGTGATGGCCACTCCAATACCTTAACTTTGTTGTCCTTAAGCCATTTTGCTACAACTTTGGAAGTATGCTTGGGGTCATTGTCCATTTGGAAGATCCATTTGCGACCAAGCTTTAACTTCCTAACTGATGTCTTGAGATGTTGCTTCAATATATCCACATCATTTTCCTCCCTCATGTTGCCATCTATTTTGTGAAGTGCACCAGTCCCTCCTGCAGCAAAGCACCCCCACAACATGATGCTGCCACCCCCGTGCTTCACGGTTGGGATGGTGTTCTTCAGCTTGCAAGACTTCCCCTTTTACCTCCAAACATAACGATGGTCATTATGGCCAAACAGTTCTATATTTATTTCATCAGACCAGAGGACATTTCTCCATGTGCAGTTGCAAACCATTGTCTGGCTTTTTTATGGCGGTTTTGGAGCAGTGGCTTCTTCCTTGCTGAGTGGCCTTTCAGGTTATGTCGATATAGAACTCGTTTTACTGTGGATATAGATACTTTTGTACCTGTTTCCTCCAGCATCTTCACAAGCTCCTTTGCTGTTGTTCTGGGATTGATTTGCACTTTTAGACTTTTGGAGGTCTACAATTTTTTTAGATTTGTCCATTTTCCCTTTTGCTTGACATCATGGGAATATCAAAGAGGCACTGAGTTCAAAGGTCGGCCTTGAAATACATCCACAGGTCCACCTCTAATTGACTCAAATGATGTCAATTAGCCTATCAGAAGCTTCTAAAGCCATGACATAATTTTCTGGAATTTTCCAAGTTGTTTTAAAGGCACAGTCAACTTAGTGTATGTAAACTTCTGACCCACTGGAATTGTGATACAGTGAAATAATCTGTCTAAACAATTGTTGGAAAAATGATTTGTGTCATGCACAAAGTAGATGTCCTAACCGACTTGCCAAAACAATAGTTTGTTAACAAGAAATTGGTGGAGTGGTTGAAAAACGAGTTATAATGACAACAACCTAAGTGTATGTAAAATTCCGACTTCAACTGTACACATGGATTTAGTACTGTAGATATGTGGTAGTGGTGGAGTTGGGGCTTGAGGGCACACATTGTGTTGTGACTGTATTGTCATTTTTTGTAAAATTGTAGAAACGGCCTTCATTTTGCTGGACCCCAGGAATAGTAGCTGCTGCTTTAGCAGCTATTGGGGATCCATAATAAATACAAATAAAGGAGACGTATGGATAAATAACCAGCCTGATCCACCCCCAGGCTGTCCTGTGAGGAGACGTTATCCTCAGAGTACCTCTGACCTCAACTTCCCCAATAAGCTGATGTTAGAGGAGCAGTTTTTAACCTCTGACCTTGGGGAGGAAGAGGAGGAGGGCAGCGGCCGGCAGGAGGAGGAGAGGAGGAGGAGAAGGAGGAAGCTGCTGCCTGACCGCTCCAAGGCAGCACGTAACCGTGCCAATGAGAAACTGGTGGACTTCATCGTTAAGCAACGCCGGGTGGAGACACGCCTTCTAGTGAGTAACCATGCCGATGCCTTCCTCACTCTCCCAGGCACTCAATAGGTTCACTTCTCTGTCTTGTCAGTCAGTATCACGTCTTCTCCCTTCATTCCCCTCTCTCCCTCATTCCTCTTTCTCGTTCGCTCTCACCCTTCTTCCATCCTTTTCTCTCTCGCCATCTAACCCCTCTCTCTAACCCCAGGGTGTGATCGGCGGGCAGCAACAATCTAAATGGTTGCGATTGTTCCTGGCAGCCAGCCGTTCAGTAGTGGACACCTACCTGGAGGATGAGGACCAGCTGGACCAGGTGTATCAGTACCTGAGGGGGGTGTATGATACCGCCCCCCTCACCGCCCCCTGCCTGGCTGACGTTGACCGCATTCGCCTCGTCCTGGACGTCCTCTTACCTGAGGTCACAGTGCAATAGGAAACTACTTTATTGTCCATCGACACACACATGTATTTTTGCTGTGTGTGTTTTAATATTCCCCTTCTTTACTGTTGAAGTGACGTGGAATTATTTTAAATTGAATTATTCTAAAGTTTTCTTCTCCTGCAGGCTATTATCTATGCCATAGCTGGAGTGGACAAGTTGTCACTGGTGAAGGCAGAGGACAAATACCTAAAAGGGCCCTGTCTGAGTAAAAGGTAAGAGAGGAGTAGTGTGTTAGCCCACTGAACTAAAGCCTAGGCATTGGCTTGGGGAGCTAACCCAAGTCAGATTTAACACACCAGTTCCCACATCTGTTTTCCTGTCCCTCCTTCCTCTCCTCAGGGAAAGAGAGGAGTTTGATTGGATGATCGAGCAACAGATGAAGATGAAAGCATCGATAGGTCAGCGTCCTGCGCACTGAAGACCACACTGCCAACTTGGCTTCCAGCCGTCAGACTTCAGCCGAGATTAAATCCGAGGGCGTGCTGTATAGTGCTTTACCTTCAAATGTCATTTCTGATTGAGACGACATCTGCAGCGTTTTACCGTGAATGCGATCTCCACAAATGCGGCAACGTTGCATTTAGTCCCAAAGTTTCCAAATCACAACAAAACTGTTGAGCATCCTGGGACAAAAAGAGCCATTTAGAACGGTCTCTGAGGACATTCAACTGCTGTAGTTCATAGTTCATACTAGCAGTGGTGTGACTGTGAATGTGAAACTCCTGGGAGGAGTTACCCTGCGGTCTAGACCAACTATCACAGTATTTTATCCATCATGGTTGCCCGTTAAGGCTGGATGACTGTAAATTCTGTAAATACTGGTCTATTTTTATATAGAAAAGGAATGTCTTTTTTTTTATTTTATTTTTATTGTAATATTTTAATTTCCTCTTTCCTCTTCCTGTTTGAATTCCTGTCTAATTATGTGGTCATGTAAGGCTAGCTTGTCGATACCTTCATCTATACCTATTCCTTGGTGACAGGCATGTAATATTCTGAACGTGAATCATGTCAGCTCAATAAAGCTTCCTCAGTCACCTGGTTTGCTTCTTATTGGTATACTGAGTCCCAAATGGCGCCCTATTCTCTTCCTAGTGCACTTCTTTTGACCAAGGCCCAAGTAGTGCACTATATCGGGAACAGCGTGCCATTTAAGACACAACCTATGACTTGCAATGACAGTACAGGAATGAGACTATTCCCCCCATGACAAGTCAATAATGAATGCATGCAAGTCTGGTAACGGATTTTTATTTATATTATACACTGCTCAAAAAAATAAAGGAAACACTTAAACAACACAATGTAACTCCAAGTCAATCACACTTCTGTGAAATCAAACTGTCCACTTAGGAAGCAACACCGATTGACAATAAATTTCACATGCTGTTGTGCAAATGGAATAGACAACAGGTGGAAATTACAGGCATTTAGCAAGACACCCCCAATAAAGGAGTGGTTGTGCAGGTGGGGACCACAGACCACTTCTCAGTTCCTATGCTTTGTTTTGGTCACTTTTGAATGCTGGCGGTGCTTTCACTCTAGTGGTAGCATGAGACGGAGTCTACAACCCACACAAGTGGCTCAGGTAGTGCAGCTCATCCAGGATGGCACATCAATGCGAGATGTGGCAAGAAGGTTTGCTGTGTCTGTCAGCGTAGTGTCCAGAGCATGGAGGCGCTACCAGGAGGCAGGCCAGTACATCAGGAGACGTGGAGGAGGGCAACAACCCAGCAGCAGGACCGCTACCTCCACCTTTGTGCAAGGAGGAGCACTGCCAGAGCCCTGCAAACTGACCTCTAGCAGGCCACAAATGTGCATGTGTCTGCTCAAACGGTCAGAAACAGACTCCATGAGGGTGGTATGAGGGCCCGACGTCCACAGGTGGGGGTTGTGCTTACAGCCCGACACCGTGCAGGACGTTTGGCATTTGCCAGAGAACACCAAGATTGGCAAATTCGCCACTGGCGCCCTGTGCTCTTCACAGATGAAAGCAGGTTCACACTGAGCACATGTGACAGACGTGACAGTCTGGAGACGCCGTGGAGAACGTTCTGCTGCCTGCAACATCCTCCAGCATGACCGGTTTGGCGGTGGGTCAGTCATGGTGTGGGGTGGCATTTCTTTGGGGGGCCGCACAGCCCTCCATGTGCTCGCCAGAGGTATCCTGACTGCCATTAAGTACCGAGATGAGATCCTCAGACCCCTTGTGAGACCATATGCTGGTGTGGTTGGCCCTTGGTTCCTCCTAATGCAAGACAATGCTAGACCTCATGTGGCTGGAGTGTGTCAGAAGTTCCTGCAAGAGGAAGGCATTGATGCTATGGACTGGCCCGCCTGTTCCCCAGACCTGAATCCAATTGAGCACATCTGGGACATCATGTCTCGCTCCATCCACCAACGCCACGTTGCACCACAGACTGTCCAGGAGTTGGCCTGGGAGGAGATCCCTCAGGAGACCATCCGCCACCTCTTCAGGACCATGCCCAGGCGTTGTAGGGAGGTCATACAGGCACGTGGAGGCCACACACATTACTGAGCCTCATTTTGACTTGTTTTAAGGACATTACATCAAAGTTGGATCAGCCTGTAGTGTGGTTTTCCACTTTAATTTTGAGTGTGACTGCAAATCCAGACCTCCATGGGTTGATAAATTTGATTTCCATTGATAATTTTTGTGTGATTTTGTTGTCAGCACATTCAACTATGTAAAGAAAAAAGTATTTAATAAGAATATTTCATTCATTCAGATCTAGGATGTTATTTTAGTGTTCCCCTATGCCACAGGTGTTCTTGGTGGACATCCTCATGCAACTTCAGTCAATCTTTGTCGTTCTAAAATACCAACTCGTCTCAGGTTTGTTAAACAGCCTTCAAAGACTACCAACATTTTGGCAAAACATTTCAATATAATTAACTTTTTAACATAATGTACAGTGCTTTCAATGTAATACACAGAAAATGCCGTATTGCTACAATCACTATGGTGATACACTGATGAAAAACAGTTTATTAGCTGCTTCTCACTGAGTTGAAAGGCGGAGAGCCAGTGTGTGTGTGTCTCAAATTCTCCAAAAAGGGTGTTCCTCTCGTTCGCATACCAAATAGCACCCTATCTCCTATATAGTGCACTACTTTTGACCAGATAGAGCCCTGGTCAACAGTAGTGCACTATATAGGGTGCCATTTGAGATGCTCATTTCCTGTGCTCATGGTTCCCTCAGAGAGTTGATGTGGGCACTGAGTTTGAGGGCGGGGCCTAGTTTTGATATTCATAGCTGTCATCAAGTGGTTCTCTGTCAGCAATAGGAGGGCCTGGCCGTCAATCTCCTGGGAACGTAACTCGTTGGATATGTCCCTCCTACCTGGAGGAGGAGGAGAGAGAGGGGGACAAATGAGGAAGGTGGAGAGAGAGAGAGGAGTTGTGACCCGGGAGGGAAAAACTCCAGGCCCCAGGCATATTGTATAAGATATGTGAATCCATTCCAGTCTTGGCTCAAGCAGCATAAAGATACCTGGCAGAGAGTTGATGAGGGAGCAGGCTTGTTTGAATCTGGGAAAGATTCTGGAACGTGGTGTGCTGGAAGATTCTGGAAGGGCTTCTGAATCAGTGCCTCTGCCACGGGGAGCTCCTCCTTTGACACCAGAACCCCAGTGGACTGGACCTCCTGAACCGAGTGCAGGGACAGCCTCTTGAGAGATGCCAGAGGAGGCTGGAGCAGTCTGGGGAGAGAGGCCTGGGAGATGGGGCCAAGACGCAGGGTGGAGGGCTGGAGCTGGGGCTGGCAGAGCAGCTGGGGCTGGAGCATGCTGGGACACAGGACAGGAGGAGGAGTGGCTGATGACAACACTACCACTGTCTGCTGGGGAGGTGGGATGGGGACGGGTTGCTGACAGGAAGAGGAGGGGACTGAGATGCCAACCCCAGGCTGGGATTGGACGGTGGTGGTGGTTTGAGTGGGAGTGACCAGGGGCTGGAGGGTAAGAGGGGAGGGAGTGTGGGAGGTGGTGTGGGGTGTGAGGCGCAGGGCAATGTAGTGCAGCTGCCAGTGGGATCCTGCTGTGGTCTGCTGGATGATGTGCTGATGGGGCGCCCCCTTGTGACTAGGAGGACAGTGCAGCTGGTGCTTGACCAATGCATGGGATTGGACAGGAGTGTACGATGCTGGAATGGCAATAAAACCATGTGAACAGACATGAGGGGTCGGATACGTGTAACAAACCCACACTAAACCCTGCACTGGAACAAAACCCTGCATGACCCGTGGATCCTCAGGACCAGTACTGCCTAACACTGATTCAATCCAATAGAGCACAACAGTTATAACCATGGTGACTGACTTACCAGGCGCGATAAGCTGGTTTGCTGATGTTAGCCGAGTGACGTCGGCTGGTTGGGTCTTGGCTCCAGGGGTGTCTGCCGAGGGGTCAGACTGCTGGCTGGACCTCAGGGGACAGAGGGACATCTTGGGCAGTGAGCTGACCAGGACATGGGCCTGGGGCCGGGAGGACAGCTGTGACAAGACACTCTAGCCAGTGGCCAAAGCCCTGGGGAGGTGGGACCACACAGCCAGGCTCTAGACCTAAGAGAGGAGAGAAGACACATGCGTTATAGGTAAATATTACTTACATACATTCAATGTCTTTGAGCAGGTACTGGATATCATATATGTGGGTATGGTGTCCCTCAGGGCTCCACATTGGGGCCTCTACTGTTCCTGATTGACTATATGACCAAAGGTATGTGGACACCTGCTCATTGAACATCTCATTCCAAAATCATGGGCATTAATATGGAGTTGGTCCCCCCTTTGCTGCTATAACAGCCTCCACTCTTCTGGGAAGGCTTTCCACTAGATGCTAGAACATTGTTGTGGGGACTTGCTTCCATTCAGCCACAAGAGCATTAGTGAGGTTGGGCACTGATGTTGGGCAATTAGGCCTGGCAAGCAGTCGGCATTCCAATTCATCCCAAATATGTTCGATGGGGATGAGGGCTCTGTGCATGCCAGCCAATTTTTTTTATTTAACCTTTATTTAACCAGGTAGGCCAGTTGAGAACAAGTTCTCATTTACAACTGAGACCTGGCCAAGAAAAAGCAAAGCAGTGCGACAAAAACAACAACACAGAGTTACACATGGGATAAACAAACGTACAGTCAATAATAGAAAATAGAAAAGTCTATGTACAGTGTGTGCAAATGTAGTAAGATATTAGGGAGGTAAGGCCCTCGAGGCAAAATAATTACAATTTGGCATCCCGGGTGGTGCAGTGTTTAAAGGCGCTGTACTGCAGCGCCAACTGTGCCATCAGAGACTCTAGGTTCGCGCCCAGGCTCTGTCATAACCGGCCGCGACCAGGAGGTCCGTGGGGCGACGCACAATTGGCCTAGCATCGTCCGGGTTAGGGAGGGCTTGGTCGGTAGGGATGTCCTTGTGTCATCGCGCACCAGCGACTCCTGTGGCGGGCCGGGCGCAGTGCGCGCTATCCAAGGTTGCCAGGTGCACGGTGCTTCCTCCGACACATTGGTGCAGCTGGCTTCCGGGTTGGATGCGCGCTGTGTTAAGAAGCAGTGTGGCTTGGTTGGGTTGTGTATCGGAGGACGCATGACTTTCAACCTTCGTCTCTCCCGAGCCCGTACGGAAGTTGTAGCGATGAGACAAGATAGTAGCTACTAAAACAATTGGATACCACAAAATTGGGGAGAAAAAGGGGTAAAATTGACAAAAATAATAATAATAATTACAATTTAGCAATAACACTGGAGTGATCGATGTGCAAGGAGAGATACTGGGTTACAAAAGAGTAACAAAAAAAATAACAATATGGGGATGAGGTAGTTGGGTGTGCTATTTACAGATGGGCTGTGTACAGGTACAGTGAACAGTAAGCTGCTCTGACAACTGATGCTTAAAGTTAGTGAGGGAGATATAAGACTCCAGCTTCAGTGATTTTGGCAATTCGTTCCAGTCATCAGCAGCAGAGAACTGGAAAGAAAGGCAGCCAAAGGAGAAATTGGCTTTGGGGGTGATCATATACCTGCTGGAGCGCGTGCTATGGGTGGGTGTTGCTATGGTGACCAGTGAGCTGAGAAAAGGTGGTGCTTTACCTAGCAAAGACTTATAGATGACCTTGGGTTTGGCAATGAATATGTAGCGAGGGCCAGCCAACGAGAGCATATAGGTCGCAGTGGTGGGTAGCTTTGGTGACAAAACGGATGGCACTGTGATAGACTGTATCCAATTTGTTGAGTAGAGTGATGGAGGCTATTTTGTTAATGACATCGCCAAAGTCAAGGATTGGTAGGATATAGTTTTACAGGGTATGTTTAGCAGCATGAATGAAGGATGTTGCGAAATAGGAAGCCAATTCTAGATTTAATTTGGATTGGAGATGCTTAATGTGAATCTGGAAGGAGAGTTTACAGTCTAACCAGACAACTAGGTATTTGTAGTTGTCCACATATTCTAAGTCAGAACCATCCAGAGTAGTGATGCTAGGCGGGCGGGTGCGGGAAGCAATCGGTTTAAGAGCATGCATTTAGGTTTACTAGTATTTAAAAGCAGTTGGAGGCCACGGAAGGAGTGTTGCATGGAATTGAAGCTCGTTTGGAGGTTTGTTAACACCGTGTCTTAGGAAAGGCCAGATGTATACAGAATGGTGTTGTCTGCGTAGAGGTGGATCAGAGAATCACCAGCAGCGGAAGCTTGTTGTGACATCATTAATATTAATGATGTAACACATCATTAATATACAGAGAAAAGAGTTGAGAATTTAACCCTGTCGCACCCCCATAGACTGCCAGAGATCCGGACAACAAGCCATCCGATTTGACACACTGAACTCTGTCTGCGAAGTAGTTGGTGAACCAGGCGAGGCCGTCATTAGAGAAACCAAGGCTATTGAGTCTGCCGATAAGAATGCGGTGATTGACAGAGTCGAAAGCCTTGGCCAGGTCGATGAAGACGGCTGCACAGTACTGTCTTTTATCGATGGAGGTTATGATATCATCTAGGACTCCGAGCGTGGCTGAGGTGCACCCATGACCAGCTCGGAAACCAGATTGCATAATTTCTTCCACACCGATCTCGACAAACCATTTTTGTATGGACCTCCCTTTGTGCATGGGGGCATTGTCATGCTGAAACAGGAAAGGGCCTTGCCCAAACTGTTGCCACAATGTTGGAAGCACAGAATAGGCTAGAATGTCACTGTATGCTGTAGCATTAAGATTTCCCTTCACTAGAACTAAGGGGCCGAGCCCGAACCATGAAAAACAGCCTCAGATCATTATTAATCCTCCCTTAAACTTGGGCAGGTAGCGTTCTACTGGCCCAGATTCGGCCGTCGGACTGCCAGATGGTGAAGTGTGATTCATCACTCCAGAGAACGCGTTTCCACTGCTCCAGAGTCCAATGGTGGGGAGCTTTACACCACTCCAGCCAACACTTGCATTGCCCATGGTGATCTTAGGCTTGTGTGCGGCTGCTCGGCCATGGAAACCCATTTCATGAAGCTCTCGACGAACAGTTATTTTGTTGACGTTTCTTCCAGAGGCAGTTTGTAATTCGGTAGTGAGTGTTGCAACCAAGGACAGACGATTTTTACACTCTTCAGCACTCGGCTGTCCCGTTTTTTTGAGCCTGTGTGGCCTACCACTTTGCGGCTGAGCCGTTTTTGCTCCTAGATGTTTCCACTTCACAATAACAGCACTTACAGTTGACCAGGGCAGCTCTAGCAGGGCAGAAATGTGATGAACTGACTTGTTTGAAAAGTGGCATGCTATGCTCTATAGCTGAGCTCTATAGTAAAGCCATTCTACTGTCAATGTTTGTCTATGGAGATTGCATGGATGCCTGCTGGATTTTCTACATCCGTAAGCAAAGGGTGTGGCTTAACTAGCCGAATCCACTAATTTGAAGGGGTGTCCACATACTTTTGTATATATAGTGTATGTTACAGTGTACTCAGATATACAGTATGCCACATGTCCACACGTCTAGCCATGAAATACCAAGTCAAATATATACCACATGTCCACACGTCTAGCCATGAAATACCAAGTCAAATATATACCACCTGTCTACACGTCTAGCCATGAAATACCAAGTCAAATATGTACCACATGTCCACACGTCTAGCCATGAAATACCAAGTCAAATATGTACCACCTGTCCACACGCCTAGCCATGAAATACCAAGTCAAATATATACCACCTGTCCACATATCTAGCCATGAAATACCAAGTCAAATATATACCACCTGTCCACATATCTAGCCATGTCAGATACTGTATATAACACTTATCCAAAGCGACTTACAGTGCAGTGATCAGATAGGCCTACATTTTAAAAATATAAAAATACTATAAAATGTATTTGTCGTCCAGTTATATAAATTACATCTCAGCAGTAGTGAGATGTGAACTCCTGCTGTGCTTTCTGACGACAGGCTAACTAGCCTGGCCATTCTTAACCCTTTTCACCTTTAACCCTTGATCCTATTGGTGGTTGCTGACCTGGGAGGCGGAGAGTTGAGAGAAGCTGCAGAAGGCAGGTCAGAGTGGACTGCTGCCACAGTGGCCACAGGGGTCAGAATCAACTGACAGGCAGAAGAAAGAGGAAAAAAGGGAAATGACACCAAGAAAAAAGAGAAAAGCAGGAAAAGGTCAGTAGAAATGTGAAAGAGAAATTGTTGGAAAACATCAGTGGAAAAAGAGACAGAGAAATTGTCATGGTTACAATTAAACTTTCTTCTTTTACTTCCTATGATCTTTGGGCAAGTAGATTGTTTATCATGCGCAACAAAACTGTTAAGAGTAAGAGGGAGATGGAAGGTACCATCTGGGCCTGGTTACAGGAGGCAGTCCCCAGGAGCATGACCTGCCAGGTAATCCTGTCTGTGGTGGAGCTGGAACTCAGAACAACCAATCAGCTGGCCTGTTCCGGGAGAGGCAGGGATGGTGATCTGAAGACAGACAGACAGAATTGCGGTGGTCTCACTAGGCATTGGTAGGCAGACAGGTGTTTGAGATTGTGATTCTGATACCTGGGTCACCATGCAGTTGGCTGCAGGGGGGTGAGGTGGGGGACAGTCTGTTACTGTGTGGCTGTGTCTGTTGCAGGGATGCTGTCTGCAGCATGACGTGTTGCTTCTGAGCAGCGTACATCTGCTGCAGGTACTGAGCTGCCATGGTCTGGGGCCTGCTGTGGACGGCTTGCTCGATAGAGAGACACAGCAGAGAAACACTACTTCCATTGTGTAGTGGGGGTGCTTCAGTGACTACCACACAAGACAGACCTGAACTACTCTCACCAAACCTGATGACTAATTTTATCTCCCAGAACTAATGCCTCGTCTTAAGCTCAATCTGAAATGGGTTGGATTCCAGGCATGTGGACGACCTGGGTGTGGTCACGATAACCTAGACTACTCTTATGCTTAGAAAACTAGACTTTGCTTGACATACATATGTGGTTTAATTTAACACACTGACAGAAACGGTCCTCTCTGGCTTCCCGTCCCCTCTGGCTTCCTCCCCTCGTACCTGAACAACCTGTCTTTCTGTGGGGGTGGCGCCCAGAGAGGTGGGAGGGGCATGGCTGCATATAGGGGGGGGTGCTGCTGGCTGCCTTTGTAATAGTGATGACCACCGATGTGGTGGCATTGGTGGTAACCGTGGTAACTCCTGTGGTGCAGTGACAGTAGTCCCATTGCTCTCTCCTCTTTCTCTCCCCTCCTCCTCTGTCTCCTCAGGGCTCTGTCGGTCCATCACTCTGGTAACACTATCATCTATATCAATGGGCCAACTGGACAGAACACACAGAAAAACCTCTGTAACTATACATGATGATTTGATGATATGGATTTGATGTTATGTATTATTTTGAAACTAGAATATTTATATATGGATTCCTACTTTCTTTAGTAAAAAAAAAAGTTTCCATTCTTCTGTATCCCTGAAAAGAGGGACTGTAATTTAGCTCATAAATTGCCTCATCATATAACAAATCTAACCATAAGTGCATATCTAAATGACAACATTTTTGAGCCGGTTGTTTTTGAATAAAGTTCTAAAGTGAATGTCGGCCTACACTTGACGGATTGGGCATATATCGCTGTAACTAACAGATGAGATGAGGATTGGGCATATATCGTTGTAACTAACAGATGAGATGAGGATTGGGCATATATCGCTGTAACTAACAGATGAGATGAGGATTGGGCATATATCGCTGTAACTAACAGATGAAATGAGGATTGCTGGACTAGACCAAGACAGAGTTCTCCTCGCGCTCCCCGTTGGCCTCGTAGCCAATAAGGCTATAAATCTACAGATTGATAAGCAAAGGGTTTCCTGTGGGCACATTCTGCCAAATCATTTCTTAAAACCTGAAGAAAAATATAAATTTACATTTCTATGTGCAAACGGAACACATGTTGTCACACAAATAATAATGAGCTGTGGCCTATAAAATTCAATTAATTACTTAAAAATCATACAATGTGATTTTCTGGATTTTTGTTTTAGATTCCGTCTCTCACAGTTGAAGTGACCTACGATAAAAATTACAGACCTCTACATGCTTTGTAAGTAGGAAAACTTGCAAAATCTGCAGTGTATCAAATACTTGTTCTCCTCACAGTATATGGATATGAAGGCTGTCTATGAGACAAATACTCTACCAGTGTCCAGGGGCAGTCACAAATAAATCTTAGCAAAAGTGAATATATTATTTGAATGAGCTGTAGCCTGTTGTTGTATGTGTTAAGGCCTACTTGACATTTCAACTGTCCTATTTAATTGATTGAAGTATAATGACCAGCCCAGATATTACAAATCAGAAACGTTGGCTTATTAAAATGAGTAATGTTACTAACATGAGGTCGACCTGACCTCGGCCTATTCATATTAGAAGGAGGTCTAGCCTTGCTCGGCCTATTCATATTAGAATGAGGTCTATCTTAGCTCGGCCTATTCATATTAGAATGAGGTCTATCTTAGCTCGGCCTATTCATATTAGAATGAGGTCTAGCTTACCTTGGTCTATTCATATTAGAATGAGGTCTAGCTTACCTCGGCCTATTCATATTAGAATGAGGGCTAGCTTACCTCGGCCTATTCATATTAGAATGAGGTCTAGCTTAGCTCGGCCTATTCATATTAGAATGAGTTCTATCTTAGCTTGGCCTATTCATATTAGAATGAGGTCTAGCTTAGCTCGGCCTATTCATATTAGAATGAGGTCTAGCTTAGCTCAGCCTATTCATATTAGAATGAGGTCTAGCTTACCTCGGTCTATTCATATTAGAATGAGGTCTAGCTTAGCTCGGCCTATTCATATTAGAATGAGGTTTGGCTTACCTTGGCCTATTCATATGGTTGTTTGCCTTTTCCCCTTTGATCTGCTGCATTTTCAAATAAGTGTAGTTAATTTTTTTAAATAATATGTAAAACTTTTTAGTATTTTTTCATATATATTTGTTTACCTTTAGTTAACTAAGCAAGTTAGTTAAGAACAAAATCTTGTTTTATTATGAAGGTCAACCCCGGGCCAAACCCTTCCCTGACCTGGACGACGCTGTGCCAATTGTGCGCTGCCCTATGGGACTCCCCATCACGGTTCGATACAGTCGAACCAGGTTCTGTAGTGACGCTTCTAGCACTGAGATGCAGTTCCTTAGACTGCCGCGCCACTCGGGAGCCCCCCCCCTGATTTTCCTCCACATAACCTGGACATTTTCCATTTCCAAATAATCTGAATTCAATAGCCTATAGCCTAAAATATATGCAATAAAGTGCAATCAGATCTGAAATGTATTTGATAAAGACTGCAATTTGATGTCATGTTGATTACTCACTATTCATCATGTTCATAGCCTACATGTAAAAAGACCGGAAGAATATGAAAAATATAGCCTTATTAGCCAACCGAATTGAAGTATTTTCAGCATTTGAATTGTTGAAGGAAATTTGAAAGAAAATGTTTTTTTTTTAAATCACACAAACCCTGAAAATGAAGTGGCCTAGTTTGAAATATTTTACATGTAATTTTGTGTAAATAAAGTAGCTTCTTTAATTTGATCCAAACAGTTTGCTTAAAAAGGACCATTCGAGATTGCTGATATTTTTTATATTTAACTAGGCAAGTCAGTTAATAAAGAACAAATTCCTATGTACAATGACAGCCTACGAACAGGGATGCCTTGTTCAGGGGCAGAACGACAGATTTTTACCTTGTCAGCTTGGGGATTCGAGCTAGCAACCTTTCGGTTACTAGCCACCTTTCGGTTACTAGCCCAACGCTCTCATCACTTGGCTACCTGCCATGCCACACACATTAAGAATGTTCCAATTCCTGAAGCGTGTCCAGCGTCGTTGTTTTGCATTCCCTCTCCAGTATGAAACACTAACAAGCGCAATGTTACATTTTCACACCTGTGTGTAGGATTTCTTGTGCTGGACAGATAAATTATTCCAACCCATATAGCCACAACCATGCACTGACGAAAAGCAAGTCTGCTTTGCAAGGTGAAAGTTAGAAACATTTTCATGCAGCGATAGCAATGCATCAAATCCATTATGGAACTTAAAATCAATACGAACAATTGTTGTTAAATCATGTGCAGAATGTATTTCTAGACTTGGGTAATTCATGCATTGGGCTATAGTCACCCCTTGTATCGCTGCATGTGCAGGGCTGGCAACCATAGGCTGTAGAACGCCTCAGTTTATCATAACGATTATTTATGTATTCATTATTTCAAAATAAAATCGGATAGCAATTCCTTTATGTAATCTATTAGTCTACATGAAATATATTCAGTTTGGGCATCATCATCTAATTCCTTTGCCAGTTATATGGCTGCCTATAATAGCTCTATATATCCATGCACAACCGTTCACCTATCACCGCTGTTACCTGGCTGGATTTGTTACTAGAACTGACTCCTGGCGAAGTGGCCGAACAAAACCCTGCGGGTTCAGACTGTCATGTTCTTAACGTGTCAAGCATTAGAACCTACGGAATGAAAACCTAGACACAGCACCACCTGCAGTGTGGGAGGACCATACACAACAGGGCAGAGGTCTTTACTGTAAAAATAAAATATGTCTAATTTTGGAGACAACGTCGAGGCTTTTACAACCACCATCACCACAAATAAATGCCTCTAATTTATATAGGCTACGGTAAATTGCTCAAATTGCATTTAAATATTTATTGTTTGCCCACCTTTTGAAAAAAAATAGGCCTACATTAAAATATTTAACACAACATATCCTTTATTGCTGAATTAACTTTGTAGCCTAATACATTTGAAGGAAAAAGGAAACCGCACACTGCTCTCGATAGTATCACTGATATTTAATAAGCTTATGTATCGGCCTCACGGCCTTCGTCAGAGCTTTTCAGCCGAATACATTAAACAGTCTACTCTCAAGTCACCATTTACTATTTTGCACCATCGGTGTGCATCATAGAAAAGACTAACATGTCCTCAAAGAGGATATTGTCTTGTCTGTGTGACCAGAGATGCTTTGAGAATTAAGCTCCTATAGCTGCCATGATATAAAACAAATCACACACAATTTATCTTCTGCAGACTCAAAAAATGTTACCATGGCAACAACTTAGATTAGGCCAGGAATAGCGCAGACAGTTTTTATAGACCTATGACGACGACCGAGAGTAGGAGACATACAGACTGTCCAATTTACAAGAAATCGTCGTTTTAATGACCATGTAGAAAATAGTAAGGGCTCCTGCTTTCACAAATAAATTGCACAATTGAGGCGCAACAACAAGGCGCATGCCATAGCCTAAGACTCCAATGTATCTTATTTGTAAGCCTATATACAAATAGTTCTGTGTCTAGTCTTTTTGTTGGAGCGTTTGAGAATTAATGCAAGCAAAATCATTCAACATGCAACAAAACAAAAAATGTCAAGTTTTACTGGTAGTATCTATTGCAATACTAGGTATTTGTATGTCCACTAGGTGACACTAGACTCGGGAAAAGAGGCCACAGGTTTTCCAGACTTCATAAATCATGCTGATGTTGAACAGAAAACTGCTGGTATCTGTCATTCATGCATCATCGTGGATTCTGTATGACTGTGGGTCTAGTTTTGTTTGGCAAAAATAATACCCATCTCTATTTCCAAAATAGGATTTTCATATCAATAACTCCATTTCAACTTCCACATATTTTATAGAATTTAAATTATATGTAGAAATGGCAATCTACAATGTAATTCCCAAGGACCCCACAAAGGTCTCGCCCGCGATCAGGATGGTTCGTACGAGGCTGGTCTACCCCCCCCTCGCATTTCAGTTGGTACAATCGGAATGCTGGCGAACACATTCATTTTAAAGTATTGGTGTTGAAATGAAAATGCACTCATTGTCTATCATTATAATATATGAAATTCACATGATTTGCATTGTATTATATATGTTTTATATACACTGATCGCAGATAATATTTTGTATCTTTTTTGTTTAGTTTGTTGATTGAAGTAATTTGTTGCCCCTCTTACATTCCGCTAATGGATTCGTCCGTCGTGAGGCCTTAACAGTAGTAAGTTAAGGAGTGTTGTTTGGCGGATTCCTTCAAGTTTTTACCTTATTTTATGTCTGAATTTTGTAAAATTAAGAAAGTGCCAATTGTTCGTTTCCATAACTAGTCAGCTAGCTAATTATTTTATCTATCGATATAGGTACAGAAGAGGGTTTGGGGTGTGGTACACAGTAGGAAGGCATCTTCGGCGAGCGGAGCGTCCGAATCAGAGAGTTTATAATGCCGACGTTGCGGGACAGTAGCATGTCTCACCCCGGCGAGAATCCTTACCAAGTGCGGGTAAAAGCTTACTACAAAGGGTGAGTACACAGTTAGGTTTTGCAATTTGTTTTGGGATTAAACAAGTCGTTATTTGACTCGTTAGTAACTTGGGCTTTATTAGCCAGATATCGTTAGTCAGGTAACGTTAGAGAGAAACTTGACAAGCAGGGTGGAACTATCCAGACATGTAGCTAGCTGCTAGTTTAGCATACAAGTTCTTTATCTCAAATCTATTTTAAGCAAGTGAAACTCCCCCCATTGTTTCATGGCTACAGGTTTTGAGACATGACTTAACTAACGTTACATTGGACTTAGTTAGAGACTAGCTAACGTTAGCTGGATGTTTTGATTCCTGTCAGGGTCCTCATAGCCAGCTATTGAAGCTGGTGTGTTTATAACTGGACTGAACCATTTTACAGCATCTTATGAATAACCTACATTGAATAACCTTTTATTTATTTGTAATAGATTAGATAGCCTATTTTGAGATGTTACTGTTTGTGGTTATATTCTAGCTAGTGAATGGTGATCAGTAGTTGCATTCCAAGATGGAAATCACTTGTCAAACACAGATGTTGCCTAACACTCCTTGTGTGATGCCGAGTCTGTGATTGTTTTTTTCCCAGAGTGAGACTTGCCAAACGTGTATTACCAGTAACTTCTGCCAGACCTGTTGTATTTCATGCTAAGTCTACATAGCCGCCCAGCCAGGACTATTGTCCCTAGGTAATTAAACGAGTTGTTTCTGGAAGAAAAACATCCATACTATTTCTGAGATGACCACCTAGGAATGTCAAGTATTTGGGGAATCTGGTATGAAGCATTTAATTGGTTTGTCAAGTGCAGGGACATGCCACTCATTATTAAGGCAACCAGGCTATATATAAGCATGGGCTGTTCTATACGTTTGTGACTGAGCACTGGTAAAGGCAATCATATTTTAGTCGAGAAATGCTTTTCTCTGTTAGCCTGGATCCAAGTGGCATAGTAATGTTTTACTCCATGTTGAAACAGAACAATTAAGTTTGGATCCAGGCAAGACCTACATCCCTGTTGGCTCTCATCCGAATCACATTTCTGATTCTACCCATCAGTCCTATATACACTTTTTACTGTACTTCCTTGTATCAGTCATATACTGTTTCTATGGCTCTGCTCTTTATATATGCTTCCATACTGTCCAAAATAATGGCCAGTTTGACATAAATACACAGGGCTACTTGGCCTCCAAACCAGAGGCATGATTCCCAAGGAAAGTAGGTTGAATGGTTGACAGAGAACTAGGGTCAGTGAGAGAACGAGATTATTTTCCTCTCTTGGTAAGTAGGCAGTGCCTGTCTTTTATAGCAGCTCACTGTCTGCATCATTGCACAACACAAAGGCCTGATTTGTGTCCCAAATTGCACCCATTCCCTATAGAGTGAACTACTTTTGACCAGGGCTCTGGTCAAAAGTAGTACACTATATATGGAATAGGGTGCCATAGGGGTTCAGCCCCGGCTATGTAAAGAGTAAGTGTGTTGCCATACTCTTATATTCAATGAAAGCCCTCCAAGCACATCACATCAGGCACCAAGCTGTCAATTTTCTCTCTTCCTTCCCACCATTTTAGTTATCATAATAGTCTGATAACCAATGGCTTTAAGTGCTCACAACAACCACTGTAACCTCTATGCCAGGGCTATTCCACAATAACCACTGTAACCTCTATGCCAGGGCTATTCCACAACAACCACTGTAACCTCTATGCCAGGGCTATTCCACAATAACCACTGTAACCTCTATGCCAGGGCTATTCCACAACAACCACTGTAACCTCTATGCCAGGGCTATTCAAAAACAACCACTGTACTCTCTATGCCAGGGCTATTCAACAACAACCACTGTACTCTCTATGCCAGGGCTATTCCACAACAACCACTGTACTCTCTATGCCAGGGCTATTCCACAACTACCACTGTAACCTCTATGCCAGGGCTATTCAAAAACAACCACTGTACTCTCTATGCCAGGGCTATTCAACAACAACCACTGTACTCTCTATGCCAGGGCTATTCCACAACAACCACTGTACTCTCTATGCCAGGGCTATTCCACAACTACCACTGTAAACTCTATGCCAGGGCTATTCAACAACAACCACTGTACTCTCTATGCCATGGCTATTCCACAACTACCACTGTAACCTCTATGCCAGGGCTATTCAACAACAACCACTGTACTCTCCATGCCAGGGCTATTCCACAGCTACCACTGTAACCTCTATGCCAGGGCTATTCAACAACAACCACTGTACTCTCTATGCCAGGGCTATTCCACAACTACCACTGTAACCTCTATGCCAGGTCTATTCAACTATTTTTAAAGGGGCCAGATTTGAATATGGCCAGATATTTTCTACATGGGATTACTCTTCCTAGGACAATACACAATTAGAATCTTAGAAAGCACTTTTATTTAAATGACATGTTGCTAAAAGTTTATTTGAAGTACTTTAAGAGTAATTCAATGCATCAACTTTTTGAAATAATGGAACACATTTGTACTCATAACACAGTGTATTGTACGTACATACAGTCATCATTTGTTTGGATTTATCTTTTATTAATACAATTTTTTACACATAGGAAACATGGCTTATCTCCGTTGACCAGCATCACATTCTGTTCTATATCTATTCAGTTCAATCTTTCCTGTCTTAATATAAGAAATATGGCCAGATATTTTCTACATGGGATTACTCTTCCCCCCCCCCCCCTCATTATTACAAATAAATAAATAAATAAATAAATTTTTAAAAATCGTCCGATTAATTGGTATCAGCTTTTTTTGGTCCTCCAATAATCGGTATCGGCGTTGAAAAATCATAATCGGTCGACCTCTAATATTGACCTGGATCTGCTTGTACGAGGCTGTTTTAATTTATTTTGCCCTACATCTGAACCAACTGGAGAGTTGTGTGTGGACTTGTGAACAGCAGGCACATAGGCTTCCCTCCTGCAATTTCTACGAAACAGGTACTTCTCAGTCCACTCACTTATGAATCAGCGATTATCATCATCCACTTTTATTTCCTTTTGAGTTGAGGGAACATTTTGTCAGCTTACATTCTCTGTGCTAAATGTTTGTAAAATTTGCAAGGCAGCTTGTAAAATAGCTCGGTTGAGGCGGTGGATTGGTACAGTCAACTCCGATTGGCTGATGTTAGCAGCACTGATAGGCTGTAACTGGTACATTAGGTGATATTGATTCACATCGTTAACTACAGTAACAAAAACAAAAAAATTGTATTCTATTGGTTCAGAATGGATCAAAGGGCCAATTTTATAAATGGATCAATGTGCTGAATCTTGATTAGCCTTGCTCGATGCTATGATTGTTTTAGTTTGACAAGTAGCCTAATCTTGTTGCTAGATTTAATTACAGTTATCGGTCAAACCGCTCAATTTGCTTTGCTCGTAATGGGGCTGGCACTGTTTATGCTATAGTCAATCTCACCATGTTATGATTCAGTTGGCCTTATCATTGAGCAGTCTGTCCATATGACCGTGGTTATTTAGGTATTGGAACAACCTTACCCTCCATTCTATTCACCCTGATCCCTGCCTCTCTGTGGGTGAAGGTTGTGTGTGTGTGTGAGAGAGTACCACAGCAGGTTCTGTAGCAGTTCAGTGGAGCAGGGTGGGTGGTGGTGGGATTCCATGCCTCCCAGCATTAACACCGTGACAGAGAGATGATGGATGTTCCTAGGTGTGCTGCCTCCATGCTGGAGTGACCGATGATCTACCCGCCCAGCAGCAGATGGGGTTGCCAGGGTGGTGTACCTACGCTCATGGCCAGGATACATCCAGGGGTCACATTAGTTTTCAGAAATCAGCATTTTCAAAAAACACACCATACATAAAAAACAACATGTTTTCATATTGAAAGTCAGTATTTTTTTTTTCTTCAATAGAGTGAGATGGGGCATGAACTATAGTTCATAACACATTCAGCAGAAAATAGTTTTCATCACATGACAACAGAAGTAGAGGTCAACCGATTATGATTTTTCAACACCGATACCGATTATTGGAGGACCCAAAAAAAGCCGATACTGGCCGATTTAAATCAAATATATATATTTTTTAATTTTATTTTTTTTAAATCTAAAAATAAATAAATAATTTATTTTTTTAATCATGACAATTACAACAATACTCAATGAACACTTTTATTTTAACTTTTAAATTAATATAATACATCACTAAAATCAATTTAGTCTCAAATAAATAATGAAACATGTTCAATTGGTTTAAATAATGCAAAAACAAAGTGCAACAAAGTGCAATATGTGCCATGTCAAAAAAGCAAACGTTTCAGTTCCTTGCTCAGAACATGAGAACACATGAAAGCTGATGGTTCCTTTTAACATGATGTTAGGTTGTAGTTATTATAGGACTATTTCTCTCTATACCGTTTATTTCATATACCTTTGACTATTGGATGTTCTAATAGGTACTTTAGTATTGCCATCCTAATCTTGGGAGTTGATTGGCTTGAAGTCATAAACAGCGCAATGCTTGAAGCACAGCAAAGAGCTGCAAAAGCAGGAAAGTGCTAGATTCACAGCAGAATTTAAAATAAGTGTTTTTGATCTGCGTCTATATGATAGGCTAACTAATGAACTACCCCTATTTTTTATCTTTATTTAACTAGGCAAGTCAGATAAGAACAAATTCTTATTTTCAATGACAGCCTAGGAGCAGTGGGTTAACTGCCTTGTTCAGAGGCAGAGCTACAGATTTTTACCTTGTTTCAGTTGGCCCTATCATTGAGCAGTGTGTCTTTATAACCGTGGTTATTTGGGTATTGGAACAAACTTACCCTCCATTCTATTCACCCTGATCCCTGCCCCTCTGTGTGTGTGTAGCCACTAGCTATGTTGCTACTGTGTGTGTGTGTGGCTCTGGTGCTAAGGAGGCCTGTAGAAGTGTAGCTACCAACCAGAATGATGGTCAACACTCCTCCTCCTGTACTGTCACTAATTAACACAAACAAGATGGAGAGAGAAAGAGGGGAGGGAGAGGATGCAGAGAGGGAAAAATAAGTATGGCTGGGTACAATACCAGTATAGTGTGATAATTGTTAGTATCGTGGTAAGGAAACAAACACACAAAGCGGATTTAACTTCTTTAGGACAACAGCCCCTAATGTTGGAAACAAACATTATGTTGTCATCCAGAGTCCCATGTATTTATCTTATCACACAATATTTGACATACTCCTGTTTTTTTTTAAAGGACCAAATAGTTTGTTCTGCTTTTTGTTTTAAAAAATGCACCAAAAAAAACAATAACAAAAAGTGTTACCACAACCCTAGAATGAAGAGAGAAGGAGAAGGATGCGAGAGAACATGAAGGAGGATCAAGAGAACACGTGAGAGAAAAAGAGAGGGGGAGGGAATGAAGGAGACACCAACCCATTCTCTGTCTGCCAAGAACCTCTGTTGAGGTTGACAGAGCTCACCTAAAGCTCACCTAAAGTAGGCTATGCACTTCAGTAGTAATATAGGCTTACAGCTAGCACATCCAACCATTTTCCCAGGAGCAGGCTCGACCCCGCAACATGGGAAAGCGGTAGAAATTGCTGCACACACACTGTTGTACTCTGCAATATTATTTATTGCCACGCATTACATAGCACAGTGTTGATGTATTTCAACTACCTCTACCTCCAGCTTCTGTATGACCTTACTCAGACTGTCATGATCATTTGAAGGGAAAGAGGTGCATCATTTGCACTGAAAGTAGAAAAAAACACACATTTTGTTTAGGACGAAAGCAACCATTTTTTTGGACCTTTTTCCATATGGACCAATGTGATCATGTGGGTTCTAGTTTGGTGTTTTGGCCCTGTGGAATTAGGATGGGTTCTAGTCTGGTGTATTGGCCCTGTGGAAGGAGGATGGGTTCTAGTCTGGTGTATAGGCCCTGTGGAAGGAAGGAGGATGGGTTCTAGTCTGGTGTATAGGCCCTGTGGAAGGAAGGAGGATGGGTTCTAGTCTGGTGTATAGGCCCTGTGGAAGGAAGGAAGGAAGGAGGATGGGTTCTAGTCTGGTGTATAGGCCCTGTGGAAGGAAGGAAGGAGGATGGGTTCTAGTCTGGTGTATAGGCCCTGTGGAAGGAAGGAAGGAGGATGGGTTCTAGTCTGGTGTATAGGCCCTGTGGAAGGAAGGAAGGAGGATGGGTTCTAGTCTGGTGTATAGGCCCTGTGGAAGGAAGGAAGGAGGATGGGTTCTAGTCTGGTGTATAGGCCCTGTGGAAGGAAGGAAGGAGGATGGGTTCTAGTCTGGTGTATAGGCCCTGTGGAAGGAAGGAAGGAGGATGGGTTCTAGTCTGGTGTATAGGCCCTGTGGAAGGAAGGAGGATGGGTTCTAGTCTGGTGTATAGGCCCTGTGGAAGGAAGGAGGATGGGTTCTAGTCTGGTGTATAGACCCTGTGGAAGGAAGGAGGATGGGTTCTAGTCTGGTGTATAGGCCCTGTGGAAGGAAGGAGGATGGGTTCTAGTCTGGTGTATAGGCCCTGTGGAAGGGAGGAGGATGGGTTCTGTTTGGGTGGATGTCTGTCTGTCCTGATGACCTTGACTATGCCAGTGTGGGTGGAGTCTCTCTGTGAGAGCTGCTGTTTTACTGTCCCCCTATAAAGAGACCCAGCGGGATGGGGACTGGGGCTGGAGAGGGGGTTTGTTTTGATGGTAGTAAAGAGAGTGAGATGACAGGTGCTGCCCTCTGGGGTCAGACTGACTGTGAATGCCTTTACTCTCAATTCAATGGGTTTTATTGGCATGGGGAAACATGTTTACATTGCTAAAGTAAGTGAAATAGATTATTTAAAAAAGTGAAATAAACAAAACAAAATTAACAGTAAACGTCAGTCACTAAAGTTTCAAAGGAATAGAGACATTTCAAATGTCATGTCTATGTACAATGTTGTAATGATGTGCAACTAGTTCATTTATATTTTTCCCCTTTTGTACGTTAACATAATTATGTGTTGTTTTCACAATGGTGTTTGTTATCTCAGTGGTTGCCCTTTTCTTGTGGCAACAGTGCAGGTCTTTCTCTCTGCCACGCCTGATGTCTGTGTGGTGGTTGTAAAACCCAGCCTGCTGTCTGTGTGGTGGTTGTAAAACCCAGCCTGCTGTCTGTGTGGTGGTTGTGAAACCCAGCCTGCTGTCTGTGTGGTGGTTGTAAAACCCAGCCTGCTGTCTGTGTGGTGGTTGTAAAACCCAGCCTGCTGTCTGTGTGGTGGTTGTGAAACCCAGCCTGCTGTCTGTGTGGTGGTTGTAAAACCCAGCCTGCTGTCTGTGTGGTGGTTGTGAAACCCAGCCTGCTGTCTGTGTGGTGGTTGTAAAACCCAGCCTGATGTCTGTGTGGTGGTTGTAAAACCCAGCCTGATGTCTGTGTGGTGGTTGTGAAACCCAGCCTGATGTCTGTGTGGTGGTTGTGAAACCCAGCCTGCTGTCTGTGTGATGGTTGTAAAACCCAGCCTGCTGTCTGTGTGGCGGTTGTAAAACCCAGCCTGCTGACTGTATGGCGGTTGTGAAACCCAGTATTCTGTCTGTGTGATGGTTGTGAAACCCAGTCTTCTGTCTGTGTGATGGTTGTGAAACCCAGCCTGCTGTCTGTGTGATGGTTGTGAAACCCAGCCTGCTGTCTGTGTGATGGTTGTGAAACCCAGCCTGATGTCTGTGTGGCGGTTGTAAAACCCAGCCTGCTGACTGTATGGCGGTTGTGAAACCCAGTATTCTGTCTGTGTGATGGTTGTGAAACCCAGTCTTCTGTCTGTGTGATGGTTGTGAAACCCAGCCTGCTGTCTGTGTGATGGTTGTGAAACCCAGCCTGCTGTCTGTGTGATGGTTGTGAAACCCAGCCTGATGTCTGTGTGGTGGTTGTAAAACCCAGCCTGATGTCTGTGTGGTGGTTGTGAAACCCAGCCTGCTGTCTGTGTGGTGGTTGTGAAACCCAGCCTGCTGTCTGTGTGGCGATTGTGAAACCCAGCCTGCTGTCTGTGTGGTGGTTGTGAAACCCAGCCTGCTGTCTGTGTGGTGGTTGTAAAACCCAGCCTGCTGTCTGTGTGGTGGTTGTGAAACCCAGCCTGCTGACTGTATGGCGGTTGTGAAACCCAGCCTGCTGTCTGTGTGGTGGTTGTAAAACCCAGCCTGCTGTCTGTGTGGCGGTTGTAAAACCCAGCCTGCTGTCTGTGTGGTGGTTGTGAAACCCAGCCTGCTGTCTGTGTGGTGGTTGTAAAACCCAGCCTGCTGTCTGTGTGGTGGTTGTGAAACCCAGTCTTCTGTCTGTGTGATGGTTGTAAAACCCAGCCTGCTGTCTGTTTGGCGGTTGTAAAACCCAGCCTGCTGACTGTATGGCGGTTGTGAAACCCAGTATTCTGTCTGTGTGATGGTTGTGAAACCCAGTCTTCTGTCTGTGTGATGGTTGTGAAACCCAGCCTGCTGTCTGTGTGATGGTTGTGAAACCCAGGAGTGCAGCCTCCCCTGTGCCTCATTAACATACTGTTATTGGACAGAGGGAGGAGGGCTGCTAGCGCTGGCCATCAATCCTTCTGGCTGTGACAGATCACGCATCCCAAATAACAGCCTATTCCCATAGAGCTCTGGTCAAAAGTAGTGTACTACTTTTGGATGTCATTTTGGATGCTGCCGGAGAGGGCTGCTGTCTCACTCTGCTATCTGTCTGTCTCCTGTCCTGTAGGCTGCTAGCCTGGCTATCAGGGGGCCATGGAGGGATTGGTGATTGTCGATAGAGCTGGTAGATTATGGGCCAGAGGCTGTTCCAGACCAGGGATGGGCAACTTTGACGATATCCACATCCATACTCGCACATGCAGCCACAGTCGGCTCTAAGTGAATGTTGTACTTTTTTAAAGCAAGTTTACTGCAATTGTACACGTTTTGCCATAGGGTGGAGAGAGATGTTTATTTTATTTTATATATGATATCTGAGTGAGAGTGACTTAACAAAATCATGGTCGACTCAATCAGTTCGACCATGATTCCTACAAGTTTAGATAACTGGCTAGACTGACTTACCAATCAAATGTTGTTGTTTTTTTCTCACATGGGCTAACTGAGTGACTGTCAGTTGTAGGTAGGTTTCCATCACATTGACAGATTTTCATATCAGTGTTCTAAAATCTGCATGAAGAATGTTTATTTTCTCACCTGTGGTATTTCCACCAAACAGACATGTTGCAGATGGAAAATCAGTGTGTGATGACAATGCACACAAAATATACTTATTCGCTTAACATCTTCATGTACTGAATAAAAATCGAATGTACAATGTGTTTCTGTCATATTTTCAGCACTACTGATAGTTTTGTCACAAAAACAGTTGTGTTAAAGAGTAAATGTGTCTACTCTGGTCTGGACACGTGCTCTCTAGGCAACAGGTCGCAGATACAGTGCAGGTAGACTAGTGTGTGTGTGTGTGTGTATGTGTGTGTGTGTATGTGTGTGTAATTATTATGATTAAGACCCTGAATATTTATTGGTTGGCAGCATCAAGCCCGTCACCGTGCACCACCCTGTGAAGTACATCAGAACTCATTTAATCTTATAAACTGCATGGTTTACAGAGTCGTAGTGGGAGGTCCGAATACCAGATCATCGCGTGACTCCTCAAGTTTACCTCCATATGATGGTTGTTATATCTATATTTGTGCATAAAGTCGTTTCCACCTCCCATTTGTAGCCTAATTAATTTTACGGACCCAAACATCCCACCATCTTGAAAGAACAAATGATCTGTCCGAATCTATAGTATTGTTCCGAGACTTCCTGTTTCCATCACAGCTGTCGTGAATTTATTTAAAAAAAAAATTTTTATACAGTATTACTTTACTTGCATAAAACCTGTGGATGGAAACTTGGTTACAGACTGACATAAGATAAAACCTGATAATAAACAACAACACCTTGTGTATTCTATTCAAACTCACAACAGTAAGTTGAGACCCCGACTGATTTATTTGTTTTTTTTTATTTTACCTTTATTTAACCAGGCAAGTCAGTTAAGAACAAATTCTTATTTTCAATGACGGCCTGGGAACAGTGGGTTAACTGCCTGTTCAGGGGCAGAACGACAGATTTGTACCTTGTCAGCTCGGGGGTTTGAACTCACAACCTTCCGGTTGCTAGTCCAACGCGCTAACCACTAGGCTACCCTGCCGCCAGACTGAGTTCTCTCCCACCACCAAAAATAGGGGAATTGATCCACGGGCCAACAGTTGCCTATCCCTGATCTAGAGTCAGATGTTGAACATCCATAGCAATAACAGGCAACTACAGCTATAAAAAAAAAACAGGGATTCACCATTTCACATTCATACTCTCTCTCTGCATTTCTGTTTGTTTTTTTTCCTGGTCAGGTCATGTGGCCCGACACATAATTGTATATACACTGGCCTGTAATTACAAAGCATCTCAGGCTAGCAGTGCTGTGGATCTTGGATCAGTATTGGTTTGCAGATCATAATTATATGGACGAGGGTACCTGGTCCTAGATCAGCACTCTTACTCTGAGACTTTTTTGTATACGGGCCACTGAGAAAATAAGCGTGTGTATTTAATGTATCCTGTCCCCTCTCTCGCTCTCAGGGACATCATGATCACCCACTTTGAGCCATCCATCTCCTACGAGGAGCTGTACGGGGAGGTCAAAGACATGTGTTGCATGGACAACGACCAGCTCTTCACCATGAAGTGGATCGACGAAGAAGGTTTGTTTACCGTAGTTCTCCTTCTAAATATGTGTTTGTATTTATTATGGATCACCATTTAGTTCTGCCAAGGCAGCAGCTACTCTTCCTGGGGTTTATTAAGGATCACCATTTAGTTCTGCCAAGGCAGCAGCTACTCTTCCTGGGGTTTATTAAGGATCCCCATTAGTTCCTGCCAAGGCAGCAGCTACTCTTCCTGGGGTTTATTATGGATCACCATTAGTTCCTGCCAAAGCAGCAGCTACTCTTCCTGGGGTTTATTATGGATCACCATTTAGTTCTGCCAAGGCAGCAGCTACTCTTCCTGGGGTTTATTAAGGATCACCATTTAGTTCTGCCAAGGCAGCAGCTACTCTTCCTGGGGTTTATTAAGGATCCCCATTAGTTCCTGCCAAGGCAGCAGCTACTCTTCCTGGGGTTTATTATGGATCCCCATTAGTTCCTGCCAAGGCAGCAGCTACTCTTCCTGGGGTTTATTAAGGATCACCATTTAGTTCTGCCAAGGCAGCAGCTACTCTTCCTGGGGTTTATTAAGGATCCCCATTAGTTCCTGCCAAGGCAGCAGCTACTCTTCCTGGGGTTTATTATGGATCACCATTAGTTCCTGCCAAAGCAGCAGCTACTCTTCCTGGGGTTTATTAAGGATCACCATTTAGTTCTGCCATGGCAGCAGCTACTCTTCCTGGGGTTTATTAAGGATCCCCATTAGTTCCTGTCAAGGCAGCAGCTACTCTTCCTGGGGTTTATTAAGGATCCCCATTGGTTCCTGCCAAGGCAGCAGCTACTCTTCCTGGGGTTTATTATGGATCCCCATTAGTTCCTGCCAAGGCAGCAGCTACTCTTCCTGGGGTTTATTAAGGATCACCATTTAGTTCTGCCATGGCAGCAGCTACTCTTCCTGGGGTTTATTATGGATCACCATGTAGTTCCTGCCAAAGCAGCAGCTACTCTTCCTGGAGTCCAGCAACATTAAGGCAGTATATACAATTTTAAAAAACATTACAATAAAAAAAAAAAACTATATCCACCTCCATCCATCTGTCTTTCTCATTTTTTAGAGATCTCTTCATGGGCATATCTCAGATCACACTCATTGTGACGAGCCAGAAGTATCAGCATGTAGAGATACGGGTGTGGTTTGATATGCAGAGAGAAGGCTGTGGTGGTTGTGCCTTTAGGGGAGATGGAGAATGAACTGCGCTTTGTATTTGACTTTATACGATGATTTAAGAGTAACCTTGTTTGGAGTAGTGATGAACAAACTGGGCTGGCTACCCAGAAAATAAGTGTTGCTGCTTGCAAACTTTATTTCCAAAGTGACACGACAAGATAAGTTGTATAACTGAAAGTGTTTTTGTTTGTTTTGCGTTTCATATGTTTATTTCCGTGTGTGTGTGTGTCTCTCTGTGTGTGTCTCTCTCTGTGTGTGTCTCTCTCTGTGTGTGTGTGTGTGTGTGTGTGTGAGTGAGTGATAATTTTATTTGGGTACAGCAAATACGGTGTCTTGTAAGCCTGTGTGGGCTGGGTGAGATGAAGATGCATGACTCGATCTCTCTATCGTATACTCCACTAGGCTCTGAAAAACAAACTTAACATAATGAAGACTGAGACACTGCCTCCACACACCTACACGCTCTCTGTCTTAGACACGGATATTCAATATTGAGAATATCTCAATAACCTCAGCTTAGAGACATTTTGAGTCTTCACTGTAAAAGTAACACACTGGCTTTGTGTTATCTTGTGGTGTTTGGGCAGATAAAATTATTCTGACTATCATATCAGCCTTTGTGACTCTGGTCAGAAGTATTTGTGCACTGCATAGGGAGTCGGGTGGTTCCAGTAGGTTTATCTATCATCAGACACTTGGATGTACACAGTGACCCAGCCATGACCCGTCTCTCCGTCTTCCCAGGTGACCCGTGTACAGTATCGTCTCAGCTGGAGCTGGTGGAAGCCCTGAGGCTCTACGAAGTCAACAAAGACTCTGAACTCATCATTCACGGTAACGGGACCTTCTGCATCTGACAACATAGTAAATACATAAACCTTCCATTAATAAAAATAAATAAAAAACATTGAGTCATTTAGCAGACGCTCTTATTCAGAGCGACTTGCATGAACAATTACGGTGAAGTGCCTTGCCCAAGGGCACATAGTCAGATTTGTCACCTTGTCGGCTCGGGGGGCTTCGAACCAGGTGCCTTTCAGTTAGTGGCTTGTCGCACCTAACCTCTAGGCCACCTGCCTTCCCAAATGTATAAACTGTGTTGATACCCAAGGGAAAGTCTTTGCTGGTCTGACAGTGCAGACAACATCCCGACAACATAATAAGTATACTGAGCTTCCATTACATTCAATTCAATGTATTTATTGAATTGAATAAATGGTTGTTTTTTTTACAACAGCAGACACCATTATAAGTCACACTCTGTCTGTTCCACTGATACTCTCCTGCTGACTAGATAAACATCACACAGCCTCACAGACACCAGGAAATAGACCAGTGTTTATAGAGTTGTCTGTCTGTTGGTGCATGTGAGATTGGCTGTCTTTTATCAACACTGGAGAGAAAGCAGGGCCACAGCTTAAGATCAAGATGGAGGAAGGGAGGAGGAGGGGGGGGGACCTGAGGATGGGGGGGGGACCAGAGGATGAGAGGGGGGGGGACCAGAGCAGGAGGGGAGGAGAGTAGGGGGGGACCAGAGCAGGAGGGGAGGAGAGTAGGGGGGGGGGGACCAGAGCAGGAGAGGGTGGGGGGGACCAGAGCAGGAGAGGAGGAGAGTAGTGGGGGGGGGACCAGAGCAGGAGAGTGGGGGGGGGGGACCAGAGCAGGAGAGGAGTGGGGGGGGGGGACCAGAGGATGAGAGTGGGGGGGGGGGACCAGAGCAGGATGGGAGGAGAGTGGGGGGGGGGGGGACCAGAGCAGGATGGGAGAGTAGGGGGGGGGGGACCAGAGCAGGATGGGAGGAGAGTAGGGGGGGGGGGGGGGGGACCAGAGCAGGATGGGAGGAGAGAGGGGGGGGGAACCAGAGCAGGAGGGGGGGGGGGGGGGGAGCAGGAGGGGGGGGGGGGACCAGAGCAGGAGAGGAGGAGAGTAGTGGGGGGGGGACCAGAGCAGGAGAGTGGGGAGGGGGACCAGAGCAGGAGAGGAGGAGAGTGGGGGGAGGGGGACCAGAGGAGGAGAGTCGGGGTGGGGGACCAGAGCAGGAGAGGAGGAGAGTGGGGGAGGGGGGGGAGGAGAGTCGGGGTGGGGGACCTTTCTTCCTTCAGTGGGGGACCAGAGCAGAGAGCCTGGAGAGGAGGGGGAGGCAGTGGGGTGGGGGACCAGAGCAGGAGAGGAGAGGGTGGGGGGGAGGGGGACCAGAGCAGGAGAGTCGGGGTGGGGGACCAGAGCAGGAGAGGGGGGGAGTAGTGGGGGGAGCAGGAGAGGAGGAGAGTAGTGGGGGTGGGGGACCAGAGCAGGAGAGTGGGGGAGGGGGGACCAGAGCAGGAGAGGAGGAGGAGGGTGGGGGGGGGGGACCAGAGGAGGAGAGTCGGGGTGGGGGACCAGAGCAGGAGAGGAGGAGAGTGGGGGAGGGGGGACCAGAGGAGGAGAGTCGGGGTGGGGGACCAGAGCAGGAGAGGAGGGGGGAGGTGGAGGATAGGGGGAAGGGCACAGTCTGCTAGATAATGAGAGCATTCACTCTACCCCACCTCTGGCGCGCACACACAGACACGTGTGAGGTAGGAATTGCAACCATGGTTTAATGGTGTCCCTTTCTTCCTTCAGTGTTTCCATGTATCCCAGAGAAGCCTGGGATGCCCTGTCCAGGAGAAGACAGTAAGTCTACATCTCTTGTCCCTTCTATTGTTCTCTGAAGATTGGAGTATCTCTCTGAGACACACACACATACACTTGTTCCAGTAATCCCCGTGTTCTTCTCTTCCTCAGAGTCTATATATCGTCGTGGTGCGCGGCGCTGGAGGAAACTCTACTATGCTAGTGGTCATGTCTTCCAGCCTAAACGGTTCAACAGGGTGAGAATCCTCTCTGTCCCTGTGTCTCTCTCTCTCTCTTCTACTCCATCTCTCTGTCTCTGCTGTCCCAATCACTGACTCGCTGTTGATATTTGAAGGTGGTTGTGGTTGTTTTAAATTTGTCTGTTCTCTCCTGTATACTTATGGTAGAGAGCTCACTGTGCCATCTGCACAGACCGTATCTGGGGTCTGGGGAGACAGGGCTACAAATGCATCACCTGCAAACTGCTGGTCCACAAGAAGTGTCACAAACTGGTCAGCGTGGAGTGTGGTAAACAGATCCACGTGAGTTTTTACCTTAGTTCAGTTATGCGGTCAGAGAGACTGGGCCCTGAGTTTTACCTTCGTTCAGTTATGCGGTCAGAGAGACTGTGGGCCCTGAGTTTTACCTTCGTTCAGTTATGCGGTCAGAGAGACTGGGCCCTGAGTTTTACCTTCGTTCAGTTATGCGGTCAGAGAGACTGGGCCCTGAGTTTTACCTTAGTTCAGTTATGCGGTCAGAGAGACTGTGGGCCCTGGACCTACTGTAGTTTCGGACTCATAAAGGACTGACTTGAAATACTTTTTGCCTCCGTATTTCTCAATGTTTCCTTTTTCTCTGTCGTTCTCTCATATCTCTCCTCTGTCTAGGAGCCCAACATAAGGCCTGATAGGGGGGCCTCCATCACACCATTAGACCACTCTGAACAGCCAGGTAACACACGCCTTGTTAAAGACTTAGATAACTAGCCTTGGTGAGCAAAACCAGGTAAACAAAGACATTTTGGCTAAATGAATAGTTCCTTCAGACCTTAGTCACTAAGTTGCATCTAGCAGGAAGACAGCTTTAAGCCCAGTGGCTGGCTGAATGAGAAGGCTTAACATTCCCGCTAGGAAGCCTTCTGTATCACTCTAGTGTCTCTAGTGTCTAGGAGGAGGCCTTCTGTATCACTCTCTAGTGTCTAGGAGGAGGCCTTCTGTATCACTCTCTAGTGTCTAGGAGGAGGCCTTCTGTATCACTCTAGTGTCTAGGAGGAGGCCTTCTGTATCACTCTCTAGTGTCTAGGAGGAGGCCTTCTGTATCACTCTCTAGTGTCTAGGAGGAGGCCTTCTGTATCACTCTCTAGTGTCTAGGAGGAGGCCTTCTGTATCACTCTCTAGTGTCTAGGAGGAGGCCTTCTGTATCACTCTCTAGTGTCTAGGAGGAAGCCTTCTGTATCACTCTCTAGTGTCTAGGAGGAGGCCTTCTGTATCACTCTCTAGTGTCTAGGAGGAAGCCTTCTGTATCACTCTAGTGTCTAGGAGGAAGCCTTCTGTATCACTCTCTAGTGTCTAGGAGGAAGCCTTCTGTATCACTCTCTCGTTCTCTCTCGTTCTCTACTCAGGTCTTCAGAACAAAGACTCCAGTGAGAGTTTGAACTCCGATGGAGAAGAGAAAGAGGTGTGTTTGTTGCCAAATGTCTGTCTTTATCTGTCTCTACCTCGTGTCTCTGTCTCACGTCTGTCTCTACCTCGTGTCTCTGTCCGTCTCTCGTGTCTCGTGTCTCGTGTCTCTCTGTCTCTCTGTCTCACGTCTCTGTCTCGTGTCTCACGTCTCTGTCTCGTGTCTCACGTCTCTGTCTCGTGTCTCACGTCTGTCTCGTGTCTCACGTCTCTCTCTCGTGTCTCACGTCTCTCTCACGTGTCTCACGTCTCTCTCGTGTCTCACGTCTCTCTCTCGTGTCTCACGTCTCTCTCACCTCTCTCTCTCGTGTCTCACGTCTCTCTCTCGTGTCTCACGTCTCTCTCTCGTGTCTCACGTCTCTCTCTCGTGTCTCACGTCTCTCTCTCGTGTCTCACGTCTCTCTGTCTCTGTCTCATGTCTCTCTACCTCGTGTCTCTGTCTCAGTCTCTCTCTACCTCGTGTCTCTGTCTCATGGTTAACTCTGTCTCTCTGTCTGTCCTGTAGGCGCGCTGCAGCAGAGACACGGGGAAGTCAGCTTCCAGTCTGGGTCTGGTGGACTTTGATCTGCTGAGCGTGATTGGCCGGGGCAGCTATGCCAAGGTCCTGCTAGTCCGACTCAAGAAGACAGAGAGGATCTACGCCATGAAAGTGGTTAAGAAGGAGCTGGTCAACGACGACGAGGTACTAAACACAAGCACACACACACACACTGGTACATGTAAACCCACACACAGTTACATTAACACATGATCGACACTTTGACAGGTGCTTCCTGATCGATCATCTGTGCCATTTCTCCTCTGTCTGTCTAGTTCTTCTCTCTGTTCAAACCTATTATTATCTGTCCATCAATGGAGATCTGTATCTATTCACTGTGTTCACACATCGTCAGTCTCCTCACATCACCAGGGCAACCAGTCACTGTGCTTAGAATGCCAGAAATCACTTCTTCTGCAGCCTTCATCAAGATGGGAGCAGTCTGTCAACACCACTCACTGTGTGTTCTGCCATTCTCACTCCTAACATCTTCTCATTCTGTATCCTGTCTGTCTGCCTGTCCTCTGTCAGATGGATGGCTGGTCATTTCTACTAAACTTTTTGTTGTTGTTGTGTTTTAAGACTTGATTTCCAAATGGTGTGTGTGTGTGTGTTGTAGGACATTGACTGGGTCCAGACAGAGAAGCACGTGTTTGAGCAGGCGTCCAACCACCCCTTCCTAGTAGGGCTTCACTCCTGTTTCCAGACTGAGAGCAGACTGTTCTTTATCATAGAGTATGTCAACGGAGGAGATCTGATGTTCCACATGCAGAGACAGAGGAAAATACCTGAGGAACACGCCAGGTGAGAACAGTGACGTCATGGCTACACCAGACTTGGACATAATCCTGGGGGCGTTTCAATCTTACCCGACGAGGTCTGTAGTGCTGTTCTACCTGTAATTAAATGCACCCACCTGGTGACCCAGGTATAAATCAGTCCCTGATTACGGGGAAACAAATTATACCATTTAAAGCAGTGGAACTGGCTCCGAGGTCCAGATTTGAATTTGAAGGGTATGTCATGTCCGTTCCTCTGAAAAACCCAGGACTACACATCTATTGTTCTCCCCCAGTAGGCTCACTTTGCCAGACGTAACATTCCCATATCTCCGAACCTAGAACCTTTGGGGCAGGCCACCAGCTCTAGCACACCTGGGGTGTATTCATTATGCCGATTCTGTTGCAAAACGTTTCTTAAACGGACGCAAACGGGGTGAGACCTACCTGAATTTGTCCAATGCCAATAAATTTGCTTTTTAGTTACAAAATGTTCTGTTTTGGACTAATAATTACACCTCTGATTCGACAAACCAAGGGCTTGGTGATTAGCTGTGGTCTGAGATGGTGGTGGTGGTGTGTGAGTCTGACTAGTTCTTCACGATCTCTCTGTGCGTGTCAGGTTTTACTCCGCAGAGATCAGCTTGGCGTTGAACTACCTCCACGAGAGAGGCATCATCTACAGAGACCTCAAACTGGACAACGTGCTGCTGGAGTCTGAGGGACACATCAAACTCACTGACTACGGCATGTGCAAGGTGAGTGTCGAAAGTGTGTCCGTTGGTGTGTAGCTATCTTTTTTTTGTGTGTGTGTGCGGTTGTAGTTGTCCCTGTACATCTTAAGCTTGTGTGTGTGTGTTACATTTGAGTCATTTAGCAGACGCTCTTATCCAGAGCGACTTACAGCAGGTGAGTATATACATTTTCATTCCTCTTATGTACTGGTCCACCGTGGGAGTAGAACCCACAACCCTGGTGTTGCAAGTGGCATGCTCCAACTGAGCCCAACGGGACCCTGAACGTTGTGAGATGTGTGTGTGTGCTTCCTGATGCTGTGTAGGAGGGCTTGAGGCCAGGGGACACCACCAGTACGTTCTGTGGGACCCCCAACTACATCGCCCCTGAGATACTGAGAGGAGAGGACTATGGTTTCAGCGTGGACTGGTGGGCTCTGGGGGTGCTGATGTTTGAAATGATGGCTGGACGGTCGCCCTTCGACATTGTAGGAAGCACCGACAACCCAGACCAGAACACAGAAGACTACCTATTCCAAGGTAATGCTGTTAGGACAGGGTCAAAGTTCATGTTATGGAAAGTACTCGTGTTGTTACTCTGTGTTGGCCGATCCTCAAGACAAAGTAGGCGGTACTCTCATCAGTCAGTAAAAAAGGATCTCTGTGCAACTCGACTTGGGCGGTAAACGGTATATACCGTTGGAAAAAGCCATGGGATGGTTTTTCAGTACCGTTGAAACAATTTATTTTCAGTTTTTCAATACTTTTTAATATTTGTAGCCACACTTACAGTAAATACCTGCAGTGAACTTGTGCAACATGTTAGGAGATAAAGCATATTGCGTTGTGCATTTTACCAGTCACATTATTTTACATTATGAAGCCTACCGTGAGTCCCCCCCCAGAACTGTTGAGCCAGTCACGTGTGTTTGTAAATAGCACAACGGGAGAAAAATGGGAGCTGGTGAGTTCAGCTGTGTAGTGACGGGTTGCGTTTCCTATCGAGTGCTCAGGGACTGCAACTATAGTTTCCCTTCACAGAAAATACATTCGTGCAACATAATTGGCAGAAAATCGCTCCGTTGTCATCAGTGACAACACAAGTCCAACACTATCTGGCTGTAAGTCAATTCTCAACAATGTTAGGAGATAAGGTCTTTTTTGTTTTTACAAGTCACATTATTTTACATTTCTAATGTTTATCACAGAACAAATGTAGCCAGCTACATATCCTCATGTTTTGTTTGAAGTTAATCTTGCATCTTACTGGAGGAAAATAGTCTGTCGTTCGTGAATTGTCGTCTGAGTGGGAAAGTGCAACTCAAGCACAAAATTAGTTTGACAACTTCACAGAAATTACATTCGTGCAACATTTTAGATCTGCGCAGAAATCGCAACGTTGTCATCAGTGAAACAAGTAATTCTGTTTTAACTCGAACTTCCTATTTCTCTAAGTGGCTGAATTAAAAAGCATCGTATTTTTAGCTGTCTGCAAGAAACATGTTTGGAAGTCAAATTTCTTGGGATGTTTATCAGAACAAATGTAGCCAGCTGATCTCATATCCTCATGTTTTGTTTGAAGTTAATCAGGCATCTTACTGGAGGAAAATAGTCTGTCGTTCGTGAATTGTCGTCTGAGTGGGAAAGTGCAACTCAAGCACAAAATTAGTTTGACAACGGCCTGTAAATTACGGCTCCACACAGACATTTACAGATCAGGCCTGTTGCCCTTTACAGAAACGTACACAGCAGGAAATTGCCCTAGCGGAAACAAGTAATTCTGTTTTAACTCGAACTTCCTATTTCTCTAAGTGGCTGAATTAATAAGGGCATCGTATTGTGTTAGCTGTCTGCCATGTTTGAGAAGTCAAAGCTCTCTTGGGATGAGTTATCTGTACAGCTGTCGCTGCAGCTTGATCTCCTGTCGGCTCCTCCCCCGTCTTCTCTGAGCAGAGCAAGCAGGCCTGTTGCCCTAGCAACTCCACACAGACACGGTGTGTACACAGCAGGCCTGTTGCCCTAGCGACTCCACACAGACACGGTGTGTACACAGCAGGCCTGTTGCCCTAGCGACTCCACACAGACACGGTGTGTACACAGCAGGCCTGTTGCCCTAGCGACTCCACACAGACACGGTGTGTACACAGCAGGCCTGTTGCCCCCTCCACACAGACAGCGACTCCACACAGACACGGTGTGTACACAGCAGGCCTGTTGCCCTAGCGGCTCCACACAGACACGGTGTGTACACAGCAGGCCTGTTGCCCTAGCGGCTCCACACAGACACGGTGTGTACACAGCAGGCCTGTTGCCCTAGCGGCTCCACACAGACACGGTGTGTACACAGCAGGCCTGTTGCCCTAGCGGCTCCACACAGACACGGTGTGTACACAGCAGGCCTGTTGCCCTAGCGGCTCCACACAGACACGGTGTGTACACAGCAGGCCTGTTGCCCTAGCGACTCCACACAGACACGGTGTGTACACAGCAGGCCTGTTGCCCTAGCGGCTGCCCTAGCGGCTCCACACAGACACGGTGTGTACACAGCAGGCCTGTTGCCCTAGCGGCTCCACACAGACACGGTGTGTACACAGCAGGCCTGTTGCCCTAGCGGCTCCACACAGACACGGTGTGTACACAGCAGGCCTGTTGCCCTAGCGGCTCCACACAGACACGGTGTGTACACAGCAGGCCTGTTGCCCTAGCGGCTCCACACAGACACGGTGTGTACACAGCAGGCCTGACTTGCCCTAGCGGCTCCAGACTCCAGACAGACACGGTGTGTACACAGCAGGCCTGTTGCCCTAGCGGCTCCACACAGACACGGTGTGTACACAGCAGGCCTGTTGCCCTAGCGGCTCCACACAGACACGGTGTGTACACAGCAGGCCTGTTGCCCTAGCGACTCCAGACACACGGTGTGTACACAGCAGGCCTGTTGCCCTAGCGACTCCACACAGACACGGTGTGTACACAGCAGGCCTGTTGCCCTAGCGACTCCACACAGACACGGTGTGTACACAGCAGGCCTGTTGCCCTAGCGACTCCACACAGACACGGTGTGTACACAGCAGGCCTGTTGCCCTAGCGACTCCACATAGACACGGTGTGTACACAGCAGGCCTGTTGCCCTAGCGACTCCACACAGACACGGTGTGTACACAGCAGGCCTGTTGCCCTAGCTACTCCACACAGACACGGTGTGTACACAGTACTATTCCTCCTTCAGACAAACATGCGTCTCAACTATGTTCATTTGCATAATGTCTCTCGTTCACATTCGCTTGTAAATATCTGAACTCAACAAAAATGACATTCAGTAGCTCCTATCTAATATATGTACAGTTTTTTGAGCGGGATTGCCTGTCTTTGTAATTCGTTTATTTTTTGTTTGGGCTCGTTAGCATATTTAGCTAGCAGCATCCATTGAAATGTGCAATTACTTGTGCTAATTTTGTTAGCATTCTGGTAATGGACACCCAATTGTCTTTTTTTGACGCCCTGTTGTGTACTAAGCCAGTAATACAGTACATCCTGGGGGACGGTAGGAGTATCTGTATACTGCCAACCCTACTGTGCACCCCTAGTCAAAAGTCTGATTGTTGTTGAGGGCTGGCTGGGAATAGTGGTAATGCTGCAGTGCCTGACACATGTCCACAGTGTCAGCATATCAGCTTCAATAAGGTATTTTTCACAGCCTCTCTCTTTATATCCACTCTGTCACTATTGTAAAAGCCCTCTCAAAATCTAATCTAATCTGTCTCCTCCTCTGTAGTAATATTGGAAAAACAGATCAGGATTCCTCGATCGTTGTCAGTCAAAGCTGCCAGCGTCCTCAAGGGCTTTCTCAACAAGGTAACTACCGCCTCCTCTCCCTCTCTCCCTCCCTCTCCCTCCCTCCCGCCTCCTCTCCCTCTCTCCCTCCCGCCTCCTCTCCCTCCCTCCCTCCCGCCTCCACTCTCCCTCCCTCCCGTCTCTCATTATATATGTTGTAATTTTCTCACACCCTTTTCTTTGTTGCTCTCCCTCTCTTCCACTTCTCCCTCCCTCTCTTCTATCTCTCAGGAACCTAAGGAGAGGCTAGGTTGTCACCCCCAGACGGGCTTCGCTGACATCATGGGTCATCCCTTCTTCCGAAACGTAGACTGGGACCTTGTGAGTCATCGTGTTTTCTTTCTTTCGCACTTCTATCTTTCTCTGTCTGTCTTTTCTGTGTTCTATCAGTGTTCTCTGGTGTTGAGGTGGGTTAGAGCACCATGATCCAACAGAGACGAGAGACGGTGAATCATTGTTTTCATTCAAACAAAGCAGCAGAATTCTCACCAATGATAATCAACTTCAACACTGTGAACGACGGACAGTGAGACAAATCAACTCCTATACTGTTTCCACTAGATGTCGACCGATTTATGATTTTTCAACGCCGATACCGATTATTTGAGGACCAAAAGAGCCTATACCGATTTAATCGGCCGATTTTTATTTATTATTTGTGATAATGACAATTACAACAATACTGAATGAACACTTATTTTAACTTAATATAATACATCAATAAAATCTATTTAGCCTCAAGTAAATAATGAATCATGTTCAATTTGTTTTAAATAATGGAAAAACAAAGTGTTGGAGAAGAAAGTAAAAGTGCAATATGTGCTATGTAAGAAAGCTAACGTTTAAGTTCCTTGCTCAGAACATGAGAACTTATGAAAGCTAGTGGTTCCTTTTAACATGAGTCTTCAATATTCCCAGGTAAGAAGTTTTAGATTGTAGTTATTATAGGACTATTTCTCTCTATACCATTTGTATTTCATTAACCTTTGACTATTGGATGCTCTTATAGGCACTTTAGTATTGCCAGTGTAACAGTATAGCTTCCGTCCCTCTCCTCACTCCTCCCTGGGCTCGAACCAGGAACACAACGACAACAGCCATCCTTGAAGCAGCTTTACCCATGCAGAGCAAGGGAAACAACCACTGCAAGGCTCGGAGCGAGTGACGTTTGAAACGCTATTAGCGCGCGCTAACTAGCTAGCAATTTCACTTCGTTTACACCAGCCTCATCTCGGGAGTTGATAGGCTTGAAGTCATAAACAGTGCATTGCTTGACGCACAACGAAGAGCTGCTGGCAAAACTCTCAGTCAGATACTTAGATACTTGTATGCTCAGTCAGATTATACACAACGCAGGACACGCTAGATAATATCTAGTAATATCATCAACCATGTGTAGTTAACTAGTGATTATGATTGTTTTTATAAGATAAATGCTAGCTAGCAACTTACCTTGACTTACTGCATTCGCGTAACAGGCAGTCTCCTTGTGGAGTGCAACAAGAGAGAGGCAGATGTTGGACTAGTTAACTGTAAGGTTGCAAGGTTGGATCCCCGAGCTGACAAGGTGAAAATATGGCGTTCTTTCCCTGACGAGGCAGTTAACCCACCGTTTCTAGGCCGTCATTGAAAATAAGAATGTGTTCTTAACTGACTTGCCTAGTTAAATAAAAGTAGAAAAAATAAATAATATTATTTAAATTGGCAAATCGGTGCCCGATTTCCGATTTGTTATGAAAACTTGAAATCGGCCCTGATTTAATCGGCCATTCCGATTAATCAGTCGACCTCTAGTTTCCACACAGTTGAGGGTCATCACCTTAGACAAGCCCAGACAGGCCAATGGGATGTATTGGTTCTCTAAGGGCAGGTTTCTCAAACTCCTATTAAACCTATTCCTGGACTAAGTGGTTCTGTTGTAGTTAGATGTTCACCACCAATAAGCAGTACCATGGTTAACCTCATGATGTTTCACCTGTTGCAGCAGACACCAGGGTTGGGGTCAATTCAGATTTTCAATATTCTGGAAAAATGGAATTGTAATTTCAGTTTACTTCCTGAATTGTAAAGGAATTGACTCCAACCATGGTAATGGGCCAGACATACTCCCAAGGTAATCTCCCTAGTTCCAGCCACCCGCCCACCTGCCAGCTAAACAAACAGGCTGGCCTCTAGACATGCCTCCAGTCCCAGACCAGCTCAGGAGCAGCCTGGCCTCTTTCCCCTGTTTGGTCTGGACTGCTGCTGTCCTGGCTGGCTGGCTCTCTGTCTGGAAGGATCAGGTTACACTGCTGGGCTGCCTCCCCCTCCACTCAGTCTCACCTCATAAACAACAGGTGGCAGCCTAGTCTACCTGCAGGGGGCAGTACTGGGTCAACACACTGCAGGCTGTCTGTCTGGCCTGAGTTCACAGTGGAGTTTTCACTAAGCCACAGCACAGTCACTAATATCGTTTCAGAGAGAAACGGGGAGATTAGCTTTTGGTAAAATCATTTTTGTTAGACAGTTTCATACACTGAACCCCATTTTCTTTTTACTGTTTTATTTCTTTACTTACACACACACACACACCTATTTTTTTCACACCATTGGTTAGAGCCTGTAAGTAAGCATTTCACTGTAACATTTCTACAGTAACCTTGTTGTATTCGGGACATGTGACAAATAAAGTTTGATTTGAAGTCTTGTTTGTAAATAATGCTTGTTGGTTGAAACATGGTGCTTGCAGTATAAAGTTGGCTGTAAGTAGTTTTGGATAAAAGCATTTAGCTAAATAGCTTCATGTACATTATTTTAAGAGTATCAAGCTCAAGGTGTGTGTGTGTGTGTGTGTGTGTGTGTGTGTGTCTGCCCGCCCTCTGACCCCATTGCCTTGTGTTGTTTCAGATGGAACAAAAGCAGGTGGCTCCTCCATTCAAACCCAACATCTCAGGAGAGTTTGGACTGGACAGCTTCGACACCCAGTTTACCAACGAGCCTATCCAGCTCACGCCTGATGACGAGTGAGTGTCCTAATGTCTGGCTGGTCAGACTGTCTGTCTGGTCAGACTGTCTGGCTGGTCAGACTGTCTGTCTGGCGCTGTCTTGTCATTCTTCATGAATCAGTTTTATTTATTTGATTCATCCATTCTTCATGAATCAGTTTTATTTATTTGATTCATCCATTCTTCATGAATCAGTTTTATTTATTTGATTCATCTTCATTTAAACAGGGAGTCACTCTTTTACAAGAGAGCCCTGTATACACTTACAAATAAAACCCACTACATAAATAAAACCCACTATTATAATAATAATAATAATACACATTAAACATGTTTAAGAAAAGCAATCGCATTCATTTACAAAAGTCTCCAGTCAATCATTTTAAATGTCTGATTTTGTGTATTGTTCCACACATAAAGGGCAGGAAAAACTCAAATCAGATTTTCCTAACTCTATGGAGGCCAATGGGATCTCCAGAGTTATCCATCCCTGCGAACGGGTTTGGTTATTTGTTTGTCTAAAACGAATCAATGAAGTGATGTACAGTGGAAGTTTCTGCCAGACTGCTTTGTAAATAAATTAGAGACCAGTGCAGATATCTTACAGACAGAGGTCCATCCCTCATGTTTTATAAAGAATACCATGAGTCCTAAAAACTTCTTTCTGAATGGAGTACTGAATGGTTTCAAAACGGAGGCTGCCTATGATGGAGGTTACTCGACCGGTGAATGACTTCCTGATCAGCACGGTCATAGGACGACCCTCTTAACCTCTGTTCATTTCCTGTTTCCAGTGACGCGGTGAAGAAGATCGACCAGTCGGAGTTTGAAGGGTTCGAGTACATCAACCCTCTACTGATGTCGGCCGAGGAGTGTGTGTGAACTAGGGAGTGGACACAGCACGCCACCTCGTGTCCTCGACGACGTCACTAGTTAGCTCTGCATGGTTACCAGACTACCCGGCGATGACATCATCAAAGAGCGTCCTGCTGTTGAATAGAGAGAGACGGAGAGCCGCCGGGCCTCTCAGACAAGACACACTAACTTGCCAAACCAATCTCACATAGTGTGTCACAAATGGCACCTTATCCTCGACGTGTAGTGCACTAGGGAATGGGGTGCCATTTTGGACGAACGTCACTGTCCTTTTTTTTTAACCACTAGTCTTTTAAAACTACTTTCTCTCTCAATTATTTTTGTATTCATGTATCAAATCCGCACTGATTTCCTCGTTGGTCATCAGAGTGCAGGCTCTCAGTAGCCAATGAGGCTTGGAGGTTGGTTACCTAGGTTACTGGACACAAAGGGAGGGGGGGGAGGAACACAGACGGTCCACAGAGAACAAACTAACCATCCTCTCTTCTTCCCAGCTTGGAGGTGGTTAATGCATATTTTATTTGTACATAATAAGAATGATGTTTAGCCAAGGCCTTTTAACCCCAAGCCAGATCACCAGGGAACATAGTTGAAAAGGGTTTCATGTTCACTACATGTATCATGATGAGCGTTGTTGCAGCACCATGTTTGTAGAGGACTGAAGAAGAACAAGTGGACAACAGCATTTAAAAAAATAAAATAAATAAAAAAATCGCAAAAAAACACCAATCTATATATTTTTCTCATTTTATTTAATGAAATGGCAGTCTATGTACGCTGGTCAATGTCCCCAAAGTGTTACGCCGTTGTCAAGCCTGTTGGCTCACTTATTGTTTACATTTGCAGTAGTCTTTGTGGCAACTTCCAGGACAGAGACGGTTCCAAGTTAAAGCGATTGCCGTCTCAGCAGCCAACAAACACTAACTAACGTAGATACTGACAAAAGGCACATCTCAAATGGCATCCTATACTATATAAAGAGCGCAACAAAAGTACTCTACAATAACACTGCAAGATTTAGAGTTAGGGTGCTGTTATGGATACAACCACACTGTGAATGAAAGAGTTTACTGTGAGGAGAAGATTTGGATACGAGTGGGCAGGACCACTAGCTGAGTTTAGTGATAGTGTGCCATTTGGGACATATCACTATCTAGTGCACTACGTTTGGTCATAGCCCTATGTGCCCTGGTCAAAACTAGTGCACAGTTTAAAAAAAAAAATGTAACCTTTAACTAGGCAAGTCAGTTAAGAACAAATTCTTATTTACAATGACTGCCTAGGATCAGTGGGTTAACTGCCTTGTTCAGGTGCAGAACGACAGATTTCTAACTTCTCAGCTCAGGGATTCGGTCTTGCAGCCTTTGGGTTACTAGTCCAATGCTCTCACTAGTTAGCTCTGCATGGTTACCAGACAACCCGGCGATGACGTCATCAAAGAGCGTCCTGCTGTTGAATAGAGAGAGGCCGGAGAGCCACCGAGGCTCTCAGACGACAATAGACACTAACTTGCCAAACCAATCTCACATAGTGTGTATGCTTCACAAATGGCACCTTATACTCTACGTGTAGTGGGGTGCCATTTTGGGACGAAAGTCATTCTTGCCATTTGGGACACAATCTAGTAGTTTATGCAATCTGTCGTTGACAAAGAACCAAAACAATATTTTCTAAAGGAGAAAGAAAAGATGTTAAATATGTCTTGTCGTTCACAGTGGTACAGTATATACACACACAGTAGGAAAAGGTGGTGTCCTAATATTAGCCAGAAAATGTTTATTTTTTCCCCTCTCTGTTCATTTTTAAAATAGAATGCCTTTCTGAAACTCTTTTGTTTATATATCTGTTTTCACAATATTTAAAAAAAAGTTTCTACAGTTTTCTCTAGTCCATGTCTGTGAATCCGTTTGAATATGAATGATAAGGATGGAGTCAGACAGTCGACCTCCTGGACCACTTCTGACCACTACAGATGACGCTCTTGAAAGAGATTTTCATCAAATCTAATAAGAAACACTTATCAAAGCATTTAACAGCTTCAATTTATATTCCAAGTTCTGAATAGAGGTTTAAAAAAAAATAATTTTTTGTTCAGTCTCAAATGGCACCCTATGCCCTATATAGCACACTACTTTAGATCAGAGATCTATGGGCCCTGGTGGAAAAAATAAGTGCACTAAATGGGGAATAGGGTGCCATTTAGGGTGACGATTGGGATGTTACCAAAGTGTTTTAAAGTGGTGTCAAGTGGTGATTGGAGGAACAAACACTCTTCAGAATTTTTATCATGTTACTTTATATTGCATTGTATTTTTGTTACTTAAAAAAAAAAGTGCTGTTTCTCTAATGATTGATCGCTACATTGATTGGTGATATTGTTATTGTGTGAAACCTGTTTGAAAACACTTTGATGGGGATGTGTGATTTCATCCAGAGGTGCCTACTGAATGCTTAACAGGATGTAAAAACGGATTTCTCAAAATAAACATTTTTATTTCCCTGTTGGTGTGTCTATCGCTGTTCGTCTGTCAGTGTGTGTCTATGTCCGTCTGGCTGGCTCGCTGTATATCTGCCTGTTTGTCCTGTCCATCGCTGTCTGCCTGACTAGGTGTCTCTGTTTTACCGATACCTGTTTTATGTTTAAATTAACCTGGGAGGTAGATCACAAAGCAGTTTCATTAGGCTGGATAAACACTAAGAGCGTTCTAGGTTCTGTCTAAATTCACACTGCAGCAGCAGCTTGTCTCCTGTAGTCATGTGATGTGACGTTGCCAGACGTTTGGCTACCTCGGTTCAAAGGTCACTGCCACGAGAGCTGTCCTGTCTTTTCTCTGCCCTCCTCGGTCTCCTCTTCTCTCTCCTCTGCCCTCGGTCTCCTCTTCTCTCTCTTTGGTCTCTCGCCTCCTCGGTCTCTTCTCCTCCTTGCCCTCCTCGGTCTTCTTCTCCTTTGCTCCTCGGGCCTCTTCCTCTTCTCTCTCCTCTGCCCTCGGTCTCCTCTTCTCTCTCCTTTTTGCCCTTGGTCCTCGGTCTCTTCTTCGCTCTCCTCTGCCCTCCTCGGTCTCCTCTCTCCTCTGCGTTCACCTGCCGTTCTTAACCCTCTAACACAGTGGTTCTTAAACCTCCTCGGGGATACCCAGACATTTCATAGTTTTGTTCTAGCCCTGAACTAGTTAACCTGATTGAAGTAGTGAAGGGCTTGAGGATCAGATGACAAGTTGAATCAGGTGTGATCTGGAATACATCAAATATAATGGAATGGCTGGGGGTCCCTGAGGAGGCTGGAGAACCTCTGCTCTGCTCTACCCCCCTGAGGAGGTTGGAGAACCTCTGCTCTCCTCTACCCCCCTGAGGAGGTTGGAGAACCTCTGCTCTGCTCTACCCCCCCTGAGGAGGTTGGAGAACCTCTGCTCTGCTCTACCCCCTGAGCTCTGAGGTTGGAGAACATCTGTTCTCCTCTACCCCCTGAGGAGGTTGGAGAACCTCTGTTCTGCTCTACCCCCTGAGGAGGTTGGAGAACCTCTGCTCTGCTCTACCCCCCCTGAGGAGGTTGGAGAACCTCTGCTCTCCTCTACCCCCCTGAGGAGGTTGGAGAACCTCTGCTCTGCTCTACCCCCCCTGAGGAGGTTGGAGAACCTCTGCTCTCCTCTCACCCCCTGAGGAGGTTGGAGAACCTCTGCTCTGCTCTACCCCCCTGAGGAGGTTGGAGAACCTCTGCTCTGCTCTACCCCCCTGAGGAGGTTGGAGAACCTCTGCTCTGCTCTACCCCCCTGAGGAGGTTGGAGAACCTCTGCTCTGCTCTACCCCCTGAGGAGGTTGGAGAACCTCTGCTCTGCTCTACCCCCCTGAGGAGGTTGGAGAACCTCTGCTCTGCTCTACCCCCCTGAGGAGGTTGGAGAACCTCTGCTCTGCTCTACCCCCCTGAGGAGGTTGGAGAACCTCTGCTCTCCTCTACCCCTCTCTCTCTCTCCTCTACCCCTCTCTCTCTCTCCTCTACCCCTCTCTCTCTCTCCTCTACCTCCCTCTCTCCGCTACCCCTCTTTCTCTCTCTCCTCTACCCCTCTCTCTCTCTCCTCTACCCCTCTCTCTCTCCTCTACCCCTCTCTCTCTCCTCTACCCCTCTCTCTCTCTGTCTCGTTATTATATCTCAACGGTTTCATCAACACCCCTTGTCTCCCAATCTAAACATCCTGGGTGGAAAATATATTGTAAAACCGCAGGCGGTACTGTACTGTAAATCAAACTTCCTCCGTGAAGGACATAAAGGGATACATGTCTCGTACCACAATCCTGTTCTTCTAAAACGCTGGCCTTCTCAGGCGCAACGCTGCAGCATCATCCCTCACCACCTCAGCCTCTGGAACACAGAGGCTGTATCACAAACGTCACCATATTCCCTACACAGTGCACCACTTTTGACCAGGGTCCGTAGGGTTCTGGTCAAAAGTAGTGCACTATGTAAGGTGTAGGGTGCCATTTGGGATACAAGCAGCCAGAGCGGACAACCGCTGTATAGTTAATGATGTAAAACGGTGGAGGATCTGAAAAACATCCTGCTTTAATTGCTATTATCTTGTCTGCCACCCCCCCCCCCCCATACCTAGAGGGGTTTAATTAAGCAATACAACAATCTATCTCATACTGTTCTGTTCAGCAGGACAAACACAACGACCCCTTTCGTTAAACACACACTGTAATGTGTAGTGTACTTCTCGGTACTGCAGTACATGCTAATGTGTGTACCAAATGGCACTATTCTGTATATAGTGCACCATAGGGCTCTGGTCAAAAGTAGTGCACTACATATTGGGAATAGGGTGTGATTTGTGCTGCACTGTGTATGTACTTCAAGATGCTACGTTCTACTACATACTAAACACAGTCTTGGAGGCAACGTTATCATCATAGCTAATAGCACTCTATGACTCTGTTGAATCAGTGTGTGTGATTGAACAACCTTCTTGGTCTTTGTCAATAAATCAACCATGAGTCATTGTCGTCACATCCCCCACACCACATAGCGCTGCGAGATTCAGAGAGCTGCTATGTACAGATTGGTTTCGGTAGTAGTGTGTGTTTTACTACTGTCATTATAATGATATAGTGACGGCATCTCCAGTGCCATTCAATTTATCACTGTTCTTAACATATCTAATCAAGTTGAAACATACTACCAAGCATGCACAGAACACTGGGGTCAGAGGTGGAGACAGCAACTGGGGGTCAGAGGTGGAGACAGCAACTGGGGGTCAGAGGTGGAGACAGGGACTGGGGGTCAGAGTTGGAGACAGGGACTGGGGGTCAGAGTTGGAGACAGGGACTGGGGGTCAGAGGTGGAGACAGGGACTGGGGGTCAGAGGTGGAGACAGGGACTGGGGGTCAGAGGTGGAGACAGGGACTGGGGGTCAGAGGTGGAGACAGGGACTGGGGGTCAGAGGTGGAGACAGGGACTGGGGGTCAGAGGTGGAGACAGGGACTGGCGGTCAGAGGTGGAGACAGGGACTGGCGGTCAGAGGTGGAGACAGGGACTGGCGGTCAGAGGTGGAGACAGGGACTGGCGGTCAGAGGTGGAGACAGGGACTGGGGGTCAGAGGTGGAGACATGGGGTTCATTCATTTATGATTGATCATAGAGTCTAGTCTAGTGATTTTATTTCATTGGTACATAGAGAATGTGTGTAATGACAGCTGGGCAGCAATAGAATAAGGATCGGGTCATGGGTGTCATATAGTGTCTGGATGGCTTCCCTGAAGACACAGAGGATTTATTCATATTCTAACCAGAATATATCCTGTAAAATATGTGAATAGATTTCATTCTATGTGTCATGCTGCTTTTGCGGCCCGAGTGGAATAAATATAATTCCCCTTTGAAGTAAATCAATAAAACAAAGGCACAAAATATTTGTGAAAGTATTGAACATTTCCCACAATATGCCAGAATTAAACTGTTTATTTACTACTAATCCAGACATATCTTGTTATATGCCTAGACCTCTTCCTGCAATATTCTAATGAAGTGTGGCTTTTAATAAATAACAGGGTTTTAATAGACTAAAAGAAGAGATGGCGATACAATGTGTTGTTACGTCTTATTCCCCCAGGGTACACTTAGTGTCAGGCTCAATAGGGGTTGACACAGAGCCCAGGCTAACAGAGAGGTTCATCAACGTGCTCGCAAGTAACTCCACTCTGTTCTCTTTTCCTTTCCCAGTCCTCTGACCATGAAGCCACAACAACTGGTTATGTGCCAAATGGCACCCTATTCACTATGTAGTGCACTACTTTTGCCCAGAGCCCATACTCTACCACCTCAGCCAACAGCTCTGTGTTTATTAGGACCTAATGAACAATCAGCATTGGCTATTTTATTGTACGCATGAGATACATGTTCTATCACAGCAGCAGTACAGCTTGCGGTGTTATTACAGAGAAATCAATGTCTCTTGTGCTCTGTGGCTGGATAGGAGGAGTGGCTGTGTCCCAAATTGATCCCTATACTGTATAATGTGGTAGAATGTTGACCAGGCTTGGCCCATGGGGCTTTGGATCAAAATGTATGCACTATGAAGGAACTAGTTTGCCATTTGTGTTTCAGACAGAATGTACACTGTTACACAGCTACGGCTTCATGCTCTCACAATACATCTGCTGACCCCTCTGTCGTATGAGAGCCAGCCTGGAGGTGCTGGCCGGGGTCGTTTATCAAACCTTTATCATGCCGCTCACACACAGACACACAAAAGAAACGTACTTGCACACACACGCACATTAGGCTGTGACATCAGAGTGTGAGTCAGACCGTCAGACAGACAGTGAGGGAGCATGACGTGTCCTCTCTCTCCCAGGCAGCTCGATAAGCCTCTCAGTGTACAGCCACCGTCTGATTAACAGTTACATGACAAGGCTCAGGGATCATCCCAAATGGCACCCTATTCCCAATAGGGACCCAAAGGGCTTTGGTGGAAAAGTAGTGCACTATGTAGGGAATAGGGTGCCATTTCGGATGCATACTCTCTCAGCTGGGGGGGGCAGTTGGGTTTAATTTGGGAGAAAATATGTGAGGACATGGACAAATCACAGAGAGATCTTTAATTGCTAGGACAAAAATATCTTATAAAAATGTAAATGTTTTTATAACTGACCATAAAACAAATTGAGGTTTAAATGAATGTCATCTTTAAACAATCAAATACCTTAAATGATGTTGTAAGTAGCTCTATCTGCCTTAGACTAAACTTTTGACATTTCCTTTTGGTAGCAGTTGATGTAATTCTTCAATAACACAAACCCCAAAGAAAATCTGGGGGAGGAAAATAGGTTTATTCAAAGAGGACAAATCATACAGGGAGGTAGATGGTCATTCTCCCTTGTCCTCAGTGATGCCCTCCTGTGGTTCTCTCCAGTGGATCTCTCCTGTGATTATCTCCCCAGAACAAAAGGACAGGATCTAGTTTTATAACTTAGCCCTAGCCTGTGGTTGAACCAATTAGAAGTCCTTGCAGTACAACTGGGTCAATGGCCAAATAACAAGTATCCTGTTTCAGGCTCACTGTATAGACAAGTTCCTCCCATGTCTCTGACCCATTGATCAATAATTCCCTATTACAGAAAAAAACACTATTTCCATTGATCATTAAATCAATTTACTTCTTGTCCTTTTGACCTCTCGTACTCTGTCTCTGCGTTGTGTATTTATCTTCAAAATATTTGTGTAGTTTCTTACAGTAGCTTGTGAAACTATTCACCCCCCTTGGTATTTTTCCTATTTTGTTGCCTTACAACCTGGAATTAAAATTGATTTTTTTTTGGGGGGGGTTGTATCATTTGATTTACACAACATGCCTACCATTTTGAAGATGCAAAATATGTTTTATTGTGAAACAAAGAAACAGAAAACTTGAGTGTGCATAACTATTCACCCCCCCAAAGTCAATACTTTGTAGGTCCACCTTTTGTAGCAATTACAGCTGCAAGTCTCTTGGGGTATTTCTCTATAAACTTGGTACATCTAGCCACTGGGATTTTTGCCCATTCTTCAAGGCAAAATTGTTCCAGCTCCTTCAAGTTAGATGGGTTCCGCTGGTGTACAGCAATCGCTAAGTCATACCACAGATTCTTAATTGGATGGAGGTCTGGTCTATGACTAGGCCATTCCAAGACGTTTAAATGTTTCCCCTTAAACCATTCGAGTGTTGCTTTAGCAGTATGCTTTGGGTCATTGTCCTGCTGGAAGGTGAACCTCTGTCCCAGTCTCAAATCACTGGAAGACTGAAACAGGTTTCCCTCAATAATTTCCCTGTATTTAGCACCATTCATTATTCCTTCAATTCTGACCAGTTTCCCAGTTCCTGGCGATGAAAAACATCCCCAAAGCATGATGCTGCCACCACTGTGCTTCACTGTGGGGATGTTGTTCTCGGGGTGATGAGAGGTGTTGGGTTTGCGCCAAACATAGCATTTTCCTTGATGGCCAAAAAGCTCAATTTTAGTCTCATCTGACCAGAGTACCTTCTTCCATATGTTTGGGGAGTCTCCCACATGCCTTATGAAGAACACCAAATGTGTTTGTTTTTTTTTTTTAAGCAATGCCTTTTTTTCTGGCCCCTCTTCCGTAAAACCCTGCTCTGTGGAGTATATGGCTCAAAGTTGTCCTATTGATACATACTCCAATCTCTGCTGTGGAGCTTTGCAGCTCCTAAAGGAGCTATCTCTCTGATTTGGTCCTGCCGTACATACCTACACGTACGCTACAGTCACAAGACGCAGGCCTTCTAATTGTCCCTAGAATGTCTAAGCAAACAGCTGGAGGCAGGGCTTTTTCCTATAGAGCTCCATTTTTATGGAATGGTCTGCCTACCCATGTGAGAGACGCAAACTCGGTCTCAACCTTTAAGTCTTTACTGAAGACTAATCTCTTCAGTGGGTCATATGATTGAGTGTAGTCTGGCCCAGGAGTGTGAAGGTGAACGGAAAGGCTCTGGAGCAACGAACCGCCCTTGCTGTCTCTGCCTGGCCGGTTCCCCTCTTTCCACTGAGATTCTCTGCCTCTAACCCTATTACAGGACTGAGTCACTAGCTTACTAGAGCTCTTTCATACTGTCCCTAGGAGGTTGCGTCACTTGAGTGGGTTGAGTCACTGATGTGATCTTCCTGTCTGGGTTGGCGCCCCCTCTTGGGTTGTGCTGTGGCGGAGATCTTTGTGTGCTGTACTCGCCCATGTCTCAGGATGGTAAGTTGGTGGTTGAAAATATCCCTCTAGTGGTGTGGGGGCTGTGCTTTGGCAAAGTGGGTGGGGTTATATCCTTCCTGTTTGGCCCTGTCCGGGGGTGTCATCAGATGGGGCCACAGTGTCTCCTGACCCCTCCTGTCTCAGCCTCCAGTATTTATGCTGCAGTAGTATATGTGTCGTGGGGCTAGGGTCAGTTTGTTATATGTGGAGTACTTCTCCTGTCCTATCCGGTGTCCTGTCTGAATTCAAGTATGCTCTCTCTAATTCTCTCTTTCTTTCTCTCTGTCGGAAGACCTGAGCCCTAGGACCATGCCTCAGGACTACCTGACACGATGACTCCATATGCATATGCACGCACCACTTTCCCGTTTAAAAAAAATAATAATATTTTTTTGAAATAAGTTATTTTTTTCATTTCACTTCACCAATTTGGACTATTTTGTGTATGTCTAAAACGTGAAATCCAAATAAAAATCTATTTAAATTACAGGTTGTAATGCAACAATATAGGGAAAATGCCAAGGGGGATGAATACTTTTGCAAGGCACTGTACTTATATTGAAACTGGAATCATTATTGGTAAACAGCCACGTCCTTTTTACAATATTATAACCGAACGCGTCAGGCTTAACAGAAACGCCTCAGCGGAGTTCCCATATCCGGGTTTCTACAGACAAGGAAGTTAGGTTGAAAATATCTGTATGCCCGAAAACCAGAACATTCCAATGTTGGCAACTCCTTTAAGGCTCACAATATTACAACAACAAAGATGTTACTGTAAACAACCAACACTGTCCCCCCCCCCCCACACAGACATCCTCTCACCCGCGCTAGAAGAGCACAATATGTACTGCAATTGTATTTTTCCTGCTCCTCAGCTCTACAACAAAAACAATAGCTATGGTGGGGTGGCCAGTGGCGTTGTTTCCCCCTACTGCGGATTCCATTTTCTATTTGTACTGCCGATCTCTCGAATGAAAATAGGGATTGCCTAGTGCAGGGTTTGGCAAACTGGGGCCTGTGGGCCAGATTCAATGGGAGGTTTGAGTAAAATACAAAAAAATATATTTTGAGAGGGGTGATGATTAATTTGGGTAAAATTAATCATATTTCACAATACCTGCAAATTTTCTGGCCCGCAAATAGATTTTTTGACAAACAAATCATACCAAAACAAAATGTGCAGCCCTCCATTGAATTTTAAAATCTCGGTCTGGCCCTTGAGCAAAAAGGTTTGCCCACCCCTGGCCTAGTGTATATAATGTGAGTCGAATATGAAATATTACACATTTCCCTATAGCCTATAGGAAAACTGCCCTAGCCCTTCTGATTCTCAGGGAGGGGGTAGGGCTTTAAACATGGTAGTGGTGTAGTAGTCAGTGTGTGGACAGTAGATAGAGCTGAAACCATAGCACCTTCTGATTCTCAGGGAGGGGGTAGGGCTTTAAACATGGTAGTGGTGTAGTAGTCAGTGTGTGGACAGTAGATAGAGCTGAAACCATAGCACCTTCTGATTCTCAGGGAGGGGGTAGGGCTTTAAACATGGTAGTGGTGTAGTAGTCAGTGCATGGACAGTAGATAGAGCTGAAACCATAGCACCTTCTGATTCTCAGGGAGGGGGTAGGGCTTTAAACATGGTAGTGGTGTAGTAGTCAGTGTATGGACAGTAGATAGAGCTGAAACCATAGCACCTTCTGATTCTCAGGGAGGGGGTAGGGCTTTAAACATGGTAGTGGTGTAGTAGTCAGTGCATGGACAGTAGATAGAGAAACCATAGCACCTTCTGATTCTCAGGGAGGGGGTAGGGCTTTAAACATGGTAGTGGTGTAGTAGTCAGTGCATGGACAGTAGATAGAGAAACCATAGCACCTTCTGATTCTCAGGGAGGGGGTAGGGCTTTAAACATGGTAGTGGTGTAGTAGTCAGTGCATGGACAGTAGATAGAGAAACCATAGCACCTTCTGATTCTCAGGGAGGGGGTAGGGCTTTAAACATGGTAGTGGTGTAGTAGTCAGTGCATGGACAGTAGATAGAGAAACCATAGCACCTTCTGATTCTCAGGGAGGGGGTAGGGCTTTAAACATGGTAGTGGTGTAGTAGTCAGTGCATGGACAGTAGATAGAGCTGAAACCATAGCACCTTCTAACATGGTAGTGGTGTAGTAGTCAGTGCATGGACAGTAGATAGAGCTGAAACCATAGCACCTTCTGATTCTCAGGGAGGGGGTAGGGCTTTAAACATGGTAGTGGTGTAGTAGTCAGTGCATGGACAGTTGATAGAGAAACCATAGCACCTTCTGATTCTCAGGGAGGGGGTAGGGCTTTAAACATGGTAGTGGTGTAGTAGTCAGTGCATGGACAGTAGATAGAGCTGAAACCATAGCACCTTCTAACATGGTAGTGGTGTAGTAGTCAGTGCATGGACAGTAGATAGAGCTGAAACCATAGCACCTTCTAACATGGTAGTGGTGTAGTAGTCAGTGTGTGGACAGTAGATAGAGCTGAAACCATAGCACCTTCTGATTCTCAGGAAGGGGGTAGGGCTTTAAACATGGTAGTGGTGTAGTAGTCAGTGCGTGGACAGTAGATAGAGCTGAAACCATAGCACCTTCTGATTCTCAGGGAGGGGGTAGGGCTTTAAACATGGTAGTGGTGTAGTAGTCAGTGCATGGACAGTAGATAGAGCTGAAACCATAGCACCTTCTGATTCTCAGGGAGGGGGTAGGGCTTTAAACATGGTAGTGGTGTAGTAGTCAGTGCATGGACAGTAGATAGAGCTGAAACCATAGCACCTTCTGATTCTCAGGGAGGGGGTAGGGCTTTAAGCACCTTCTACATGGTAGTGGTGTAGTAGTCAGTGCATGGACAGTAGATAGAGAAACCATAGCACCTTCTGATTCTCAGGGAGGGGGTAGGGCTTTAAACATGGTAGTGGTGTAGTAGTCAGTGCATGGACAGTAGATAGAGAAACCATAGCACCTTCTGATTCTCAGGGAGGGGGTAGGGCTTTAAACATGGTAGTGGTGTAGTAGTCAGTGCATGGACAGTAGATAGAGAAACCATAGCACCTTCTGATTCTCAGGGAGGGGGTAGGGCTTTAAACATGGTAGTGGTGTAGTAGTCAGTGCATGGACAGTAGATAGAGCTGAAACCATAGCACCTTCTAACATGGTAGTGGTGTAGTAGTCAGTGTGTGGACAGTAGATAGAGCTGAAACCATAGCACCTTCTGATTCTCAGGGAGGGGGTAGGGCTTTAAACATGGTAGTGGTGTAGTAGTCAGTGCATGGACAGTTGATAGAGAAACCATAGCACCTTCTGATTCTCAGGGAGGCACCTTCTAACATGGGAGGGCTTTAAACATGGTAGCACCTTCTAAGTGGTGTAGTAGTCAGTGCATGGACAGTAGATAGAGAAACCATAGCACCTTCTAACATGGTAGTGGTGTAGTAGTCAGTGCATGGACAGTAGATAGAGAAACCATAGCACCTTCTAACATGGTAGTGGTGTAGTAGTCAGTGCATGGACAGTAGATAGAGAAACCATAGCACCTTCTGATTCTCAGGGAGGGGGTAGGGCTTTAAACATGGTAGTGGTGTAGTAGTCAGTGCATGGACAGTAGATAGAGCTGAAACCATAGCACCTTCTAACATGGTAGTGGTGTAGTAGTCAGTGCATGGACAGTAGATAGAGAAACCATAGCACCGCAGCCCTTCCCTTTCCGCACATCATATAAAAAAAGCCAATGACTCATCCATGATACAGGACAGAGTCTGAGGAAGCCCCAGCCAGCAGCAACCTGGTCACAGGCGTAAATCATTAATAGGTGCATCCTAAATGGCACTCTATTTGCTATTTTTTATTTTATTATATAGTGCACTACTTTTGACCAGGGACCATAGGGCTCTGGTCAAAATAGTGGACTCTGTCGGCCGGAAATAGGTTGCCATTTGGGACACATCTCTAATTATCAACTCAGTCAGAGCAGAGACCACAATCTGCCCTACATTTTTTTTGTTGAGGGGGCACTGATGATTCCCCATATCTATTATATATATTTTTTGTATTAATTATGAATTGTGTGTAAAATATATTGTATATATTTCATGTACAAATGTATTAAAAAACAAGGGCGCTGTGTTCTGCCCTCCCAGTTTCAGTGGGCCTGACATCGCTGAGTCCAATCAATCCAGACAAGTCACACATTTCAGCCAAACTCCACATTCATTAACACAGTGAGTAATCCACCTCTCTTACGCCTCTCTCATCACAGGCACCAGCGAGTGAATCACACAGCTATGACTTTTAACTGGCGCCAGGTCTAAGGTATGACATTGCAGGTAAACATAATTTCCTAAAAATTCACAAAATGATCTCAGCTTGGTAAATGGATTTGATGTGTTGTATTTGATCTCTTATCCTCAAACAACCTTTCATATGTTTCTTTCGTTTGTTTACAAACTTGACTGAAAGACCAAATTCATTGTGTTGTTTGGTGTGATCAGCTGCCAAATGAATGTCACCCCAGGACATGATGTTTCTGGGGAAAAGATCAACAAAGTGTTAAAACATAACAAATAAACCAAAACAATATGAACCAAATAGATATTATAAATCACATATGGTATAGTATAGATATGCCTGTGTATGTTGATAATTGTTTTCAATAATTTAATAATAAGATAATTGTTTAAAATAGAACATATTCTTAATAGTGGGCCATTTACAGAGTATAAACCTTAGTTAATATGTAACCTAAATATACTAGACTCAAGGACATCAAGAACAGAACGAATGGGAATCCAAACAAATCGTTATATGGCTGGATTTATATGGTCGGTGAGTCTCTCTCTCTCTCTCTCTCTCTTTTTCTCAGTCACTCACTTACTACTGCAGATGTGCTACACAAACCAAGCCAGACTGCCTGACAGACAGACTGCGAGACAGACAGGCAGACAGACACCCCCGCACAGTTTCCGTGAAATGCCCAATTCGAGTCTGGGTGACGTCTCATCATCGTTAGGTAGTGTTGTGACGTTGTATGTCTCCGAGCGGTAGCGGTTTCTAGCGGTTTCTAGCGGTAGCTTGTTGATGGTCGGTTGAACCGAATGAAGAGAAGCCGAAACGACCTCATTCAGGCAAGTCTTTTTAAACTGGTTTCTGTACGTTGTTATTCGCTTGATGTAAATATGTAATTTATCACGTTTTCATTTTTGTTTATTTGACGTTTTTCCCCCGAAATGGAGCCATGATTTGAGGCTTTAACCAAAGCGGTCGCTAGTAAAGGTTAGCCTCGGCTAGCTGGCTTTGGCTTCACACAGCGTTGCGGTTGGGTGTGTTGTCAGGGGCCATGCTAAGCTAACTCCAGTCCCGTTTGCCCAACTGGCTTCAATATATATTTTTGTAGTTAAAGTTAACTCGAATTAACATTGATTTTCGCTTATCGAATTGGCTTTGGTGTTTTCTCTTACGCAGTCCTCATATGTTGCCGTAATTACCCCCCTCTCAACATTTTAATTAACCCACAGTATTCGCTATTGTATGTTTTATATTCCGAAATACTTATTTTGTCGTGTTTCGTTGGTGTAAAATACACCACAGCCTTAGCTTTACATTGCTAGTATATTTGTGTTTTGTTGTATTCAGACGTGTTGGCTAAATGTGTAGCTAACGTTAACTAAAACCGGAATGTTGTTCAGCTATAGCTAACGACGTTAACGTTAGTTTGTAATTAATTGTAGGTCGGGTGTTAGACAGCAGCCTGGCCAGTGAATGTCATTATCAGTGCTGTCTGCATACCAGTGCCATGACCGTGGCGAGCCAGATGAGGGGAAGTAGAGTTTGTAGACGAGGGGGAGAGAGAGAGGGAGAGAAAGGGAGTTTGGAGAGGAAATGAATATGAATGGAGCTGTGCGCGTTGTCCTTGTTAGCTACCAAGGAGAAAAAACAGGGGAAGGGACCCTCGACTCTCAACGTCCATTTTATTTTATTTTTTTATATATTTTTAAGGAGAAAATGTACGTCTTTTAAATATTAATATGAACAACCCTGTTAAAATAACTAAACAACTATATTATTTGTGTTGCGTGGAAACATCCGTTTGGGTTGGAAGTCAACGCGTGAACCTTGTTCTCCATTGCATTGGTGAAGCATTCGGTATTATTGCATTTAATTATGGGAATGGGATTTTTAACAATAACTACGACCACCTGGTCTGCAGTCCCGCGTTTTGTACCCGGATAGTTGCTTCCTTTGGTGGAAAGATCTGTACACTGTAGGTACTGCATGGATGTCAGTCAGTGGTGCTGCTGGTAGAATGCTGTACTGTCGTCCGCACACGGCTACTGACTATGCGCGGTTAAAGACATCCGACTGCCTAAATGCAGTATTTATATATTTTTGCCCTGTATGTTTGTCTTTGACAGTCACCCTTTTTTTTATGGATGATATTTGTCACACAAGCACTCAATGTGATTATAGCTAGTTATATGGGAGGCTGCTTGTAATGTTGTCGCCGAATGTTGAAGGTTTCCACTGAAATGCTGTAGATATATTTTCCTAATGGTGGATTACAGTTAACACAGTGCACTGTATTTACTGTTAATACAACGGTCGTTTTAAGGTATACACCGTTTTATTAAAGTCGGAGTTATGCGCTTTAAATACAGTTAGATTCTGTGGTGTGGGGAAAATACCATGTTCAACATCCCATTGAATATCACACTGCGTTTCAAGGAACGTAACGATTGAACCTTCGCTAAGCCCCGCCCCAGAATTTTCGGTATGAATTTTCAGTGACCCAGTTGATGGCAACAGTCCTCTAGTCTGACACCTTGAACAAGCTCATGTTTAAATCGCAATAAAAAGCCTGTAAATGAGGACTATGGAAAAAACTGAGTTTTTCATTAAAAAAAATGTAAAAAGTATTTAAATGGCTGAGTAATTTAACAGGGAAAATGTGTTACTACGCTGCACCAGGTGGGAACTGTTTTTGTGTCAGTATTTAGTGACCTAGAGAGGGCCAGAGAGGCCAGCTATATACTGGTTGGCTTGCTACCTGGTTGGTTTAACTGGACAAAACTAGCACTTTCTGTTGGAAATGGTATGGTGATTTTACTGCCTTTGGGTGAAAACACAGTATGTTAATTGCCCCATAGGGTTCAATGAAAAGAGCTGAATGGGGAGATGTTTGGGTGGTGAGGTATGGGTATTCTAATTGCCTTTTGGCCCCCAATGGGTCAGTTGAGCCGTTAAAATTAGTCTAATTCTATCAAATAAAATGTTATTCGTTACATGCTTTGTAAACAACAGGTATAGTCTAAGAGTAAAACGCTTACTTACGCGTCCTTTCCCAACAATGCAGAGATAAAAAAAAAAAATAGAAAAGTAAAAGGCCTATTAATTAAATACACCACGAGTAAAGAAACTTGGCTATAAACACTGGGTAACAGCACCCAGTCGATGTGCAGGGTACAAGGTCATTGAGGTAGATATGTACGTCTAGGTAGGGGTAAAGTGACAAGGCAACAGGATAGATAAACGGTAGCAGCCGTGCATGTGATGAGTCGAGAGTTAGGCTCTCAACTATCTGCATTGACTTTTTTTTTTTTTTGCACTGTCTATGACTTGCGTGGCTGGAGTCTTTAACAATTCCTTTTACACATGGAATACATTTTAATATAGTTAGAGCTTTACCGACGAGGGGGGGGGGATTAGTCCCCCCCCTCGTTTCCTCTCTTGGTTTGTGTTAACGCCTGAACCTTTCCCATCCCCTACAGGAAGCAGACAGAGACTTAGACGCAACAATCTGAACAGAAACACTGCAGTCTCCACCATGTACCTTTCTGAACACCAGAAGATCTGGAACATTTGAAAAGATACTAACAAAACCCACATAGACTACTCAACGGGGGACTAATAGATCCAAGTGAAGGGGGTAGTGGAAAGACTCATCCGTAGCTCTAACTCTGACATGGCCAGTACTCAGACGAGTCTGAAAACCCCATTCAAAGACCTGACCTCATTCAAGGGCAACATGAAGCAGCTGTACCGTGAGAGAATAGAAGACGTGCCCATTAAGAAGAGGCTGATGGCTGAGATTAACCTGAAACGCCGAAACCTGGACCCTCTGCCCCCCCTGCCCTGGAACCCCAAAGTAAAGAGGGAGGCTGGGGAAGAGCAGACCCAGGACCGGGAGGTGGATCCAGGCATGACTAGATCAATAGAGATGGACAGTAGGGGAGAGTTCCAGGTATGTGGAGCAAAAGCTTTAGACCTGAGCCCCGGGCTGAAACACACGCTGGCAGCCTTCACTCTCAGCAGCGCGCGCTCTCTGGGGGGCCCAGCAGCCTTCTCAGCCCGCTCTGGCCACGAAGCATCCTCCTCCCCCGGCCCTGCTTCCTACCCTGGCATGGCACCTCTACCCTCCCCTCCTGTGCTGGGAGGTATACCCCTGCTGGTGCCCAGTGACAGCTCCACAGAACTTAGCCACTCCCTTCTCGAGGGAGAATCCATCTCGTGCTTTGCCGTCGGCGGGGAGAAGCGCCTCTGCCTCCCCCAGGTGCTCAACTCGGTTCTGCGCCACTTCTCCTTGCAGCAGATCAATTCCGTGTGCGACGAGCTCTATGTGTACTGCTCACGCTGCGACGGGGAACAGCTCCACATACTCAAGGTGCTGGGTATTTTACCCTTCAATGCTCCGTCCTGCGGCCTCATCACCTTAACTGACGCCCAACGCCTCTGCAACGCCCTCCTCCGCCCGGGGGCTGTCCTCCCCTCCGAACCCATCACCAAGCTACCCGGCCAGGAGCTCCTCAAGGAGACGGAGGCCAGCTTCCAGGTGGAGCACCAGTGTCTGGGGAAATGCCAGGGTCTGTTCGTTCCCCAATTCTACGCCAAGCCCGAGTCGCCCTGCATTCAGTGCGTGGAATGCCAGCTGCTCTTCTCTCCGCAGAAGTTTGTGATGCACTCTCACAAGTCGCCGGACAAGAGGACCTGTCACTGGGGCTTTGACTCGGCCAAATGGCCGTGCTACCTGCAGCTGGGGAGGAAGTACCTGGGAACGGCAGAGGAGCCGCAGCTCAAACAGCTGTTGGAGGACATGAAGGACAAGTTCCACTACAACCGACCCAGCGACAAAGTAAGTAACGAATGACTTCTTATTGTGTTTCTGAACAGATATGTTTGCGTTAGACGACTTAGTGTGGTTGCACTGTCATTGGTAGAGTCTAGAGAAACCAGCCCTTGCTGTGTGTAAGACGATACATAGGGGACAGGTGACATTCTTCCTGCTGCCCGTATGGTGAGATTTCTTTGGAGATATACCCTATTGTGGTTTACCCAAAATACTCAGACTTTTGTGTTTCCATGTATGCGGACTAGCACCCGTGTCTCACTGGGCCATGGCTCTGGCGGATCTGCTCTGTCCCTGGGCCGAACTCAGGCCCTGGGTACGTTTCAGCTGGCATGGCAGGTAGCCTAGCGGTTAAGAGCGTTGGGCCCGTAACCGAAAGGTCGCTGGTTTGAAATCCCAGAGCAGATTAGGTGAAAAATAGGTCTGTGCTCTTGAGCATGGCACGTAACCCTAATTGCTCCTGTAAATCGCTTTGGATAAGAGTGTCTGCTAAATGACAAATGTAAATTTACATAACAAGGACTAACTGAACTTGAGCACTTTCTCACAAAGCAACTGTCTAATTTTATTGGTCAAACACGTATGTAGCATGTGCTGCTGTTGATTGTGTTTTAGTGTCACATTCCTGGTGGAAACATAACACTAGCGCTGACATATACATGGAAACACGGGCAACTCACTAATGTGGGGGTAAGTCAAGATGGTGTAGTAGATCAGAGTGGGGTTGGACAGGCTAACTGCTGACCAGCTGGTGTCTCCCGCTCTGGGTCACTGCAGTGTGTGTGTCACACAGGGGAAGAGCATCATTTGTCCTTCGGGTCAGCTGGAGGTCACTAGAACCATCAATAGGCAAGAGCACTGACTGGACTAGTGGACTCTCCCTCGCTTCCTCTGACCTCTGGGCAAGATAGGGGGGACAGTTTAGATTCATTAAGTTCATCCCTCCCCTATTTAAATGACCTTTTAAGCATTCCAAAGTAATTTTTGTCATTCAATTTGTTTATGGTTTTAAAATAAAATTTTAAGTGGAGAATCTTAATTGAATGCCTTAGTCCAGGACTAGGCTGACAATCTGTCTGGGGAAACAGCCTATGATCTTTATTCGTACCACTGAACTGGAGTGTGCAGTAACCGGCAACCCAAGCCCGTACATGGGCGAATGCCCAAGTTGCATTACCATCACCACCAGTGCTGTTCACTGAAGCCCAGAACCAAACAGGATTCTACAGAGCAGAGTTTTAAAACATATTTTGATATGTTTTTCTTTGTTGTATAAAATAAAATAAATTTAAAGGGACAGTGGGAGAGAGCAGAGCAGCAGGACCCATAGAAATGGCCGGCAGGACCCATAGAAATGGCCGGCAGGACCCATAGAAATGGCCGGCAGGACCCATAGAAATGGCCGACTCCAGCTGAAAACAAAGCTCTAGATGGTTTCTCCTCTGTTGACTGGTTCATCGCTATGACATGACAGGACCTCTCTACTTAATCAAACTGGACTATTAGGGTACGTCACAAATGGTACCCTTTTATTTCTATATAGCGCATTACTTTATAGGGCTCTGGTAAAACAAATGATGTACTATATAAAGGGAATAGGGTCTAGTTTGGGACGTAGGCTTAGTTTTTTGCCTTGTCATTTTAATGATGGCTCACTAAGGGAGAGTTGACTAGTTAGATGACCCTGACTTTAACTGGTGTTTGAATTCAATGCAGCCTGGCAGGTTATGGGTTAAACAAGAGACTATGGACTCCCAAGTGTTTTTATAGTGTCTGTGTATTTCTAGTGTGTGTGCTGTGCAGGTGTGACAACACTGCTGTACAGTCATTTGGCACTCCCTGTCTGCTGTGTTTGTCTGGCAGAAAGAGGGGGAGGGAGAGGGGCCCAGCCTCTCCCATATGTTTCAATTTGTGTGTGTGTGTGTGCCGGAAATACCGTCTGGTGTCTAGTCTAGCACCCAAACCGCATTCCTCCCTCCCTCCTTCCCCTCCCTCTCGCACTTTGGCTTGTCCTCTGTGTTTGTCTGAGAGACTCCTCTCTTTCATACAAATATGTTTTTTCGTCAACTTGACCTCCACCTTTTCTATCTGAAAGGTATTGCCGGTTTCAAAGTAATCATTTCGGTAAAGTTCTGCCTACAGCTTAGTATGAAACAGCCTTAATGCTGAGGCTGAATTGGCACGCGCTGCCCTCTTAAACTCTTGATGGTTGCTAGGCAGCGCCAGTTAACCATCCTCCTGCCAGTTGTAGACTTTGCGAGACATGTCACTTCTGTCTCCTCATAGCCCACCACTAAGCATTCATTGTTTTCCTAATCACTGGATGGAACCATTTTAAGAATTACTGTGGGAATAAATATCACTGAAATTAAGAAAATATTGGAATAAAGTAAGTTTAGTGCAATTTGAAGGTATGTATCAAATTGTTGCTTACTGAAACTCCTAAGGTCATCCACTCACTCGTATGTAATACATTTGAAGCAGTAGCCTATACCTGCGTGTGGTTAACTAGATGATAATTTCAACACCGTTTTGAGTTGGACAGCGCCATCGGGCTGCTTAAGGAAAGTGTGAGGACTCATCTTGATAAATCACTTTTTATTTTTCACTGAATATCCGTTTGCACATTTTTTAAAATAATACATTTTTTAAATTTCACCTGTATACAGTGTGTGAAATGAAGTAAGGAGGTAAGGCAATAAATAGGCCCATAGTGGCGAATTAATTACAATTTAGCAATTTACACTGGAGTGATATATGTGCAGATGAGGATGTGCAAGTAGAAAATACTGGTGTGCAAAAGAGCACAAAAACAAAACATGAGGTAGGTAGTTGGTTGGCTGGGCTATTTACAGATGGGCTGTGTACAGGTACAGTGATCGGTAAGCTGCTCTGACAGCTGATGCTTAAAGTTAGAGAGGGAGATATAAGACTCCAGCTTCAGTATTTTTTTGCAATTTGTTCCAGTCATTGGCAGTAGAGAACTGGAAGGAAAGGCCACCAAAGCAGCTGCTGGCTTTAGGGATGACCAGTGAAATATACCTGCTGGAAGGCGTGCTATGGGTGGGTGTTGCTCTGGGGACCAGTGAGCTGAGATATGGTGGGGCTTTACCTAGCAAAGACTTATAGATGACCTGGAGCCAGTGGGTTTGGCGACGAATATGTAGCGAGGGCCAGCCAACGAGAGCATACAGGTCACAGTGGTGGGTAGTACATGGTGCTTTGGTGACAAAACGGATGGCACTGTGATAGACTGCATCCAATTTGCTGAGTAGAGTGATGGAGGATATTTTGTAAATGACATTGCCAAAGTCAAGGATCGGTAGGATAGTCAGTTTTACGAGGTTATGTTTAGCAGCATGAGTGAAGGAGGCTTTGTTGCCAAATAGGAAGCCAATTCTAGATTTAATTTAGGATTGGAGATGCTTAATGTGAGTCTGGAAGGAGAGTTTACAGTCTAACCAGACACCTAGGTATTTGTAGTCCACATTATAGGTCAGAACCGTCCAGATTAGTGGGCGGGCGGGTGCGGGCAGCGATCGGTTGACGAGCATTTAGTTTTGCTATCATTTAAGAGCATAGAAAGAAGGGCCAGATGTATACAGAATGGTGTCGTCTGTGTAGAGGTGGATCAGAGAATCACCAGCAGCAATAGTGAAATCATTGATATATACAGAGAAAAGAGTTGGCCCAAGAGTTGAACCCTGTGGCACCCCCATAGAGACTGCCACAGGTCCGGAAAAACAAGCCATCCGATTTGACACACTGAACTCTGTCTGCGAAGTAGTTGGTGAACCATGCCAGTCATTGGCTACGTTTAGGCTTGGGAAATGTCAGCTGGGGTGATTGAATTTTAAATATATATATTTTAATATTTATTTCACCTTTTTTATTTAACCAGGTAGGCTAGTTGAGAACAAGTTCTCATTTACAACTGCGACCTGGTCGAGATAAAGCCATGTTCATGATCGACGTGTCTAGTTGGTTCCTTTTATTAGAACATGTTGCCATGTTACGTAGTTTAACAAGTGGTTATTTTGCTCTTCGCTTAAAGGCCTAGTCTCAACCAAAAGCCTAACTTCACTGACTTGTCTCAATGTGATTTTTTTTTTTTTTTGTTTCACTGAATAGGCTATTTGGTTAATTTAGTTTCTGGCTGGGTAAATATGTGTAGGGGGGTTGGTATAGCTCATCGATTATATTTGCTCATCAAGGTCTGTTCAGAAACATTTAGCATGCAATAATGTAACCTAAATCAAGTGTAGACTTTTATTATTTTCTTGGTTGCATAAAGGCAACTCCAAAAGCCCGTTGAGGTTGTGAAATATGAGCATGAGACTTGCATGCTTTTGAAAGTTAGGATTGCTATTATTTTCTATCAGTATCAGGGTGTAAATACACAATGTAAGTAACGCTACGCCTGCTCCCTATCAAAGTGCAGTGAGGGTAGGAGAGAGATGCATTGTGTGTCAAAAAGCCGTAGGTTTGGGCTCTGTTTCAAAATAACTTTTTATTTGACAGCATTTCCACACGTTCCCGTGACACAAGTTCTGTGGGAAAAATATTCTTTATTTTATTCTAAGTGGCCAGTTTATTAGATACACCCATCAAGTAACAGGTCCCCCCCCCCTTTTGCATCCGGAACAGCCTGAATTCTTCGGGACATGGAAACATGAATCAATTCAAGGGACCTAACGTGTGCCAAGAAGACATTCCCCACACCATTACCACCCCGAGCCTGTACCGTTGACACCAGGCAGGATGTGGTCATGGACTCGTGCTGCTTACGCCAAATCCTTCCGGACTCTGCCATCAGCATGACGCAACAGGAACTGGGATTTGTCAAACCAGGCAATGTTTTTCCACTCCTCAATTGTCCAGTGTTGGTGATCGCGTGCCCACTGGAGCAGCGTCTTAGCTGATAGGAGTGGAACCCGGTGTGGTTGTTTGCTGCAATAGCCCGTCCGTGACAAGGACCAACAAATTGTGCGTTCCGAGTTAGAATTCAGCGCACCACTGTTGTACTGCGCCAGTTATTTGTCTGTCTGTGTTCCGCCTGTTAACTTGCATGATTCTTGCCATTCTCCTTCGACCTCTCTCATCAACGAGTTGTTTTCGCACACAGGACTGCCACTGTTTGTCGGACAAATGGATTTTTTTTTTTAATGGGGTATATTCAATTAAAATAAATGCCCACCCACATCTGCAAACTACTACCACTCGTCCCCGGCAAGCTGGCATGCACACGGGAGGTATAAAACACGTATACAGGCAAGAATGGGGTTAAAAAAGGGGTTCATATAAACAAAGCTCAATTTTTTTTTTTTTTACAGGAAAAATACTGTGAATCCTATCAGATGGACAGACCTGGGGCCACTCACTCACAGACACATCTCCACTGCAGAGCAGACTAATACACACCTTCAGCAGGACACATGATACACCGTAAGGTGTGTGAGACCCTAATGTCTCTGTAATGAGCTGCAAATAACTGGAAGTTAGTGACACATCCCTGTGTGTCTCACTCATCAGAGGTCCTCGTGTCTGTGACAGTTTCAGGTGAAGGTTATTTTTTGCCCTCTATGCCTGAAGGGGGGAGGACTGTTCTGTATTCTGCCTGGGGTGGGAGGACTGTTCTGTCTTCTGCCTGGGGGGGGGGGCGCTGTATATATGGTGCTGTATATATATTTTTCTCTGTCTTGGTTGTTTGAACTTGTTTTTCTATCTTTGTCTGTCTTCTGATTGGTGGAATTTTAATGTTGACTACTTTACAACATTTGTACGACACTGTGTGTTGTGGTACACGCACGTTCGCGGTCCGCTGTAACATGAACCTGGGCTGTTCTGAAAGAGCACAGAGCAGATTCCTGTAAAGGATCTGTTGTAGAGGAAGCATGTGACTGTCTGCTCCAGGGTGACATTATTCCCCCCCCTATTAGAATGGACATAGGAGTGTGTCAGAAGTCTCCCTGCACTGGGATTCCCTTCTATCTAACCCTCCCCGTGTGTGTGTGAGTTAGAGAGAAGTGGACAGACTGTAGGGCTAGTCCCTAGCTGCTAGCATTCATCCTCCAGACTGGGACTGCCTCAAATGGCACCCTATTCCCTATACAGTGCACAACTTTAGACTGGGAGCTCCACAGAGCCCTGGTCAAAAGTAGTGCACTCTAGGGAATAAGGTGCAATTTTGGGAAACAACCCAGCCACCTGCTGATCTACCACGCTGACTGACTCACTGTTTCCACATCCTGCTGGAAGTTGAAGAGCGAGAGAGGGGGGAGAGAGGCTAAATTGTAGGGTTGAGCTGTATTCAGATTTCCATACCTTCATTCCATGCCTGTGCCATCCTGGGTTCTACATTATTACCGCTAGTGCACAGAAGGGGAGCATTATTCCCCAAAAGTAACCCCCCCCCCCCAAAAAAAAAAAAAAAAAAAAAAAACAAACGCACTTATCCGAATGCTAACAAGTACTAAGGAATTCTCATAGCGGATGCTGTCCATAACCGATCTCGACAGACCATTTCTGTATGGACCTCAGTTTGTGGACGGGGACATTGTCATGCTGAAACAGGAAAAGGCCTTCCCCAAACTGCTGCCACAAACTTGGAAGCACAGAATGTCCTTGTATGTTGTAGCGTTAAGCTTTCCCTTCACTGGAGCTAAGGGGCCTAGCCCGAACCATGGAAATATAGCCCCACACCATTATTCCTTCTCCACCAAACTTTAGTTGACACTATGCATTGAGGCAGGTAGTGTTCTCCTGGCATCCCCCAAACCCAGATTCTTCCGTCAGATTGCTAGATGGTGAAGCGTGAGTCATCACTCTAGAGAACGCATTTCCACTGCTCCAGAGTCCAATGGCGACTAGATTTCCACTGCTCCAGCCGACGCTTGGCATTGCGCATGGTGATCTTAGGCTTGTGTCTGGCTGCTCAGCCATGGAAACCCATTTCATGAAGCTCCCGACAAAGTTTTTGCCCTGATGTTGCTTCCAGAGGCAGTTTGGAACTCTGTCGTCTGTGTTGCAACCAAGGAGAGAGGATTATTACACGCTACGCGCTTCAGCACTCGGCGGTCCCTTTCTGTGAGCTTGTGTGGCCTAACACTTTGTGGCTGAGATGTTGTTGCTCCTAGACAGTTCCACTTCACAATAACAGCACTTACAGTCGACTGGGGCAGCTCTAGCAGGGCAAAAACTAGACAGACTGACTTGTTAGAACGGTGGCATCCTATGACAGTGCCACGTTGAAAGTCAGTGAGCTCTTCTGTAAGGCCATTCTATTGCCAGTGTTTTGTCTATGGAGATTGCATGGCTGTGTGCCCAACAAAAATGTATACACCCGTCAGCAACGGGTGTGGCTGAAATAGCCAAATTCACTAATTTGTAGGGGCTCCACATGCATGAACAAAAGTACCTCTCACACACTCCGGAGTCCGACCATTGCTCATCCTAATATTTCTTGATGACATTCTTCTTTTACTTTTCGATTGGTTTAGTGTTGGATATTACTGCACTGTTGGAGCTAGGAACACAAGTATTTTGCTACACCCGCAACATCTGCTAAACATGTATTTGACCAATAACATTTAATCGCTGTTTTGGGAAACTAGTACCCGTAAGCGTCATAAAACAATTACCTGACTGGCGAAATGATGAAAGCAATATGCTTTATTACCTAGTGCACAAGTTGACTGCAGTATTTATTTAAAAAAGTACTAATATTCAAAGCCCAAAAAGTCACTTACCAAAAGGCTAACAAGTATTAAGGAATCCTGATAGCATTTAAGTTAGACAACACTAACGACCGCATTGCGACCGTTTTGTACAGTTTCTGACCTAAATTATGTAACACTGTACTGTACTAGTAACTCAAACCCTACTCAGTTTTCTGCACGCACAAAACTAATGCTAGCTGGCAAGGTTCTTTATCCAGGAGGGGATTCTGCTGTTACCAAGCAAATGCTTGATTTTGGAAGAAGCTAACCACTTAGCTCGATAGTTATTAGCATTATGTATTAGCTAGTTAGCTATCTGGTGGTTGTGAATTGCAAACTGTAATTAGATCACCTGGTGCATGCTGCACGACTGTGCGTGACACAAGGCTCCGGTCTCTTATCGTTGTTAGCTTGTAAACAAACACCACATCACATGACTGGGGACTACCGTAAGTTACATCATGTGACTGATTTAAATGAACGTAATGTTCTCTATCTCAAGTTGACTACGTATTTACTTAAAGTAGCTACAGATTCAAATTGATAAAAAATACAATTATGAAATAGTTTGAAATACAATCCCCCGGCTTTTTCCAGATACTACTGTATATCGCCCAAGCCTACTCAATTGCGTACTTCTCTCGTACTCAACCCTCAACCCCTCCCTCTGACCTCCAATGGGTTTTTGAGAAGGTGAGGACCGAGACTTAACTTCTGGAAGTTTGTTTTCCCCAACGGCTGCTGTTTCCATATCCTTTTTGGAGTGTTGAGAAGTCAAGGCCCTTAGTCGTGTACTTTCCTATGGAGTGACGGAGAACATGCCTTCAGAGAGAGAGAGCTTAGCTTTGTGTGTGTGTCTGGAAACCCTTGGACTGGGTTACAATGTGCACATTGACACTGTGTAAACAGTGGCTGGCTGATGAGAAGTAAGGGTTAAACTAACACACTGATCGGGGGGGGGTGTGATTCTGTGAGGCTACTGGAAGTGTGTTTTTCCCTTAAGGCTGCTGTTTCCATATCCGTATTGGAGTGTTCAGGAGTCAAGGCCCTTAGTTGTATTCAGTAGGTACCAAATGGGGAACAATTGCCACCAGAACTTATCCAATAAATTCTAATTTTGGCGTTTTTGCTTCAGTGTTTTGCTGCAATGATTTGTACTGAACACAACCACGGTCTCGTCTCTTCATTGATCCATTGTGCCTATAGTGTAGTCATTAGTGATGCTCCGATATGACATTTTTGGCCGATACGATATCCAATATTTTCCTTGCCAAAAAACGATGCTGATTTTTAAAATTTGAGCGGACTTTTAACTATTTAACTGCACTAGAATTCTTAACGCACACACATGGACGCAGCGGTCTAAGGCACTGCATCTCATTGCAAGAGGTGTCACTACAGTCCCTGGTTTGAATCCAGGCTGTATCACATCCGGCTGTGATTGGGAGTCCCATAGGGCGGCACACAATTGGCCCAGAGTCGTCCGGGGTAGGCCGTCATTGTAAATAAGAATTGTTCTTGACTAACTTGCCTAGATAAATAAACGTTAAATACACACCACACTGACCAAAATGATATTTTGTTGGCATTTATACATGTCCCCATTATCAGTAAAACATAATCTCAACCTATTTCTTTCACATACTTGCTGTGCTGTTTCGTTGTTCAGTCATTTCATTCCCAACAAGGATTTCTGTGGAACTCCGTTTGCTTGTCAAAAGAGACGTGTCAAATAAGCTTGTTGATCAATCAGGACCTGAATATGACTGCACCTCACATAATTTAACGCGTTGATCATTTTTTTAACGTAGTGTAATCAATGTGTAATAACTATCACTCATATGTCTTATGTCACAACGATTCATTGATACGTATGCTATGATGCTGGTGAAGTTGTCTCGCACACCTACAGTGCTGGTCATGAATACATAAAAAAAAAAATAGAAGCAAGCTAGCTCATAGATGCAAACAATGTTCTTCCCCAAAAACACAATCTGTTTCAGTGACTATATATCATCTAAAATAACCCTGATTTATGAGACAGTTCTTATTTGATTAATGGTGGTCAGACCCATCTACAGGTCAAGTCAGAAGTTTACATACACCTTAGCCAAATACATTTAAACTCAGTTTTTCACAATTCCTGACATGTAATCATAGTAAAAATTCCCTGTTTTCGGTCAGTCAGGATCACCACTTTACTTTATTTTAACTTCTTATGGGCAGGTGGGATGGTAGTGCCTTAGACCGCTGTGCTTTTCGGGAGGCCTAAACTGACCAAGTTTTTAACTGAAATTTGAACTTGGACTGTCATATTTGTTCACACCAAATATGAAGAACCAGGTTATCAAATTGTGACCCTGACGTGTATTTCAACAATGGAATAGTCACGTAATTGTTTTCTCAACAACTTGTACAGCAACGATCTGGTAATGATACAGCGTTGAGTGTCAATAGAGACGTTGCTGAGATAAGACTTATGCTTTAAAATAGGTCGGTGACGATACCAGCATGAAAACACGAAGCAGACCAAACTATTTGATCCTTTAAAATCCTGATCTATTTAAATTTGTGTGTTTTTATATTTTGGAAAATAAATATATGAATGACAACGTTTCTTTCCAACATTAGGGCTTTTTTTCCTAAAGAAGTTAAATCTGTTTTGTTTTCTTGCCACGGTACTGTTTTGCAATACTGGTATCGTCCCGGCTCTACTATAAAAGATGACGATAACTAAACTGGCAGCTCGTAAGTGTGTGTGTGTTTGGTGTCTAAAACAATGAGGTAATGAGGATGACGAGTGTTTGAACTTCCCTCTGAGACACACACACACACAGACCGATAGGGTGGTTGGAGAGGTTTTGTCTTCTCTGAATTAAAGGCAGATATTCTCGGTGCGTGACTCCTTGGCCTGGTTGTGAAATACCTGCTAGTCTGTCTGGAGGGACTCTGTGTCCTAATATACACACTTTCAGATTATAAAAGGACACTTGTGTGCTTGTTAGGAATGTGTGTGAGGCTGGGAGCATTTACATATCATTTTGTTCTGAGAGCTGTGTGTGTGTGTGTGTGTGTGTGTCGGTAGGGCCGAGACGGCAGCTGCGGTGCAGACAGCTGCTTTTCTGTCTTCCTCTATTTACAGACCAGTGACTTACATTACCACAGACCAGTGACTTACATTACCACAGACGAGTCTCTCTCCTCAAATTCTTTCTCATTCTCTCTCCTCTCTCTCCTTGCGCTCTCTCCGCTCGCGCTCTCTCTTCTCCTTGCGCTCTCGCTCTCTCTTCTCCTTGTGCTCACGCTCTCTTCTCCTTGCGCTCTCGCTCTCTCTTCTCCTCGCGCTCTAGCTCTCTTCTCCTCATGCTCTCTTCTCCTCTCGCTCTCTCTTCTCCTCGCGCTCTCGCTCTCTCTTCTCCTCGCGCTCTCGCTCTCTCCTCTCCTCGGGCTCTCGCTCTCTCTCCTCGGGCTCTCGCTCTCCTCAAACACATCTCCAGAACTGCTCGTGTTCACTAACTTGCATAACTATCCTCTTTTATTGTTCTAATGATTCTACTCTTATATCCATAGGTTCTGCAAGGTTCTAGAATGGATCTTCCCAAACAGTGTGTCTAGAGCCCCCCCCCCCCCCCACACACACACACACACACACACACACACACACACACACACACACGTGCTTTTAAACAGTCAATGTCCCCTTGGGCCCAATTTAGAAGAGGGTAACAAAATAAGTGTTGCAACGATCCGATAAGGATCTGTCTGGGAGGAGAGGAGGGAAAGAGAGCCTAGAGTATTAATCTAGACAGACAGCTAAGGCTAGGAGTGTATTATAAACTGTGTGGTTCGAGCCCTGAATGCTGATTGGCTGACAGCCGTGGTATATCAGACCATACACCACGGGTATGACAACATTTTGTACACTGCTGTAATTACGTTTGTAACCAGTAATTAAAATAGTAATAAGGCACCTCAGAGGGTTGTGGTATATCACCAATATACCACAGTTAATTGCTGTGTCCAGACACCTCAGAGGGTTGTGGTATATCACCAATCTACCACGGCTGAAGACTGTATCCAGGCACTCTGCGTTACGTGGTACATAAGAACAGCCCTTAGCCGTGGTATATTGGCCATATACCCCACCCCCTCGTGCCTTATTGCTTAATTATAGCCGCCCAGGGGAAAGGCTGAGCTGCTACAGGGTGAAGGGAGGAGAGGGGGTGGGTCAGTCTAGGACAGCTGGTTCCTACTGTTGTCTCGGTCAGCCTCCCCTTTCTCTTTATTTTATTATATATAGATAGATAGATGTATGTATATATATAATTTCTATATATTTTTTTCTGTCTTTCTCTACATAATGCTCAGACATGCAAAAACCCTCATGCAGCAGCATGTTATGAAATCCCCTCTCCTCCCCCGCGGCACTCCTCTCCTCTTGGGTGAGACTAACTTTGACCTTGCATAACTTCCACTGAACGGAACACTCAGCCTGGAACAACCCACCTATTCAGCCAATCACACGCTAGGTCGGGCCTCCCTCAGTGTCTCTCCTCTCTCGCTCTCTCTCTCCCCCCACTCCCCCTTGTCTCTTTCTCTCCCTCATCCCTCAAGGCCTGCCTCCCTCTTGCTTGCTCTCTTGCTCTGACAGTTTTTTTTTTTTTCTCAAACTTTCTTTCCCCTCTTCTGTAAAAACAATCTGTTCATAGCTCTGGATGAGAGTCACTACATTATTTCAAACCATCCCATCTATGGAAAGAATCTTTAAGAGTTACTAGGGAAATGTCACCTCCACACCGAGCAGTGCTCCTGCCCTGTTTTTCAGTCAGGGGCACGGTCAGGGGAAGGAGCTTATTGTAACTGCAGCTAGTTTACATACGCACTCCAGCCAAGCAGTCAGGCAACCGTCTGAACACACAGACTGCTGTTCCCTTGTCTCACTACTTGACCTCGATAGACGGCGCTGGTTCCAACAACAAAGGAAAGAGGATAACGAGGAGAACATGGAAAATAGGTTATACGCATGAGACCAGCCCCCCCGCCCCCCAATTTGGCACCTTATTCCCTATGTAGGGAATAAGGCCCTATAGAGAATAGGGTGCAATTTGGGATGCAGACCAGAATAATTACTAGTAAGTAATACATTAATTGAGTTAACAAATTAAAATATTTAACTGCCCAATGTCTGGTCTCCCAGAGCAACCAGGGGGCTGTGTGTACATATGTACTGTAGAGATGTCTGTGTGAAAGACTCCTCTGTGCCCAGCCCCTGTTGGAGCTGTGATTGTTAATGGTAAGATGTAAATGGAGTGAGGCCCAGACATGCCCAGGCTTTTACACACAAGACAGAGTGCTATACACTCAGACACAGGAAATGTAGTGTGTTCAGACCCCTTAGACTTTTTACACATTTTGTTATGCTACCACCTTATTCTAAAAGGGATTACACGTTTTTTTCCCACTCCTCAATCTACACACAATACCCCATAATGACATAGCAAGAAGAGATTTGTAGTAGTATTTAAAAAAAAATTTTTTTTGCAAATGTGTAAAAAAAAACAAACAAACTGAAATCACATTTACATAATAATAAGGAACGTAACAAAATGTGGAAAAAGGAAACGGGTCTTAACACGAATCCACCATATGAAAGCAGTGTCATCGCTCTCTCGACTCAAAGATGGGGGGGGGAGAGACCAGAAATGGCATTAAAAGAATCCTCTTCTCTTACCACTCAATTAGTGCCTTCACACAGTCGTCATATCTCTTGACTTATTCTGTGAGTCTTTCTGGGTAAGTCTCTTAGGAGCTTTGTTGCACATCTGCATTGTGCAATATTGACATATTATTCAAACTCTGAAGTCATTTTACCATAGATTTTCAAACCTATTTTAGTCAAAACTGTAACTATTTTTTTATTTTACCTTTATTTAACCAGGCAAGTCAGTTAAGAACAAATTCTTATTTTCAATGACAGCCTGGGAACAGTGGGTTAACTGCCTGTTCAGGGGCAGAACGACAGATTTTTACCTTGTCAGCTCGGGGGTTTGAATTCGCAACCTTCCGGTTACTAGTCCAACGCTCTAACCACTAGGCTACCCTGCCGCCCCAGGGCACTCAAACATTCAATGTCGATCTGGTAAGCAGCCCCGCTGTATTTTTGGCCTTGTGTTTGAGGTTATTGTCCTGCTGAAAGGTGAATTCCTCTCTGTCTTTTCGAAAGTAGACTGAAGCAATTTTTCCTCTGGGATTTTGCCTGTGCTTAGCTCTATTGCCTGTCCTTTTATCTGAATCTCCATTCCATTTATTTTTGTGTGTGTCAGTCAGTCCAAAGTTTGGACACCTACTCATTCAAGGGTTTTAATTTTTTTTTTACCATTTTCTACATAGTAGAATAATAGTTTAGACAAATGATGAAATAACACATATGGAATCATGTTGTAACCAAAAAAGTGTTAAACAAATCAAAATATATCTTTATATATGATATTCTTCAAAGTAGTCAACCTTTGCCTTGATGACAGCTGTGCACACATTCTCTCAACCAGCTTCACCTGGAATGCTTTTCCCACAGTCTTGAAGGACTTCCCACTTGCTGAGAACTTGTTGGCTGCTTTTCCTTCACTCTGCGATCCAACTCATCCAAAATAATCTCAATTGGGTTAAGGTCAGGTGATTGTGGAGGCCAGGTCACCTGATGCAGCACTCCATCACTCTTCTTCTTGGTCAAATAGTCCTTACACACCCTGGAGGTGTGTTGGGTCATTGTCCTGTTGAAAAACAAATGATAGTCCCACTAAGTGCAAACCAGATGGGATGGTGTATTGCTGCAGAATGCTGTTGTAGCCATGCTGGATAAGTGTGCCTTGAATTTAAAAAAATCACTGACAGTGTCACCAGCAAAGCACCATCACACCACCTCCTTCATGCATCACGGTGGGAACCACACATGCGGAGATCCTCCGTTCACCTATTCTGCGTCTCACAAAGACACGGCGGTTGGAACCAAAAATCTTAAATTTGGACTCATCAGACCAAATGACAGATTTTCACTGGTCTAATGTCCATTGCTTGTGTTTCTTGGCCCAAGCAAATGTCTTCTTCTTATTGGTGTCCTTTCATAGTTTCTTTGCAGCAATTTGACCATGTTGGCCTGATTCACGCAGTCTCCTACCGAAGTAGTGGAGATGTGTTTGTGACGCATTTATTTGGCATGCAATATTTGAGGCTGGTAACTCTAAAGAACTTATCCTCTGCAGCAGATGTAACTGGGTCTTCCTTTCCTGTGGCGGTCCTCATGAAAGCCAGTTTCATCATAGCGCTTGATGGTTTTTGCAAGTGCACTTGAAGAAATTTTCAAAGTTCTAGAAATTGTTCCACATGGACTGACCTTCATGTCTTAAAGTAATGATGGACTGTTCTCTTTCTCTTTGCTTATTTGAGCTGTTCTTGCCATAATATGGACTTGGTCTTTTACCAAACAGGGTTGTCTTCTGTATAACACCCCTACCTTGTCACAACACAACTGGTTGGCTCAAATGCATTAAGAAGGAAAAATTCCACAAATTAACTTGAAACATTGCACACCTGTTAACTTATGGCTGAGATCCCACTAACGGGATCAATATGACAACATCCAGTGACAGTGCAGGGCGCCAAATTCAAAACAACAAATCTCATAATTAAAATTCATCAGACATACAAGTATTTCACACCATTTTAAAGATACACTTCATGTTAATCCCACCACAGTGTCCAATTTCAAATAGGCTTTACGGCGAAAGCACCACAAACGATTGTTAGGTCAGAGCCAAGTCACAGAAAAACACAGCCATTTATCCAGCCAAAGAGAGGAGTCACAAAAATCAGAAATAGAGAATTAATCACTAACCTTTGATTTTCATCAGATGACACTCAGGACTTCATGTTACACAATACCTTTATGTTTGTTTTGATAAAATTCATATTTATATAAAAAAATCTTAGTTTACATTGCCGCGTTATGTTCAGTAGTTCCAAAAACATCCGGTGTTTTTGCAGAGAGCCACATAATTTACAGAAATACTCATTATAAATGTTTTTGAAAATACAAGTGTTTTACATGGAACTTTAGATACACTTCTCCTCAAAGCAACCGCTGTGTCAGATTTCAAAGAAGCTTTACGGAAAAAGCAAACCATGCAATCTGAGTACGGCGCTCAGAGCCCAAACAAGCCAAAAAGATATCCGCCATATTGTGCAGTCAACAAAGTCAGAAATAACATTATAAATATTCTCTTACCTTTTTGATGATCTTCATCAGAATGCTCTCCTAGGAATCCCAGTTCCACAATAAATGTTGGTTTTGTTCGATAATGTCCGTTATTTATGTCCAAATTCCTCCTTGTTGTTAGCGCGTTCAGCCCAGTCATCCAAATTCATGACGCACAAGCAGACAAAGTCCAAAAGTTCAGTTACAGGCCGTAGAAACATGTCAAACGAAGTACAGAATCATTCTTTAGGATGTTTTTAACATATCTTCAGTAATGTTCCAACCGGAGAATTCCTTTGTCTGTAGAATTGCGATGGAACAGAGCTCGCTCTCACGTGAAGGAGCGTCACGAGCTCAAGGCATTCTGGCAGACCTCTGACTCATTCCCCTCTCATTCGCCCCCACTTTATAGTAGAAGCATCAAACACGGTTCTGAAGACTGTTGACATCTAGTGGAAGCCTTAGGAAGTGCAACATGACCAATATCCCGCTGTATCTTCAATAGGGAATAAGTTGAAAAATGACCAACCTCAGATTTCTCACTTCCTGGTTGGATTTTTTTCTCAGGTTTTTGCCTGCAATATGAGTTCTGTTATATTCACAGACATAATTGAAAACGTTTTAGAAACATCAGACTGTTTTTGATCCAAACCTACTAATAATATGCATATATTAGCAACTGGAACTGAGTAGCAGGCAGTTTACTCTGGGCACCTTATTCATCCAAGCTACTCAATACTGCCCCCAGCCATAAGACGTTGAAATGCATTCCAGGTGACTACCTCAAGCTGGTTGAGAGAATACCAAGAGTGTGCAAAGCTGTCATCAAGGCAAAGGATGGCTACTTTGAAGAATCTCAAATATAAAATATATTTTGATTGAAGTTTTTTTTTTTAATGTACTACATGATTCCATATGTGTTCTTTTTATAGTTTTGATATCTTCAATATTTTTCACAATGTAGAAATAGTTTTTTTTTTAAATGAATGAGTAGGTGTCTAAACTTTTTTTTGCTGTATATACAAATGTATGTGGACACCCCTTCAAATTAGTGCATTTGGCTATTTTGGCCACACTTTGCTGACGGGTGTATACAATTGACCACACAGCAATCTCCATAGACAAACATTGGCTGTAGAATGGCCTTAATGAAGAGCTCAATGACTTTCAATGTGGCACCGTCATAGGATGCTACCGCTCTAACAAGTCAGTTTGTCTAATTTCTGTCCTTATAGCGCTGCCCCGGTCAACTGTAAGTGCTGTTGTTGCCAAGTGGAAACTTCTAGGAGCAACATTTGCTCAGCCACGGAATGGTAGGCCACACAACCTGACCGAATGGGACTGCTGAAGTGCATAGCGAGTAAAAATTGTCTGTCTGTCGGTTGCAACACTCACTACCGAGTTCCAAACTGCCTCTTGAGGCAACATCAGCACAATAACTGTTTTGTTGGGAGCTTCATGAACTAGGTTTCCATGGCTGAGCAGCCGCACACGAGCCTAAGAGAAGTGATGAATCAAGTTTCGCCATCTGGCAGTCCGACAGACGAATCTGGGTTTGGGTGATACCAGGTTAACGCTACCTATGCATAGTGCCAACTGTAAAGTTTGGTGGATGGGGACTAATGGTCTGGGGCTGTTTTTCCATGGCTTGGGCTAGGCCCCTTAGTTCCAGTGAAGGGAAATCTTAACACTACAGCATACAATGTCATTCTAGACGTTTCTGTACTTCCAACTTTGTGGCAACAGTTTGGGGAAGGCCCTTTCCTGTTTCAGCATGACAATGCCCCCGTGCACAAAACTAGGTCCATGCAGAAATGGTTTGTTGAAATCGGAGTAGAAGAACTTCACTAGCCTGTACAGGACCCTGACCTCAACCCCATCGAACTCCTTTGGGATGCATTGGAACGCTGACTGCGAGCCAGGCCTAATCGCCCAACATCAGTGCCCAACCTCACCAATTCTCTTGTGGCTGAATGGAAGCAAGTCCCTGTAGCAATGTTTCAACTTCTAGTGGAAAGCCTTCCCAGAAGAGTGGAGGCTGTTATAGCAGCAAGGGGGGGGGGACTATGATTTTGGAATGAGATGTTCAACGAGCAGGTGTCCACATACTTTTAGTCATGTAGTGTGCTTCTAAATCTGGTTCATCACTCCGATAGTGGAAGAAATGTGAGTAAGGCTAAAGTAGCTAATTATCTTCAGCGAGCTAGTTGCACACACCCTGTCTTCTCTGGCCGTTAGGAACCTCAGGGGGGCCCCCAGAATAGAACCCTGTCTTCTCTGGCCGTTAGTAACCTCAGGGGGGCCCCCAGAATAGAACCCTGTCTTCTCTGGCTGTTAGGAACCTCCAGGAGACCCCCTCCCCGTGAGGGTTTTGTACCAAAACGCAGTGACGCTGTCTGTGATACAACTTCACATTTACTGTTAGTGTTGTTTGGACTAATAGCCTACATCACCCATTTCACGTACGCAGTCTGCATGCCATTCCAGGACATGAGGGTCGGCCCGTACATACTTTAACAAATAGTTTGTGCCGCACTGTGAGGGTATGACCTGGGGCCATTATTACAAATACGTTGGATGACACGAAAGCTCACTCAGCGTACTGGCATCCCCATTTCTGACCGCCTTCGGCGCCCAGGGGTAGGAGGGCAGAAATTCAGGGTCGTCCACCCACGTCATACACTCGCGCGCACACACAGCTCCCTTCATCCTCCCCCGGGTCACTTCCTCTCCTTCACTGCTCCGCTTCCTGTAGCCTGATGGCTCGTGTGTGTGTGTGTGTGTCGTCACTGCCGTGTAGCATCACATGACACATTCTTCATCAGATGAGATTCCTCCAGACAGGAATCTTTCCTGTAGTTTCTACATCCGTTATAGAAAAACTTCTGTACTCTCAATCCAATATCCCCTGGTTTCATGTGTGTGTGTGTGTGTGTGTGTGTGTGTGTGCGCGCAGTGGTGTGCTTACTATAAAGCGTATCATTCCTTCCACCCACTCATGCTTACTACAGTCATTTAGAATAGTAATTCTAAAGAGTCCTTGTTACCGCGGAAACTGAACCGCACGAATGCCCGGCCATCCGGTCTTCGTCAGCTGTTTGTTCCAAAAAAAACAAACGACCAACAACTAATGACTGGTAATTTATTTCATCCATAGTCGTGGACTCAGGGCTGACCACATTTAGTCCACTGGTCCGTTGTTTGATCGATAGGCTGTTGGTTGACCAAGTTGTTATTTTATTGAGCAGTAGCAAAAAAAGCAACTAATTATGGTGTACAAGACACCTATCTGATTAGATCCTGTCTGAGTGGACTGATGCGTTGTCGAGGCGTGGGGATGGCACAGTCATCACTCTTAAAACGTGCTACTGAAATTGTATATGGTTATATTATGTAAGAACAATGGTGCAAAAACAAATATAAATTCTCCTGTGTTGGATAGTGGTCGCTGTCCGCGGTTCTGAAACGCATCGGCGCACTGTTGAATTGGCGCCTTTTCCTAGACAATGTTGCTACGGTGCATTCGGAAAGAATTCAGACCCCTTGACTTTTTCCACATTTTATGGTATTTCTCACGGTCAAGTAAAGAAGTGCATCTCGCTGTCGTGCAGTGACCACATAGACGCTCCTCTTTGGGTAGCCATGTCTTTTTGTGTTTCCCTTTTCTCTGTAGCCAATTTGGTGGGCGACGAGCCTGTTTTTGGTCAGGATCTGTCTCTGTTTTGTATCTGACAGAGTAGAGAGATTATTCCAATTTGAATAGTCTTTTGAGGCCAAATAGCAATTTTAGTTTATTCCGAGTTTTTATCAAATAGGTGTTTTTTATTTCTGTAAGAATTTGTTTTCCCGTTGTGTTTGTGTAATCGGTCGTAAAATACTTTACTGTAATTGTTCCGTGCTATGTTCTACGGGCCTCTGTCCTACGGGCCTCTCTGTCCTACGGGCCTCTCTGTCCTACGGGCCTCTCTGTCCTAAAGGTGTAGTTTGAACTTGCAAGAGTGTGATTTGTGTGTGCAATTAATGTCTTTAAAAAATCCTGGAAAATTATGTCTGCGGGACGAGTGGAAGCCTCTGGCTAACTCCTTCTTTCTGTGGTACTTTTATGTCACTGTAATTGTTCTGCATCATAGCCTTCAGAGGCCTACCTATGTCTCAGGGTCTAACTCTCTCTCTCACTCTCTCTCTCGCTCTCTGTGTTTCAGAAGGTGGTAGAAGAGGACGGCGAGGTGAGAAGATCGTCTCCTCCAGAACCTCTAGCGTCTCTTAACAGTAAACTAGCCGACAACGATGCAGGGACCAAGGTACGACACACAGGAAGCGGCGTTCTGCTCACGCTGCCGACGTAGCTGGTTGCATTGACGACACTGACCCCTCCCCCTAACTTTCGTTCCTCTGTATACCAAAACTTTTGTACGTTTTTTTGTTGTTGTTCTACTAGAACAAAATGGTTTGCTAGAATGTGTTACTTTCGCTACTTCTGTCAAATGTGTCTCGCGTCTTCTACCGAGTTGAGAGAGAATCAATTCTGTCGATCAGCGCAGCCAATAGCACCGTGTCTGCGCCACGTACCCACTGCTAGCTGTAGTCTGTCCCGAGGAACCACTGAACTCACTGGGAGTCCGCTACTCATGCTGCACAGAAGTTAACACACTTCAATAATGCAACACGGCATGTCAATGTTGACATTTCTAATTACTGTTCGCAAAACAATGTCCGTTACAGGCTAGAACATTTAAAAAATGCAAGAAGATACCGAAGCTTCCAGCTTTGTAGGCTAACTTTCCTCTCTAGCTTACAGCTGAAGCTAGGGTCAGTTCACTAACCCTAGTACCTTGTTTGTGATATGCAAACCATAACGAAAGATCTTTCCGATTGTCACAAAACTCTATCCGTTCACTTTGTCCCCCCCCAGTCAAGATCGTCTTTGCTCGAGCCTCGATCTGACTGTGTGTGAATGATGTCATGGGTCTTAAAGAGAGCGCGAGCACACACTTTATAAAATAAGAGATTTCTTCTATACAAATGTTGTTGATCAGTACAGAATTTCCCAAATTGAAGGGAAACAGATTTGTCATCTGTAGCTCCATGAAATCAGCCAAAACAAGCTCAATAACTCAATGCATGCACACTCTCCTATTGAATGTTCGTTAGCCTTTATTGTGAAATAGGTCTAGGCTACATCTTGGTTTATCAATAAGTGAGAGATTTTAACAATCAAACTTGATTGGTTGCATACACTTATTTAGCACATCTTATTGTGGGTGTAGGGAAATTATTACCATGAAGTAGTTATATTGGATGGGTTGGGGAAAAAACGATGTCAAATGGATTGTTTTTAATTAATGAATACATTCAAATGTCATGATATTTAACTCAAAAGATCTGTCTGGATTAAGGACCTTTCTGTGACTAATAGAACGTTTACGTACATACATACACACACACACACACACACACACACACATACATGTCACGATACCAGAACTTTGACTTGGATACCGATACCAGGTTTAGTATCACAATACTGAACACACATACATACATATATATATATGTTTTCATCATGGATCTGTCTACTTTGCTCTGTTCATTTTTGCTTAGATCCTGACTAGGTCTCCCAGTCCTTGCCGCTGAAAAACATCCCCACAGCATGACTACCACCACCATGTAGGGATAGTGCCTGGTTTCCTCCAGACGTGACGCTTGGCATTCAGGCCAAAGAGTTCAATCTTGGTTTCTTCAGACCAAAGAATCTTGTTTGAAAAAAAGAACATTGAAAAGTGAAAGACTGAAGTCGCATACATGGGATGCTTTAGTGAATTTCAGAATGTCTGGAATAGAAAAGGCAGAAATAAAACAATTCAATAAACATTTGCAGCCAGTCATCCAAAACATAGCCCTATGCAGTCGTTAAATTCCTATAGAAGGTGTGTATGTGTGTATATGTGTGTGTGTTCAGTATTGTGATATTAAACCTGGTATCCAAGTCAAAGTTCTGGTATCGTGACAACACTACCACTGACCTTAACCCAACCCCCTTCACCTGAATCCTTTACTCCTCCTAAGCACGTAACCTGACACACTGGGTACGGGTTCTAACACACTGGGTACGGGTTCTGACACACTGGGTACGGGTTCTGACACACTGGGTTCGGGTCCTGACACACTGGGTTCGGGTCCTGACACACTGGGTTCGGGTCCTGACACACTGGGTTCGGGTCCTGACACACTGGGTTCGGGTCCTGACACACACCCCTGTTGAAATGGCATGCTTCATCCACCACCTCTATCAAGCATTTAAAGGCAGTGTTTACTCTTCTCTCAACTCCTCACATCACCCTCCCCTAAACGCACACAATTATAGCTACAAACATTGACTTTCAGATATTATACATCTACTGATCTGTTTTATCGTGATGCAATGAAGACTCAGTATATTAAAGGGTTTATTATTGTTTCTGCAGGTTCAAGGCCAAGCCGAGGCTACTCTGGTGTTCCCCCACATCAAGGAAGAGCCCAGTCACCCCAGGTATGTTAATCTTTACTACCCCCCTAACCCTTTATCCTCTGTCTTTTACCCCCTGCCACAACGTTCTATCACCTCCCAGACACTCCACCATGGTGCACCCCGGGTTTGTTTGGATCTCTCTTATCCCACAATGGAGTCGAATCTTATGAGTACTGGGGACTGGCTAGCTATGTTTCTTCCTTGTTGGAAGCCCCTTGCCAATCCATGCCAAGTAACGTTCCAAGCATCTTCCTAGGGAATGTTGCTGTAGCAGTGCTGAAACCCCTGCTCTGCTTCCTACCTTGCCTCTAGTTGGACCGACTGCATGTGTCCGTGTGAAGTTGTGGTCTACCGCTCATTAATCTGGTCCAGATGAAGGCTGAGATTAGTTGGATTTACAGGAGGCAGGGCAGCACGTGACATGGTAGACAGGCAGGTTAGACTACGGGATTACAACTGACCCCTCATTGGGACACCAGACCCACCAGGCTGGTCAATGGTTTTTACTACGCTTTGCTACAAAAGTGCAATGTTAAAATATGTGTATTTTCATGTAACAGGAGTGAGTCTCTGTAACATGTCCTATAGTATAGAAACAGTCATTTGGTTTTGCTTTTTAATTTAACAATGCAAGTCAAGTGGAATCAAACAATGAAGTCAAAATTACAATACTAAGCAACGGTGTTCTCTCTGTCTATTTACGACCTATATACAGTGCTGTCAGAGAATTACTACCTCTTGATTTATTTCACATTGTGTTACAGCCTGAATTCAAAATGGATTAAACTAGATTTTTTATTTTTTTTATTTTTTTATACACACACACACTACCCCATAATAATAACACATTGAACCTGTTTTTAGACATTTTTGGTAATTTATTGAGAATAAAATACAGATATCTACTTTACATAAGTATTCACATCACCGAGTCCCTACTTTGTAGGAGCATTTTTGGCTGTGATTACATCTTTGAGTCGTCTTGGGTATGTCTTATCAGCTTTACACATCTGGATTTGGGGATTTTCTCCCATTCCTTGCTGATTTTCTCAAGCTCTGTTAGGTTAGATGAGGGAGTGGCGGTGAATAGCAATCTTCAAGTCTTTCCACAGATTTTCAATGGTATTCAAGTCTGGGCTTTGGCTGGACCACTCAAGGACTTTCACATTCTTGTTCTGAAGCCATTCCAGCATTGCTTTGGCTGTACGCTTGGTCATTGCCCTGTTGGAAAATAAATATTTGCCCCAGTTTAAGGTCGTTTGCACTCTGAAGCAGATTCTCATCAAGAATGAACCTGTATTTGGCTCCATTCATTGTTCCCTCTCCTTACCAGTTTCCCTGAAGCTGAAAACCATCCCCATAGCATGATGCTGCCACCACCATGCTTCACGGTCGGGATGGTGTTCGATGGGTGATGAGCTGTGCCTGGTTTTTTTCCCAGACATAGTGCTTTGCATTCAGGCCAAATAGTTAAATTTGTTTCATCAGACCACAGAATATTTAGCCTTTTTATGATCTGTCTTTCACATGCCTTTTTGCAAACTCCAGGCGTGTTGTCATACCTTTTTCTCAAGTGGCTTCCGTCTGGCCACTCTTCCATAAAGCCCAGATTGGTGAAGTTGCTGTAGAGATATATTTAATCCATTTTGAATTCAGGCTGTCACACAACAAAATGTTGAATAAGTCAAGGGGTATGAATACTTTCTGAAGGCACTGTACATATGATATCCATGTGTCTGTCTATCTCTCTTGGCCTGTCTCTTTGTCTGTATATGTATAAGGTAAATGTTCTCCCTGTCGCACTCTCTCTCAATTCAATTCAAAGTTCTTTATTGATATGGGAAGCATGTTTACATTGCCAAAGCAGGTGAAATAGATAATAAACCAGAATTAACAGTAAACATTACACTCCAAAGGAATAGAGATTTCAAAATGTCATGTCTATATACAGTGGTGTAACCATGTGCAAATAGTGAAAGTACAAAAGGGAAAATAAATCAAGAAAATTATGTGTTGTATTTACAATGGTGTTTGTTCTTCACGGGTTGCCCTTTTCTTGTGGAAACAGGTCACAAATCTTTCTGCTGTGATGGCACACTGTGGTATTTCACCCAATGGATATGGAAGTTTATCAAAATTGGATTTGTTTTAGAATCGTTAAAATCATAGGCTCCCGAGTGGCGCAGTGGTTTAAGGCACCTTGTCTCAGTGCTAGAGGCGTCACTACAGACCCCGGTTCGATCCCAAGCTGTATCACAACCTGCCGTGATCGGGAGTCCGATAGGGCGGCTGGACGGTGCTGGCCGGGGTAGGCCGTCATTGTAAATAAAAATGTGTTCTTCACGGACTGGCCTAGTAAAATATAAAATGTGGGTCAGTGTAACCTGAGGGAAATATGTCTCTAATGTTGTCATACATTTGGCAGGAGGTAAGGAAGTGCAGCTCAGTTTCCACCTCATTTTGTGGGCTGTGAGCACATAGCCTGTCTTCTCTTGAGAGCCATGTCTGCCTACGGTGGCCTTTCTCAATAGAAATGCTCACTGAGTCTGTACATAGTCAAAGCTTGTCTTAAGTTTGGGTCAGTCACAGTGGTCAGGTATTCTGCCACTGTGTACTTTCTGTTTAGGGCCAAATAGCATTCTAGTTTGCTCAGTTTTTTTGTTAATTCTTTCCAATGTGTCAAGTAATTTATCTTTTTATTTTCTCATGATTTGTTTGGGTGTAATTGTGCTGCTGTTCTGGGGGTCTGTTTGTGAACAGAGCCCCAGGACCAGCTTGCTTAGGGGACTCTTCTCCATGTTCGTCTCTCTGTAGGTGATGGCTTTGTTATGGGAGGTTTGAGAATCTCTTCATTTTAGGTGGTGGTAGAAATTACCGGGTCTTTTCTGGATTTTTGATCATCAGCGGGTATCAGCCTAATTCTGCTCTGCATCCTTTTATTTGGTGTTTTATGTTGTACACAGAGGATAATTTTGTAGAAATCTGCTTGCAGAGTCTCAATTTGAGTGCTTGTCCCATTTTGTGAGTTATTGGTTGTTGGTGAGTGGACCCCAGACCTCACAACCATAATGGGAAATTGGCTCTATATCCAATTTCAAGTATTTTTAGCCAAATCCTAATTGCTCTGTCTTTTTTCTCTTTCTCACTCTTTGCGCTCTCGCTGTCTAGTTACGACCTGTATACCTATGATAACCATAGTTACTACTCTCCCCCTCTATAAGTTACTACCTGTATACGTATGATAACCATAGTTACTACTCTCCCCCTCTATAAGTTACTACCTGTGTACTGTGCCTTCGGAAAGTGTTCAGACCCCTTGACTTTTTCCACATTTTGTTACGTTACAGCCTTATTCTAAAATGTATTAAATAAAAACATTTTCCTCAGCAATCGATACAATACCCCGTAATTACAAAGCAAAAAACATTTTGGGAAATTTTTTCAAATTGATAAATACAAAAACATTCCTTATTTACATAAGTATTCAGACCCTTTGCTATGAGTCTCGAAATTGAGCTCCCGGTGCATCCTGTTTCCATTGATCCTCCTTGATGTCTCTACAACTTGATTGTAAATTCAATTAATTGAACATGATTTGGAAAGATCCCACTTTTGACAGTGCATGTCAGAGCATAAACCAAGCCATGAGGTCAAAGGAATTGTCCGTAGAGCTCCGAGACAAGATTGTGTCAAGGCACAGATCTGGGGAAGGGAAGCATTATTTCTGCAGCATTGAAGGTCCCCAAGAACACAGTGGCCTCCATCATTCTTAAATGGAAGAAGTTTGGAACCACCAAGGTTCTTCCTAGAGCTGGCCACCTGGCCAAACTGAGCAATCTGGGGAGAAGGGCCTTGGTCATGGAGGTGACCAAGAACCTGCTGGTCACTCTGACAGAGCTCTGGAGGTTCCTCTTTGGAGATGGGAGAATCTTCCAAAAGGTCAACCATCTCTGAAGCACTCCATCAATCAGGCCTTTATGGTGGTGGCCAGATGGAAGCCGCTCCTCAGTAAAAGGCACATGACAGCCGCTTGGAGTTTGCCAAAAGGCACCTGAAGGACTCTGACCGTGAGAAAGAAGATTCTCTGGTCTGATGAAACCAAGATTGACCTCTTTGGCCTGAATGCCAAGCGTTACTTCTGGAGGAAGCCTGGCACCATCCCTACGGGGAAGCATGGTGGTTGCCGCATCATGCTGTGGGGATGTTTTTCTGTGGCAGGGACTGGGAAGACGAGTCAGGACCAAGGCAAAGATGAACCGAGCAAAGTACAGAGATCCTTGATGAAAACCTGCTCCAGAGCTCTCAGGATCTCAGAACTGGGGCGACGGTTCACCCTTCAAATAGGTCAACGAACCTAAGCACACAGCCTAGACAACGTAGGAGTGGCTTCTGGACAAGTCTCTGAATGTCCTTGAGTGGCCCGGCCTTGAACCCGATCAAACATCTCTGGAGAGACCTGAAAATAGCTGTGCGTCGACGCTCCTCCATCCAACCGGACAGAGCTTGGGAGGATCTGCAGAGAAGAATGGGAGAAACTCCCCAAATACAGGTGTGCCAAACTTGTAGCGTCATACCCAAAGACTTGAGGCTGTAATCGCTGCCAAACGTGCTTCAACAAAGTACTGAGATTTTATCTGTAATAAATTTGCAAACGTTTATGATGGGATATTGTGTGTAAATTGAGGGGGGGGGATGAGTTAATACATTTGAAATAAGGCTGAAACATAACGATGTGGAGAAGGTTGAGGTGGCTGAAGACTTTGAGTGCACTGTTACTGTTCTCCCTAGTTACAAACCTGTACATATGATGACCATGTCTCTCTCCCAAGTTACAGCCTGTATACATATCACCATGTCTCTCCTCTCTCTCCCTAGTTACAACCTGTACATATGATGACCATGTCTCTCTCCCTAGTTACAACCTGTACATATGATGACCATGTCTCTCTCCCTAGTTACAACCTGTACATATGATGACCATGTCTCTCTCCCATGTTACAGCCTGTATACATATCACCATGTCTAGTTACAACCTGTACATATGATGACCATGTCTCTCTCCCTAGTTACAACCTGTACATATGATGACCATGTCTCTCTCCTCCTCTCTCTCCCTAGTTACAGCCTGTATACATATCACCATGTCTCTCTCTCTCTCTCTAGTTACAACCTGTATACATATCACCATGTCTCTCTCTCTCTCTCTAGTTACAACCTGTATACATATGATAAGATGGTGGCTCCTAATGTGTCTCTGAGGGATCAGCCGGAGGTCAGCTCTGAGGTTCTGGGGGTGCTGCTCAAACACCACTACAGTAGGAGACTGGGCCACGGCCACCAAGACACTGCTATGGGTCAGTACCACACACACACACGTAAGTTATGTTCTTCTATCCTCGTGGGGACGTATTATCCTTTTCATTCAAAATCATGTTTTCCGTAACCCTAAACCTAACAACTAACCCCTTACCCTAATTATGGGGCGGCAGGGTAGCCTAGTGGTTAGAGCATTGGACTAGAAACCGAAAGGTTGCAAGTTCAAATCCCCAAGCTGACAAGGTACAAAATCTGTCGTTCTGCCCCTGAACAGGTAGTTAACCCACTGTTCCTAGGCCGTCATTGAAAATAAGAATTTGTTCTTAACTGACTTGCCTAGTAAAATAAATAAAAATATAAACTTATCCCTACACCAAAACCTAACCCCTAAGCTTAAAATAGCTTTTGTCCTCATGGGGATTCTGGAAATGTCCCCCACGAGGGAGAATTTTCCTTGTGGAGACTTTTGTGGCTAGGTTACTTCCTAGGTTCAGTTCTTCCTAGAGAGGAACCAGGATCTGAGGGGTGGTCAGTCCTCTTCTTGTGCTGGGTGGAGACTTACAGTGGCCAAGATGTTAATTGATGACCAGCAGGGTCAAATGACAGGGTGCAACAGGTCAGCACCTCCAGGAGTAAATGTCAGTTGGCTTTTCATAGCCGATCCCCACAAAGACAGAAGAGCTTACGTGTGCATGCTGCTGCTGTTTCCCAGTCTGACCTTGAAGTGTTGAGTAAGGTGTGTGTGTGTGTGTGTGTGTGTGTGTGACTGGCCGCTGTGGCAGGTAGATAAAAACATATATATTTTTTTAATATATTTTTTTTTACCGGAACATTTATTTTTGTGTTAATTACACCAGAAATCACAACAAAATGGATAAGCATGCCTAATTTTTATTTTTTTATTTTTAAGAAATGTATTTCTATTAATCGGTAGTGTGGTATATTGCTAAATTTAATTTTATATTTTTACCAAAAATATCACAGATGAGACTAAGTTCAGCTGCCCCTTTTAAGGTTACCTTGGTAACAGGGCCACTTGAGTTATCTCCTGTGAGAATCTGACTCACTGAGAGATGTTTCTTCTTTTCGCTAGTAGTGGAAGAAAAAAAAACTCAAGCATTTGAAAAGCAACTGGATTTGTGAACTAAACAATGTAAATATCAAAGAAACATGCATAGTCTCACTTTAGTAGTTAAAGCAACGTATATGCCTGTGCGCATTGCTAATAAATGACACCTTTAAGCAGTGCACACAGACGCCCAGCCAGGCAGTGTTGCTTGGATAGCTATAACGTTAGGATTCCTATTTCGTTGTGTATTACCAGATATGAAACAAAATGGCAGAAATACTTGTGAAAACCGCTACTGTAGCATTTACTTAGCTATTAATCACTATTCGCACATGTGCCAATACTTGTTAATTTTAAGGGCCTGTGTGTGTGTTCTCTCCATCCATGTGGGTGGTTGTGTATTTGTGAGTGCATACAGTATACACCGAGTGGACAAAACATTGTACACTGTCTTATCTTAGTTACCCATGCATGGGTGTGAGTTGGTTGACTGCTGTGTGTGGGGGGTTGACTATACTGCTTCTCCCGCAACCTCTCCTTCCACCCCCTCTCAACCTCTCCTTCCTCCCCCTCTCGCTCCTCAGATCTCCATGCCTCTCCCCCTGCTCCTCCCATTGTCAATGACGCCAAGTCTCAGCAGCGCGTTGTTTCTACTGCTGACCGGGACCGCCAGCAGCCAGTTTCCATGGAGACCATCCCCAGCAACAAGAGTTCTTCTGCTGTAGCGATGACCACGTCGGTAGCGGCGCTGGGGAGTAAAGATGTCCTGTCTTCTGTCTGTGAGGATGACAAGGAAAGGATCGTAGTGGAGATCGTTCAGATGTACAGCAGACAGCAGGAGAAGCTGCATTCCACCCTGCACAACCAGCTGCAGCTAGAGATGGTGAGACACTACAGACAACTAGAGATGGTCAACTCCAGCCAGAAAAAATGACATCAGCCACAGTCAAAAGCGTAGATCAGTGTTTACCAATCCCCCCCTCCCCGGACTGCTCTAATTTGTTCCTGTCCAGCAGAAACACTCCATGTCAGCTGGTTGTCTACACATTTTGAATCACCTCCATTTAATTGAATTCAACATATTACATTCGTAATCATTTCTGATTTTTATAGTGTACCGTTTTGCTGAACTTTGAATTGCTCCAGTTACTGAACAACTAACATAAACCAAAAGGGGTATCAATCAGGAAATGTAACCTATCATCCTGCGTGTCTCTGTGTGTAGGAGTTGGAGGCGCTGCGTGGAGGCGAGGCTGTCAGGCTGCAGCAGCTGGCAGCAGAGCAGTGTGAGCTGCAGAGTGAGCTGGAGGCTGTGCACACTGAGCATGCCCATAGGCTGGGGCAGGTGAGGGAGGAGCAGAGGGAGTTGGAGCACAGACTGGAACAGCTGAGGCAGCAGAGCTGTGTGTGTGACAACACACACCAGGAGGAACGCTATGCTAACCAGGTAGGATCGCTATGCTAACCAGGGTTAGGATTGCTATGCTAACCAGGGTTAGGATCGCTATGCTAACCAGGGTTAGGATCGCTATGCTAACCAGGGTTAGGATCGCTATGCTAACCAGGGTTAGGATTGCTATGCTAACCAGGGTTAGGATCAGATGTCAAAAAGTGCTGTACAGAAACAGTCTAAAAGCCCAAACCGCAAGCAATGCAGGTGTAGAAGCACAGTGGCTAGGTTACTTCCTAGGTTCAGTTCTTCCTAGAGAGGAACCAGGATCTGAGGGGTGGTCAGTCCTCTTCTGGCTGTGCTGGGTGGAGACTGTAACAGAACATGGCCAAGATGTTAATTGATGACCAGCAGGGTCTGATGATGATGATCACAGTGGTTGTAGAGGGTGCAACAGGTCAGCACCTCCAGGAGTAAATGTCAGTTGGCTTTTCATAGCCGATCATTCAGTGTCTCTACAAAGTTGAATTCACCAGGTAGCACGTTTGGTGAACAGGTCCATAGCTGCAGGCAGAACAGTTGAAACTGGAGCAGCAGCACGACCAGGTGGACAGCAAGGAGTTACCAGGTCGTCCTGAGGCATGGTCCTAGGGCTCAGGTTGAGAGAGAGGGAGGGAGAGATGCAACCTGACAGAGCTTGAGAGGATCTGCAAAAAAGAAAGGGAGAAAATTCCCAAATACAGGTGTGCCAAGCTTGTACCGTCATACGCAAGAAGATTCAAGGCTGTAATTGTTGCCAAAGGACTGAGTTAAAGGGTCTGAATACTTACGTAAATGGGATATTTCCATTTGTATATTTGATAAATTAGCAAAAATTTCTACTGACCTCTTTTTGTCAGGGGCGGCAGGGTAGCCTCGTGGTTAGTGTTGGACTAGTGACCGGAAGGTTGCAAGTTCAATCCCCCAAGCTGACAAGGTACAAATCTGTCGTTCTGCCCCTGAACAGGCAGTTAACCCACTGTTCCTAGGCTGTCATTGAAAATAAGAATTTGTTCTTAACTGACTTGCCTGGTTAAATAAAGGTAAAATAAAAAAAATATTGTGTAGATGAGAGAAAATAACTTTAGAATAAGGCTGTAACATAACAAAATGTGGAGAAAGTAGGGATCTGAATACTCTCTGAAGGCACTGTATAGACACTCACCCTATGTTTGAATCAAATCAACTACTTGTACTGAGCTTGTCTGATGCTTTCAGCAAGCTGTTGGATTAAATAATTAAGACACAGACCACTGTGCCACTCGGTAGAACTCTAAGGCACTGCATCACTACAGACCCGTGTTCGATCCCAGGCCGTGTCACAAGTACATTAGTGTCTAGTTTGAGAAACAGACACCTCACAAGTCCTCAACTGGCAGCTTCATTAAATAGTACCTGCAAAACACCAGTCTCAGAGTCAACAGTGAAGAGGCGACTTCGGGATGCTGGCCTTCTAGGCAGAGTTGCAAAGAAAAAGCCATATCTCTGTCCAGTGTCTGTGTTCTTCTGGCCATCTTAATCTTTTATTTTTATTGGCCAGTCTGAGATATGGCTTTTTCTTAAACATAGCCACAAACCCCTAACCCTAATTGTAGCCGTAAACCTACGCTTAAAATAGCCTTTGTCCTCATGGGGACTCAAATGTCCCCACGAGGGAGAATTTATTGTTTTACTATCCTTGTGGGTATTTTAGGTCCCCACAAGGATCAAGTAGGGACACAGTCAGACACACACACACACCTCCTGCTGTCTCCTTCATCCTCTTGGTGTCAGGCTTAGGCTGGCTGTGTGTGTACTGTTCAGACTAACCTGACTTCATCTCTTTCTCTCCCCTCCCTCCCCTCTTTTAGCTTGCAGAGCTGCGTGGGAGGTTGGATGGTGCGGAGGCTGACCGGGATAAGCTCCAGGAAGAGTTGAGGAGTGAGCGGGATGCCCGGGAGAAGCTGGAGAGAATCATCTCTCAGCTCCAACAGCAGATGGGCCAGACGGCCTCCACCTCGGCCTCCTTCGTCACTACAGGGAGCCCCTCTCCGCCCCCACCCCCTCCTCTCACACCCCCCACACAGAGGGACACACCGCTGGCCCTGCCGAGCAGCAGAACAGCCATGCGCATAAGTAGAGGAACTTAAGAAATGCCCCTTCTGTCTCTCTCACCTCCGTTCTTTTGCTGCGACTCCCTCCCTTCATCCCTCACCCCCCTGCTGGGAGAGACATCAGCCTTTCAGACACAGACAACCCCCTCCCTCACCATGTCTACCCCCTTCACCCCCAGGCTGCTTCTCTCATGTAGATTATGGCAGCCCCCCGCACCTCTCTGATTCAGAGGGGTTGGGTTAAATGCGGACACATTTCAGTTGAATGCATTCAGTTTTACAACTGACTAGGTATCTCTCTCCCTCCTCCTCTTTAGTTTTTTTGGATAAGGATTCCTGTTTGTTTATTAATTGAACACCACATTAGTTTAATGTTTTGGTTTACCCCCGCCCCCTGTCCGTAAACAGTATTTGAACTTTTTGGGGATATATATGTTTGTTTTTTAATTTATAGTTTTACTGAATGAACAAATGACTGCTTTGCAGACCGATAGGAGTAGGATGCTTTTAAGGACACTCTCTTCGCATCCTCTCCTCCTTCCCTCGCATCCTCTCCTCCTTCCCTCGCATCCTCTCCTCCTTCCCTCGGATCCTCTCCTCCTTCCCTCGCATCCTCTCCTCCTCCTTCCCTCCCTCCTTTAGATTGTGGATTTGATGTGTTGTAGCCCACATGAAGTGTGGGAGGTCAGACAGACAGTTCTATCCTGGCCCTGCCCCTTGACTCTGTTCTGAACTGCAGTTCCACTAGCGTTGTCGCTCTTTCTACTACTACCTGACACGCCAACTGGAGCTGTGGAGCTAAGATGGCGCCCGCTTGGGTGTTACCCATCTCATACAGACAGTCCAGTGCTCTGGCCCAGCTACTAGCCACACAGGACATTTTATGGATGCACATTTTCGTTTCACCTTTGTTTAAAAAAATAAATAAAAAATCCTTATACCCATTACTTTCAAATAAGCGAAAAGTGGTTTTGAGTTTGAGTGTTTGATTTCCCTGTTAGCAACAGTTAGTGTGTCTTGCCACCCTCTCTCCTCTGTGAGACAGTCTCTGTCCCAAATAGTAGACTATTTCCCGTATGGTGCACTACTTTTGACAAAAGTAATGCCCTATTCCCTATATAGTAGTGCACAATATAGGGAGTAGGTTGTTATTTGGGATGCACACTGAGAGCTGCAGGGGCAAGCTGTCTGCCTGGGGGAATATGGGTCACAGGTGAAAGGAATTAGTCCAGACTGACACCTGATCTGCCTGCCTAGGATCCAGGGCCCTTCCTCTTTCCCCTCCACTTTATTCCACCTCACTGAACAAACAGAGCCTTGCCTGGCCCAGGCAGGGAGGTACAGTCAGGTGATGAGAGCGTGGCAGGGAAGAGAGGAAGGCGAGAGACCGTCAGGCGGAGAGAGCGGGAGTGCAGGGGGCAGATCACCCTCTCAGGCTGGGTGGGCCGGGAGAGGGGAGCCCCTTTTGTCTCATCAGAATATGGGCAGCTGCCATACCTCCCACACACACACCAAAGCAATGCCACATCAGCCGGTGGTAGTGTGATTTGTTGTGTAGAAGTCCAGGCAAACAGCACACCCAGCCCCAATCAGCGAGCTCACACAGAACGGATTTAGCCGCCACAGGCGGACCCTAAGAGAGCAAGGAAGTATTTTTATAGCCCCCCCCCCAGACCCTTAGAGCCAGGTTGCATGTAAATAGTTATTTAAAAGAGGGCCTTGGTTTAAACTCTAAGCATCTTTTTTATGCATCTGCTATACATGCAAATTGGTAGACATTCCACTGTGCTCGGACTTCTCAATGCAGATCTCTAAAGAAAGAGTTCCCTTTAGAACCGAGTTTACACCATGCCCTGACACAGTACTTATAATATAGTAGGACTTATTTTCTTATTAAGCAGCAACATTTAAACAAAGCTTCAAAACCCGTTATTTTCACGAGGACAAAAACCACCCCACAAAACTACAACGAAACACACGCCCTGGGTGTCTGATGTGAAATTCAGTTACATGCAGAACAAATCCAATCCATTCTGCTCTACCAACCGTTCCATAAACTTTTGGAAATTATTTTGAGGGGGGAAAAAATATATTTAATGTATCAACTAAAGATTTATATTCACTTTGTACATACATTAGTAATTTAATATATTAACTATACCATGGGATAATATTCTAAAGGTTATTATAAAATTGACTGGACCAGGCAAGGCCGACGCTCTAAAAACATCCGTTATGTTTCTGTTGAGTCTTTGAAAAATTTGAAAAAACACTCCGCAATATAACGTCATCGTACGCAGCAGACAGACTTCTTGTTTACCGTTATCAACAATAGCAGAATTCAAGACTGATCGGCTGTTAACAATTTTTTTTTTTTTTTACGGCATGCCTACATTGGGACTAACGGATAGTGGCTGTTTCGGCAGAATAGAATTTGTTGTCGCTCCGCTGTGTACACTGATATTGTGGAGCGCACTTTTTTTTAAAGGGTGTAAAATTGCTGTTGAAGTGCATGGTGTTCGGATACGACCGCAGGGCTGAATAGGACAGGAAGTACGTCGTTACAGTACTTACCAGACCCGATTACCTTGATTTGTTTATTTCGTGGATGATGATTTCACCCTGATAGACTTGACGTGTAATCATAATGTATAGGCTTTCGCTCTTAATCCATTTTTCGTACACTAAACCACATCCCCAGACAAATTTGAATATGCACCGAACATGTTTATATTTTTAAAACTAAATTTGAAAACAAAACAAAAAAACAAAGGTTTGCATGTAACTAAGTAAATCGATTCCCTTAATATGGTTTGTTAGTTTAATGATATCTGACTTAATATGTTTATGGTATAAAAACTAATTGTTTGTGTACTAAGTGACACTATTCTCTAGTGCCCATAGGGCTCTGGTAAAAAATAAAAAATAAAAATGGTGCACTATATACGGAATAGCGTGTCATTTGTGACAGACAGGTGGGGAGGGAGAAACCTAACACAACTTGTTGACCAACTACAAACTATACAAATGTAGCCTCTAGATTCTGCAAAGTGGAGCGAGAGAGAGAAGTGTGTTTGGTTCTGAGCGCATGTGTATTTGCCAGTGACCGAAGCACAGTAGCGATTAAAAAGGGGAGAGATTTATTATCATGTAGCGTTGTGGGTTGTGTCCTAATTTTTTGTCAACAACACTTTGTCGTCTTGGGGGTATAGGGTCCTTGGGACTGCATTGATGTTTTACATCACAAGATAATCAGTATTAGGTTTTGTTATTATCGCCATATTTACCTCCTAGAACTGTCTACAACAATCGTTTTGGGGTATCAAATGTATTTCTTGTACTTCTATGTTTTCTGTTGGTGTAAATGAAATTTTATACAGAAGAGGGCGCTCTATATTTACTTTCGTTTAATGCCATGCTGATGATGTGATGGATACAATGGATTAAAATAAATCAAGACATACTATGCTGTAACACGGTGTGCTGTGCCCTCTTGCATTTGCAATGTTATGAGAACTAGAAGACTATGGTCCCTGGTCAAAGGTTGTGCACTATAAAGGGAATAGGTTGCCATTTGGGACTTAACCACAGTCATGTGCTTTGTACAGTTTTATTTTATTTTTTTATAGCTGTGTATTTTGTCCAATTCGACTTACTACTAGACCCTTGGCCTTGCTTCCGGAGCACAGTTATACAGTAACTAGCATTTCCATAGTTACATTTTTTATTTTTTTGCATCCCCAATGGATTGTTCCCAGATTTAAATGGATAGCGCAGCGATTTTGCTTTTTAAAAAATGTGTGAAATCACTGAACGATCCCTTTAATGAAGGTGACGTGGTGTCGAAGAGGTAGTACTCTGTAAACGATAGCTACAAGTTGGATTTGGGATCCGCTGAAGAAGTGTTGGATCAAATGTTTCCATTTATGCTTTGTAGTTGGATATTTATTTAGGAACACCGTTCTTATTTAGCAGCGTGGGAGCTAGCTAGGATGTTAATCAACACAAAAAAAATATGTTTTGGTTTTCTCTGAGGTATAAACACTACGTGTACGCCATAGTTTCAGTTTAAACTTAGTAGGCTACACCTGACAAATCGTAGTTTAAAAATAAGAAAATATTTTTATGGCTGTTTAAAAACGAACTTTTCTTTTTCTTAAAATGCTATATTCTGAAAGATGTATGGCAGTGAGTGTCTGTATGACTTTTGCAAACCATGTTGCCAACAACAATGCAGTGTGATTGAGACGTTTGTTCTTTGCATGAAACGAGACACGGTTCTCCTACCTCATGTTGTGATATAAAATGTTTTTTAAGCAGAGGACACTGCATCTTTAACCGTTGGTCATAATTGATATTTACTAGTATATGATGACATACGTGTACATGCTTTTAGCTAATACCTCAGTTGTATTTTATAGTGTTCTGTTTTCTCTCCCTCCCCCTGATCTCAGACCTTGTAAACATATCCTGTATAGCCAATGATATAAATATACCCTGTATAGACAATGAACTTGGATCAAATTCTAGTAAAGTTCTTGTGGTCAAAACTGGTGTTGTAAATCTTATGTTATTCTGGACGTGAAACCGGTGTGTCGTAGACGATCACTGATCGATGATATTATCTTTATTATCCCAATTAGCTGTACATCAGTCAGTCAAAGTATATACCAACACTAGAAATACAGTTTTAAAAAACAATACTTATACAGCAGGCATCATACTGAACAAAAAAAATAAAAAATTCAAATATTTTACTTCACAATGGCTGTGCGAAGATGCTTGATATTGTCGTACATGTTGCTCCAGAGCATCCCACACATGCTCAAAGGGTGAAATGTCTGAGTATGCAGGCCGTGGAAGAACTGGGACATTTTCAGCTTCCAGGAATTGTGTACAGATCCTTGTGACATGGGGCCGTGCATTATCGTGCTAAAAGATGAGGTGATGGAGGCGGATGAATGGCACGACAATGGGCCTCAGAATCTCATCACGGTATCTCTGTGCATTCAAATTGCCATTGATAAAATGCAATTGTGTTAGTTGTCTGTAGCTTATGCCTGCCAATACCATGACCACACAGCCACTATGGGGCACTCTGTACACAACATTGACATCAGCAAACCGCTCACCCACACACAACCATACACGTGGTCTGCGATTGGGAGGCCAGTTGGACGTCCTGCCAAATTCTCTAAAATGACGGAGGTGGCTTATGGTAGAGAAATGACCAATTCTCTGGCAACAGCTCTGGTGGGCATTCCTGCAATCAGCATGCCAATTGTACGCTCCCTCAACTTGAGACATCTGTGGCATTGTGTTGTGACACAACTGCACATTTTAGTGGCCTTTTGTCCCCTGCACAAGGTGCACCTGTGTAATGGCCTTGCTGTTTAATCATCTTCTTGATATGCCACACCTGTCAGGTGGATGGATTATCTTGGCAACGGGGAAATGTTCAAACACAGGGAGGTAAACAAATGTGTGAAAAATTAGAGAAATAAAGCTTTTAGTGCATATTGGACATTTCTGGCTTTTTTTTTTTTTTTTAGGGTGTAGGGTGAAGTTGCCGATCTTGGGTCAGGTTTGCATTTTTCCCACCACTGGTTAAGGTTAGGATCGGGGGAGGAGAAGCTAATCCTAGATCTGTACATAAGGGAGATTTCACCCCAGTCATCCGATGGACCAGGACCCAGTGTGGTCCAGTAGTGTTCAGAACCACCACGGGCTAGAGGAGGAGGTCGTAGGTGTAGCAGGCGATCTGAAGCAGCAGGCAGATGTGGTGCCTGCTGAGGTGGAGGCACAGGAGAGCGGTGTCTCCCTGAAAGAGAGAGGGAGAGTGAGTGCTACAGAGTACTGATGTGTGATCAGAAATTTAGAATAACACCAATTCCAAAAATTGTTTCCTTTGATGGAGCGAGTATTTATTTTACTTTTTAAAAATGTTTAAACTCGTCAGTAATGTTAGTTATTAAGCTTTCTACTTCTTAATAAACACAAATGCAATCAATCAGCTGAAGGTGGAGGACAGGCAGGGACAGACTCATAAGGGTGTCCACCAGGGTCAGAGAGAGGGAAAACAGCCCCAGGAAACTGGTTCACATGAGCTCGGTGGAGAAGGAGCAGGGCCCAGCCTAGCTCCAAATTTCAATAACTTAACCTCAAAACTATATATTTTAGAAATGAATATACAAATATCGAAAGCATTTAATGGGAACTAATAGGTGTGCAAAATGCAACTCTCATTTTACAATACGTAATTTATTAACGGTCCCTAACTAGCCCTGGAGCCAGGCCATCCAAAGGCAAACCAATTTTGCCACAGTTACACACCAGCCCAACTGACACTATTTGGCAAAAGTATTCGGCTAACTCGACCACCTGCAAACACACATGAGACAGCCACGTCAAATCACACTGGGAAACCAACTCGCGTTTGAATTTCTTACATTTCTTAACAAAACAAATCTAAAATGGAGGCCAACTCACAATGTTTAGCCGTCCTTTAATTTGTCCAGGTACTGCATACACCCCGATATGAAATCAATACGAGGTTTGAGAAACAACTGAAAAAACGTTATGGGTTGTGTCTTTGAATTCAGTTACTTCGACCAACATCATCAGATACAGCTCCAGCAGGATGTGGTTAATCATAGTTAAAATGAAAGACAGTCATTAAAACATTCTCAGTTCAATCACACCCTTGGATCCAATGAGAACCCTTTTGATACAGAATATATAGGGAATAGCCTACTTCTAAGGGGATCTCTTAGAAGTCTCATCTCTAGAAGTGTCTTATATATTTCTCAAGCAATGCAGAGATTCAGATTCTTCTCAGTAACTAGGTTTCTATCCAATTGGCAATATATTCTAAAATCTGCATAAAATCAACATGCGCATTTTCCCACCAGATATGTGTCTCCCTCAAATGGACTTGTTGTAGATAAAAGGCTGTGCGTGATGATGTGAGGCACATTAAAAATAACTTTTGCGGTTAAATTCCCATTTGTGGAATAGGCTAGGCCACCACATGAGATTATTATGGATAAGAGAGATCATTTTTATTTGTCAAATGGCTGCCAAGCATTGATTATCATGTGACCAGAATTGGAACACGGGAGTGATGTTTGCTGATAATGGGCCTCTGTACGCCTATGAAGATATTCCATTAAAAATCTGACGTTTCCAGCTACAATAGTCATTTACAACAATGTCTACACTGTATTTCTGATAATTTTGATGTTATTTTAATGGGAAAAAAATGTGATTTTCTTTTAAAAACCATGACATAAGTGACCCCAAACTTTTGAATGCCGTTCAACACCATAGTACCCTCAAAGCTCATCACTAAGCTAAGGACCCTGGGACTAAACACCTCTCTGCAACTGGACCCTGGACTTCCTTACGGGCCGCCCCCAGGTGGTAAGGGTAGGTAACAACACATCTACCACGCTGATCCTCCACACGGGGGCCCCTCGGGGGTGCGTGCTCAGACCCCTCCTGTACTCCTTGTTCACTCCAACACCATCATTAAGTTTGCAGACGACACAACAGTGGTAGGCCTGATCACCAACAACGATGAGACAGCCTATAGGGAGGAGGTTAGAGACCTGACCGTGTGGTGCAAGGACAACAACCTCTCCCTCAACGTGATCAAGACAAAGATGATTGTGGACTACAGGAAAAGGAGGACCGAGCACACCCCCATTCTCATCGACAGGGCTGTAGTGGAGCAGGTTGAGAGCTTCAAGTTCCTTGGCGTTCACATCCCCAACAAACTAACATGGTCCAAGCAGACCAAGACAGTCGTGAAGAGGGCACGACAAAACCTGTTCCCGCATTGGAGCCTGAAAAGATTTGACATGGGTCCTCAGATCCTCAAAAGGTTTTGCAGCTGCACCATCAAGAGCATCCTGATGGGTTGCATCACTGCCTGGTATAGCAACTGCTTGGCCTCCGACCGCAAGGAACTACAGAGGGTAGTGCGAACGGCCCCAGTACATCACCGGGGCCAAGCTTCCTGCCATCCAGGACCTCTACACCAGGCGGTGTCAGAGGAAGGCCCTAAAAATTGTCAAAGACTCCAGCCACCCTAGGCATAGACTGTTCTCTCTGCTACCGCACGGCAAGGGGTACCAGAGCGCCAAGTCTAGGGCCAAGATGCTCCTAAATAGCGTCTACCCCCAAGCCATAAGACTCCTGAACAGCTAGTCACTTTAACTCTACCTACATGTACATATTACATATTTCCTCAATTACTTCGACACCGGTGTCCCCGCACATTGACATTGACTCTGTACCGGTTCCCCCTGTATACAGCCCCGCTATTTGTATTTACTGCTGCTCTTTAATTATTTGTTATTCTTATCTCTTACTTTTATTTGTTGGTATTTTCTTAAAAATGCATAGCTGGATAGAGGCTTGTAAGTAAGCATTTCACTGTAAGGTCACAACTGTTGTATTTGGAGCATGTGACAAATACTATTTGATTTGAAATAAGGGATATAAAGTACATTTAAAGCAGGTACTTCCACACAGGTGTGGTTCATGAGTTAATTAAGCAAGTAACATCCCATTATACTTATGTCTAAAAATGCCCAGTTGTCCATTATTTTATCTACCATGGCTTGAAGAGATCTCAGTGACTTTAAAGAGGGGTCTGGAGGATTTAAAGGCTTAAACAGTTACACAATAATAAACCGTGTGTGTGTGTTTTGAATCTTCACAATGCCGAAGAATTACTCAATATGTGTGTTTTATCTTGGAATGGAACTATCTGGGCCTGGTTTCCAAATAGCAATGGAATTTATGGTTTACCAATGTTTTAAGGATGCATTTTCCCCAACGGCCGTTAGGCTCGAAAGAAAGGGAGCGCTGCTCTCGGATCAGCTTTATCCATTCAAATTATACAGAATTATTTCACAATGCTGACGACTGATCAACTCCTATTACCACCCATGGCTGCAAAAATTGAGGCGGCTTATTCTAATGATTACCTAATAAAAATGCATTAACTCACAGATTTGGCACATCATCGCGCACGTTAGGCTACATATCATGAAATAGACAGTGCCAGTCAAACATTTGGACACCTACTCATTTAAGGGTGTTTCTTTATTTGTATTACTTTCTACATTGTAGAATGATAGTGAAGACATAAACTATGAAATAACACATATGGAATCATGTAGTAACCAAAAAAGTGTTAAACAAATCAAAATATATTTTAGGTTTGAGATTCTTCAAAGTAGCCACCGTTTGCCTTGATGACAACTTTGCACACTTGGAATTCTCTCAACCAGCTTCACCTGGAATGCTATTCCAACAGTCTTGAAGGAGTTCCCACATATGCTGAGCACTTGTTGGCTGCTTTTCCTTCACTCTGCGGTCCAACTCATCCCAAACCATCTCAATTGGGTGGAGGTCGGGTGATTGTGGAGACCAGGTCATCTCATGCAGCACTCCATCATTAACCTTCTTGGTCAAATAGTCCTTACACAGCCTGGAGGTGTGTTGGGTCAATGTCCTGTGACAAACAAATGATTGTCCCACTAAGCGCAAACCAAATGGGATGGCGTATCACTGCAGCATGCTGTGGTAGCCATGCTGGTTAAGAGTGCCTTGAATTCTAAATAAATCACAGATGGTGTCACCAGCAAAGCACCCCCACACCATCACACCTCATCCTCCATGCTTCACGGTGGGAACCACACATGCGGAGATAATCTGCTCACCTACACGCCGTCTCACAAAGACATGGTGGTTGTAACCGTTTGGACTCATCAGTCATTTGGACTCATCAGACCAAATGACAGATTTTCACCGGTCTAATGTCCGTTGCTTGTGTTTCTTGGCCCAAGCAAGTCTCTTCTTCTTATTGGTGTCCTTTAGTAGTGGTTTCTTTGCAGCAATTTGACCATGAAGACCCGATTCACCCAGTCTCTTCTGAACAGTTGATGTTGAGATGTGTCTGTTACTTGAACTCTGTGAAGCATTTATTTTGGACGCAATTTCTGAGGCTTGTAACTCTATTGAACTTATCCTCTGCAGCAGAGGTAACTGGGTCTTCCTTTCCTGTGGAGGTCCTAATGAGAGCCAGTTTCATCATAGCGCTTGATGGTTTTTGCGACTGCGCTTTAAGAAACATTCAAAGTTCTTAATGTTCCGCATTGACTGACCTTCATGTCTTAAAGTAATGATGGACTGTTGTTTCTTTCTGCTGATTTGAGCTGTTCTTGCCATAATATGGACTTAGCCCTATTTGGTAAAAAAACAAACTCTTCTGTATACCTTGTCACCTTGCAACTGATTGGTTCAAACTCATTAAGAAGGAAAGAAATTCAACAAATGAACTTTTTACAAGGCACACTTGTTAATTTGGTTACTTCATGAAACTTTTGACTGGTACTGTATATTATATATATTTTAATTGTCATCTTGGTTTTCATTTGAAGCCTCTTTTTTATACATTGCTTGTTTGTATCAATTGCAAAGACATAGGCAACTTTTTATTTTTTAGTCAATTTTGTTCTAAAGTTATCACTGGTCAGAGAGCGACGGATATGCATTGTTAAATGGAGATCTTCTGTGTATAAAGTGACGAGGAAGGGCAAAAAAGCAACTAACAACCCACTTAGCTGTTCTACAAGTTTGTATTTAACTAGGCAAGTCAGTTAAGAACAAATTTTTATTTACAATGACGGCCTACTTGTAAAGCCCTCCTCTAACTAGAATGACGCTGGGCCAATTGTGCAACGCCCTATGGGACTCCCGATCACGGCTGGTTGTGATACAGCCTGGGATCGAACCCGGGTCTGTAGCGACGCCTCTAGCACTGAGATGCAGTGCCTTAGACTGCTGCGTCATCTGGGAGGCCTGAGGCAGGTGTTAGAATACAAGCGATTTCAGGTGCAATTTTAATAACGGTGGTTTTGGGAAACAGCTCAGGGATTTAACGATGGTCCTATGAAGGTTCTAACGATGAAGTTGGCCTTAAGATGCTCTTAGGAAACCCAGACCCTGGGTGTTAGTTCACAGTGTCTGTGTGTCAAAAGAGCGCTGAATGATGCCAATCTATTTACAGGTTGACACCTACTGGGTCATTCCACCCATTCGGTAGCCTTGTACGAACCGGCTTACATTTAAGCATGCGAGATCAGGATGGTTTGTACGAAGCTACCGATTCGTGCCTTTTGAAAGTTAAAAGTTAGTGGTATAATGTCAGAGTGGTCAGAAACCAGAGTGCACATTCGAGTGGATCACTTTTGTCAAGTCGGTGACCATCTTTGATATCATTGATCACCAACTTTCAAACTATGTTGCACTCTTGGGATAAAACATGTGGACTGCATGAATTTGTAAAGAATCATGTGATCGTAGGTCATTAAGTTTTGACTGCAATTTTCTGCAGTTTCTCTTCACGTACTTCATCTTGCAGCCATTACCTGCATTGTCTCCACTCTAATGTCAACCAATCACTAGGCTGTTTCTGTTTAACCCACATGACCAAAGCGATGACTGAAACATTAACCAATTTGCCATGATTTATGTGTACAGTGGATATATACAAATAATGTGATATTTGAGTCTCTCGCTCACTAATTGATTGTACAATGTGTACACAAATAATATTAGATTATGATTTCAGGTTGTGAGTGTGTGATATGAGGGTTAGATACATGTCTATTTCAACATTAAAAAAGAAAAGTTTATCAACAATGTTGATCTGGGCCCGGTTTCCCAAAAGTATCTGCTCTGTTAAACAAAAACAGTGTCTGACTTTCGGCTGTCCCAAACGCACATCACACGACTTTCATCTACGGTCGGTTGCTTTAGGCTTACTACTCAAATGCACTCGGAGTCAGGTGCTGTGCAGTGCCTCTGGAGCCAGCTGCAGGAGATGGCACGTAGGGCAGGAGTTAACCGCTCCCCGGGGACCCCCAGCCATTCCATGCGTTTGATCTCTTCTAGAGCTATCACACCTGATTTAACTTGAAACGTCTTGGGGTCCCTGAAGAGCGGTTTGAAAACACCCTGATCTAGGGTACTGATGCCGTAAACCCTGTCGTTGGCAGCTCACTTCTCAACAGGTTTTCCTGTCTAACCCAGGATTCGATTTTTGATGTTATCAGTCTAAATATGTTGACAGATACATAGGCTACTAAATTGGCAATTGATATGGCGGTCTGTTTGAGATCTCGAATGCTGCGCAGGGTGTGGCAGGGTTGACGCTCTTGAACAGTCATTCCCGAAGCAGCAGTTTTCCTGAATGGCTTCCACTGCGCATGTACCTTTATGTTTTGATTCTGTCAACTGATGTACTGATAGCTAGCTAGGTTAAGCTTGGCAAGTAAAATCACAGACACACAATTAGCATTATAAGATTTGCACTTGACCAGCTACTAGTATTTCATCAGATTCGTTTGCTCTTCAACTCGTGGAAGCTAACACTGCGCTGATGATGTCGTAAGGAGAGCTGTTTAGCAACTCAAGGTAGCTACAGTAGCTTAGACAACTTTACAGGGTTATTTGCTAGCTAGTTAACTAAACTTAGTCCAGTTGACCTTGCATTGGCATTAAACCATTGTTAGCCATGTCTTGTTAGTCCGTGCTTTTCTTTGTTTAGAAGGCTGTCATGCTAAGGTTACAGGAGTGTAGGCTTTAAACAAGTTGAGATTTTGGCTAAAGCTGGCCTGCTTAGATAGCTAACTAGCTAACCTACCTAACCAGCTAGTAATTTTATCCAGTTATCAAGACTAGCTATAGCCCAAAGGCCAGCATATGGCGATATTGAAACGGCTCAATACTAGCCTTTGGGCTAGTCTAGCTATATAATTAGACAGGTCATGTGTTGATAGTGTTTATATATTTGCCCTGTAAACCCAATTTGCATGGTTTTGTTAACTATGTTGTTGTGACACTAGTCACTCTGCTGCAGCATGTGGTCAACCAGAGATATTTACAGTTTCAACCCCAGTTTATGTGTGTGTACTGTGTGTGTTCCTACAGGATGGAGGGTCAAGAGTCATCCTGTTCCTCAGCTACACCAGAGAGAAGCTCCAACACTCCAGAACCAGTCAGGTCCTCGACCTCCAAACACAGGAAGTCACCTAAGAGACGACGGGAGGAGAAGAGGTCCCAATGCCACCATCAGGATGACCAGGAACACCTGTTGCTGCCCGATGGCGAGCAAATCAGGTTGCCGGGCCAACACGAACACTCCGAACCCTCTGGGTCTTCGACGGCAGAGATGGCAGAGACCTCCCCTAAGAGGTGCGTGTCTGAGAGCTGCAGGTAGCCTGGGACAGTAGTCTCTTTCAGTAGCTGCTTGGTGTGCTGTCTTGTGTCTAGGATTTGTCAAGACAGCACAAAAAGATCTGGGACCAGGCTAACATGAGACTACTGGGACAATAATGCCATAATAGCGACAGTACTGCCTTAGGGTAGCTAGCTGGACATGCCATAGCCACAGTACTGCCTTAGGGTAGCTAGCTGAACATGCTCTCTGTCTGGCTCTCTCTCGCTTTTGCTCTCTCTTGCTTTTGCTTTCTCTCTCTTTGGCTCTCTCTCTCTTTGGCTCTCTCTCTCTTTGGCTCTCTCTCGCTTTTGCTCTCTCTCGCTTTTGCTCTCTCTCGCTTTTGCTCTCTCTCGCTTTTGCTCTCTCTCGCTTTTGCTCTCTCTCGCTTTTGCTTTCTCTCTCTCTCTCTCTCTCTCTCGCTCTTTGGCTCTCTCTTTTGCTGTCTTGTCTTTCTCTTTCGCTCTGTCTGTCTGACTCGCTCTTTTCTCTCTCGCTCACTGTCTGACTGTCCTCTTTTCTACCTACAGGAGAGCTCACTTTCTCCATGGACCATATCCTGCTACTCACTTTGGACCCAAAGCCTGTATTCTTCCTAACCCAACCTCAGTCATGTAAGTCATTGGTGTGGGAACTTCATTGCACACTGTCTGGAATTTGTTTCCCTCTCTGTCTTTGTTATTTTAGTTGAGTCATTTGGCATTGAATCCTTATGTAACTGTCCCAGTATCAGCAGGTAAGATGAGCATTAAGGACAGGACTGTGATTGGGTAGTAGTGTCCTATTGAGATTTAAGGACAGGACTGTGATTGGTTAGTAGTGTCCTGTGAACTGGTACTGTGAGTCAGAACACATAGGGTACTTAGTTGCAGAGGGTCTAGCCTATGGCTGTTTCATTGACCGTATTACCGCGTACATTGGCTGTCATGACCGCATTACAATTCCACGTGACTGTTGAGTCACAGTAATCTCCTTTTATGCACTCTGGACATGCTGTGGTAGTACCCAACTGGCTAACACCCATCAGGTCACTAATGGCCTGATACTCAGCTCTCTATTGTCCCTCTAACCACTCGGATATCAATGAAAATCACCTCAAACACTTATCAATACATTATCATGCTTTTAAAACTCACCTCACTGTGATGATCAATTTGAAGATAGAGGTTCAACAGGTCCCAATGCCAAATGAGTGGAACACATGGTCGTTGTGGATGTTTCAAAGCCTAACAACGAAACATAGCCTACTGCATATTAAACACGGCAGAAAAACACAACAGATTTAAGATGTCTTTGGTACATAATTGGGTCTAGCCTATACTCCAACAGTAAACTAATTCTAGTAATGGCCTTTTGACTGTGGACTCTGTTATTATGCATACTGAATGGACTGGTTACCTTATGCCATTGGGCATTTTTCATATTTTAATAATTAATAGGCTACACGTTACCGTTTAGCTACAGAGTATCTCACCACCGTGCGTTTCCATCTTCTCCTCTTTACTTCATTCCTTTCTCCAGCGCGCAGACAGAGGGGTTGTCAAACAGTTTGATTAAATATGTGTAGTTGTGAAAACGTGTTACTATCGATGTTCCCGAACAGATTTCACTTGGTTTCCCAAATGAAGCACTAGCTATCTTCAGGAACAGGGTTGGAGAGCCCATGGCATACAGAGTACTGGCTAGCTGTAGGAACAGGGTTGGAGAGCCCATGGCATACAGAGTACTGGCTAGCTTCAGGAACAGGGTTGGAGAGCCCATGGCATACAGAGTACTGGCTAGCTGTAGGAACAGGGTTGGAGAGCCCATGGCATACAGAGTACTGGCTAGCTTCAGGAACAGGGTTGGAGAGCCCCATGGCATACAGAGTACTGGCTAGCTGTAGGAACAGGGTTGGAGAGCCCATGGCATACAGAGTACTGGCTAGCTGTAGGAACAGGGTTGGAGAGCCCATGGCATACATAGTACTGGCTAGCTTCAGGAACAGGGTTGGAGAGCCCATGTCATACAGAGTACTGGCTAGCTTCAGGAACAGGGTTGGAGAGCCCATGGCATACATAGTACTGGCTAGCTTCAGGAACAGGGTTAGAGAGCCCATGGCATACAGAGTACTGGCTAGCTTCAGGAACAGGGTTGGAGAGCCCATGGCATACAGAGTACTGGCTAGCTGCAGGAACAGGGTTGGAGAGCCCATGGCCTACAGAGTACTGGCTAGCTTCAGGAACAGGGTTGGAGAGCCCATGGCATACAGAGTACTGGCTAGCTGCAGGAACAGGGTTGGAGAGCCCATGGCATACAGAGTACTGGCTAGCTTCAGGAACAGGGTTAGAGAGCCCATGTCATACAGAGTACTGGCTAGCTGTAGGAACAGGGTTGGAGAGCCCATGTCATACAGACTACTGGCTAGCTGCAGGAACAGGGTTGGGAGAGGGAGAGCCCATGGCATACAGAGTACTGGCTAGCTGTAGGAACAGGGTTGGAGAGCCCATGGCATACAGAGTACTGGCTAGCTTCAGGAACAGGGTTGGAGAGCCCATGTCATACAGAGTACTGGCTAGCTGTAGGAACAGGGTTGGAGAGCCCATGGCATACAGAGTACTGGCTAGCTGCAGGAACAGGGTTGGAGAGCCCATGGCATACAGAGTACTGGCTAGCTGTAGGAACAGGGTTGGAGAGCCCATGGCATACAGAGTACTGGCTAGCTGCAGGAACAGGGTTGGAGAGCCCATGGCATACAGAGTACTGGCTAGCTGCAGGAACAGGGTTGGGAGAGGGAGAGCCCCATGGCATACAGAGTACTGGCTAGCTGCAGGAACAGGGTTGGAGAGCCCATGGCATACATAGTACTGGCTAGCTTCAGGAACAGGGTTGGAGAGACCATGACATACAGAGTACTGGCTTGCTTCAGGAACAGGGTTGGAGAGCCCTATGGCATACATAGTACTGGCTAGCTGCAGGGACAGGGTTAGAGAGCCCATGGCATACATAGTACTGGCTAGCTACAGGAACAGGGTTGGAGAGGCCATGGCATACAGAGTACTGGCTAGCTGCAGGAACAGGGTAGGGAGAGGGAGAGCCCATGGCATACAGAGTACTGGCTAGCTTCAGGAACAGGGTTGGAGAGCCCATGGCATACAGAGTACTGGCTAGCTTCAGGAACAGGGTTGGAGAGCCCATGGCATACAGAGTACTGGCTAGCTTCAGGAACATGGTTGGAGAGCCCATGGCATACAGAGTACTGTCTAGCTTCAGGAACAGGGTTGGAGAGCCCATGGCATACAGAGTACTGGTTAGCTTCAGGAACAGGGTTGGAGAGCCCTATGGCATACAGAGTACTGGCTAGCTTCAGGAACAGGGTTGGAGAGCCCTATGGCATACAGAGTACTGGCTAGCTTCAGGAACATGGTTGGAGAGCCCATGGCATACAGAGTACTGGCTAGCTTCAGGAACAGGGTAGGGAGAGGGAGAGCCCCATGGCATACTGAGTACTGGCTAGCTTCAGGAACAGGGTTGGGAGAGGGAGAGCCCCATGGCATACAGAGTACTGGCTAGCTTCAGGAACAGGGTTGGAGAGCCCATGGCATACAGAGTACTGGCTAGCTACAGGAACAGGGTTGGAGAGCCCTATGGCATACAGAGTACTGGCTAGCTTCAGGAACATGGTTGGAGAGCCCATGGCATACAGAGTACTGGCTAGCTTCAGGAACAGGGTTGGGAGAGGGAGAGCCCCATGGCATACAGAGTACTGGCTAGCTTCAGGAACAGGGTTGGGAGAGGGAGAGCCCCAGGGCATACAGAGTACTGGCTAGCTGCAGGAACAGGGTTGGGAGAGGGAGAGCCCATGGCATACAGAGTACTGGCTAGCTGTAGGAACAGGGTTGGAGAGCCCATGGCATACAGAGTACTGGCTAGCTTCAGGAACAGGGTTGGAGAGCCCATGTCATACAGAGTACTGGCTAGCTGTAGGAACAGGGTTGGAGAGCCCATGGCATACAGAGTACTGGCTAGCTGCAGGAACAGGGTTGGAGAGCCCATGGCATACAGAGTACTGGCTAGCTGTAGGAACAGGGTTGGAGAGCCCATGGCATACAGAGTACTGGCTAGCTGCAGGAACAGGGTTGGAGAGCCCATGGCATACAGAGTACTGGCTAGCTGCAGGAACAGGGTTGGGAGAGGGAGAGCCCCATGGCATACAGAGTACTGGCTAGCTGCAGGAACAGGGTTGGAGAGCCCATGGCATACATAGTACTGGCTAGCTTCAGGAACAGGGTTGGAGAGACCATGACATACAGAGTACTGGCTTGCTTCAGGAACAGGGTTGGAGAGCCCTATGGCATACATAGTACTGGCTAGCTGCAGGGACAGGGTTAGAGAGCCCATGGCATACATAGTACTGGCTAGCTACAGGAACAGGGTTGGAGAGGCCATGGCATACAGAGTACTGGCTAGCTGCAGGAACAGGGTAGGGAGAGGGAGAGCCCATGGCATACAGAGTACTGGCTAGCTTCAGGAACAGGGTTGGAGAGCCCATGGCATACAGAGTACTGGCTAGCTTCAGGAACAGGGTTGGAGAGACCATGGCATACAGAGTACTGGCTAGCTTCAGGAACATGGTTGGAGAGCCCATGGCATACAGAGTACTGTCTAGCTTCAGGAACAGGGTTGGAGAGCCCATGGCATACAGAGTACTGGTTAGCTTCAGGAACAGGGTTGGAGAGCCCTATGGCATACAGAGTACTGGCTAGCTTCAGGAACAGGGTTGGAGAGCCCTATGGCATACAGAGTACTGGCTAGCTTCAGGAACATGGTTGGAGAGCCCATGGCATACAGAGTACTGGCTAGCTTCAGGAACAGGGTAGGGAGAGGGAGAGCCCCATGGCATACTGAGTACTGGCTAGCTTCAGGAACAGGGTTGGGAGAGGGAGAGCCCCATGGCATACAGAGTACTGGCTAGCTTCATTTAACATTTAACATTTAAGTCATTTCAGGAACAGGGTTGGAGAGCCCATGGCATACAGAGTACTGGCTAGCTACAGGAACAGGGTTGGAGAGCCCTATGGCATACAGAGTACTGGCTAGCTTCAGGAACATGGTTGGAGAGCCCATGGCATACAGAGTACTGGCTAGCTTCAGGAACAGGGTTGGGAGAGGGAGAGCCCCATGGCATACAGAGTACTGGCTAGCTTCAGGAACAGGGTTGGGAGAGGGAGAGCCCCAGGGCATACAGAGTACTGGCTAGCTGCAGGAACAGGGTTGGGAGAGGGAGAGCCCATGGCATACAGAGTACTGGCTAGCTGCAGGAACAGGGTTGGGAGAGGGAGAGCCCATGGCATACAGAGTACTGGCTAGCTTCAGGAACAGGGTAGGGAGAGGGAGAGCCCATGGCATACAGAGTACTGGCTAGCTGCAGGAACAGGGTTGGGAGAGGGAGAGCCCATGGCATACAGAGTACTGGCTAGCTTCAGGAACAGGGTAGGGAGAGGGAGAGCCCATGGCATACAGAGTACTGGCTAGCTGCAGGAACAGGGTTGGGAGAGGGAGAGCCCATGGCATACAGAGTACTGTCTAGCTTCAGGAACAGGGTAGGGAGAGGGAGAGCCCATGGCATACAGAGTTTGGGTGGAATATCACCTGTCGGACAGCAAGCGGCTGCATGCTCCTACTCGGCATGATTGGAAAACAAACTGGTGGGAAAGCACCCTCCATTCACTATTTGAGTGCGGACGGAGGACATGTGTTTTCCCCACCGGCCACTCTTCCTGTCCATTTAGAATGGGCCATTCTAAATTAGAACTTTTAAGAGATCTGATTTTTTTAAAATTTTGTTAACTAAGTGTGTCATTGTAGTAAAGTAGTCATCTACCCACCTCGTTCCTCTCTTTTAGCATGTACACGTAGTAAGTACACCATCATGCTTTAGGGACACGTGTCTCTTCAGATTCCATAATGATTATTTAGTTGTGGACACTACATCACCACACTCCCTCTCTTTAGTAGTGGACACTACATCACCACACTCCCTCTCTTGCTTTTCGTCCTCATCTTTGTAAGTCACCTTGATTTAGCACCTGTGTGTTCTATTAGTTTCTTTATAAAATATTTAGTGAACTCCATGACAGTAGTTGAAGCAAGGGGCTATAGCAGCACACAAGTAGAGGAGAAATGCATGCTGGACTGGGCATGCCCTGAGCTAGTGAAAGCGCTACTGGAGTGAAATTGGAGCGGGCGAGAAGGCCGACCTTTGGGAATCACGCTCCAGTCAAATTGGGCGTGCTCCTCAAGCTCCACTCGCATACTCTGCCACTGGCATGCTGAAGAAGTGTGCTCTTCACGGGTGAATCCCAGTTTCAACTGTACCGGGCATTTGCCAGACAGCGTGTATGGCGTCGTGTGGGCAAGTGGTTTGCTGATGTCAAAGTTGTGAACAGACTGCCCCATGGTGTCAGTGGGATTATGGTATGGGCAGGCATAAGCTACGGAATAACAAACACAATTGCATTTTATCGATGGCAATTTGAATGCACAGAGATACCGTGATGAGATCCTGAGGCCCATTGTTGTGCCATTCATCCGCCGCCATCACCTCATGTTTCAGGGTGATAATGCACGGCTCCATGTTGCAAGGATCTGTTCACATTTCCTGCAAGCTGAAAATGTCCCAGTTCTTCCATGGCCTGCATACTCACCAAACTGTCATCCGTTGAGCCTGTTTGGGATGCTCTGGATCGACGTCTACAACAGCATGTCCCAGTTCTTCCATGGCCTGCATACTCACCAGACTGTCACCCGTTGAGCCTGTTTGGGATGCTCTGGATCGACGTCTACAACAGCATGTCCCAGTTCTTCCATGGCCTGCATACTCAGACTGCCACCCATTGGACAGGTTTGGGATGCTCTGGATCGGCGTCTACAACAGCATGTCCCAGTTCTTCCATGGCCTGCATACTCACCAGACTGTCACCCGTTGAGCCTGTTTGGGATGCTCTGGATCGACGTCTACAACAGCATGTCCCAGTTCTTCCATGGCCTGCATACTCAGACTGCCACCCATTGGACAGGTTTGGGATGCTCTGGATCGCGTCTACAACAGCATGTCCCAGTTCTTCCATGGCCTGCATACTCACCAAACTGTCACCCGTTGAGCCTGTTTGGGATGCTCTGGATCGACGTCTAAGTTCCAGTTCCCGACAAAATTCATCAACTTTGCACAGCAGTTGTAGGGGAGTGGGACAGCCTTCCACAGGCCACAATCAACAGCCTGATCAGCTCTATGCCAAGGAGATGTCGTGCTGCATGAGGCAAATGGTGGTCACACCAGATACTGACACGTTTTCTGTCCACGCCCCTACTTTTTATTTATTTTTTAATATTTTTGTTATAGAGGTATCTGTGACCAATCATATTCATATCTGTATTCCCAGTCATGTGAAGTCCATAGATTAGGACCTATTGAATTTATTTAAATTGACTGATTTACTTATGAACTAGAAGTCAGTAAAATTGTTGTATGATGCATTTTTTTTTCAGTGTATGTTTTGATTTGTATCATTCACAACTAAAGTTGCCAAATAACTCTAAATCTAGTATATTCAACCTGTTTCAAATGATCACCTTTAAGCTCAACATAACCCCTTAGTATGTGCACTTGCTCCAGAATGGGAAACATTTCCTTTTGATTCTATTCGACCAAGTTCCATTATATTCGTCTTTAAAATCATACAATATTATAATAATGGAACAGATATATAAGCCTATCTTGTCTGCTAGATGAACTACAGCCTAGGCTGCCATTAGCATGGTGCATAGCCAGATAACCTACAGTCTGTTCTTCTGAAACACGTTGTCTTCATATCATAATGTTTTTTTTAGACCTGCCTAAAATAATAGATGTATTGTGACGGTGTATATTAAATTGATTTATTATACTTTAAAAAAAAAATGTAGATGTTTCAAAAGCGCGCATTAGCGGCTTGTATGAGTGCCGGCCTGGAGATGCTGAATTTGCCTATGCTAATAAACGGTTAATTACCATGAGACAGGCAGGCTTTTGCATGACAATAACCCCTACTCTACATAGACACACTGTCCATCTAGACAGTAAAGATAATCAACCCTGGGATCTGGTGAGACTGAGTAGCTGTGGAGTTTGGACTTTGTTATCTAATTCTGTATTTTACCATGTTAATGAATGACTGTTCAGAACAGCTTTTGAATTTTTGAAAATGAGGGATTATCTTCAGTGCAACCACCGGACGTCGTTTAAATGGTAACAAAAAGGAAATTCAAGACTAGTTAGAAAAATGTATTTTTGGTAAAGGGGAATGTGGAATAGGCCAATGGAAGTGTGTGTGTAGCTGTACTGTTCTGTGCCTGATGTTGTGAGGCGAACTGTAAAATGTATAAATAAATGTAGACTACTTTTTAATGAAGTTTGATTGTGTGTGTGTGTGTCGTCATCGTCGTCCTCAGGCACATCCAGGATCCAGCCAGTCAGCGCCTGACGTGGAACAAACCACCAGTCAACGTTTTGGTCATCAGGAAGATACGAGACGAGAGCCTAGTAGAACCATTCAAAGAACTCTGCCACTTCCTCGTTGAGGTACTGTATCATAGAGCTGAAGTGTGTGTGGTTCTGTGTGAGTGTGTGCATGTGCTTGCACGTTGTTGTTTATGAGGCGTTTGAATAGGAGCTATGTACATTATCAATGGTAAATCTGTAGAGATCAATGCAGTTTTATTAAATATTTATCTTGGTGGAAGCATGCAGTCCCAGAATTGAATGAAAGCATGAATTTTGTAGTCTTGTCTTGTCTCATACATGCTTCACTATGATGATATCAGACTGTTCAGTCCCGAGTCAGATCTACTGGATACCTACCAGGGTTGGGCTTTCAATTCAGTATTGAGTAAGTAAAGTGGCGTTCCATTTCCATGTGCTCCAGGAGAAGGGTATGCTGGTGTTTGTGGAGAGGAGGGTGGTGGCTGACGTCTCCCTGACTACGGACGAGACCTTCGCCACAATCCGAAAACAACTCTGTACCTTTAGAGAAGGTAACACACACACACACACACACACACACACACACCATCTCTCATAGCATAACATCCACCCAGCAGTGTGTCAGATCCATTCCTCTTCAGTAAACGTGTGGATTGGGTCACATGGCTACAACATATATAGTTCTACTGAATTTCTGAACTGTGCTTCCTGTCCAGGTTATGATGACATCTCTCACTGTATTGACCTCATCATCTGTCTGGGAGGAGACGGGACTCTACTCTACGCCTCCTCTCTCTTCCAGGTACCCACTAACACATACAGTACACCAGGGGTGGGCAACCCGTTCTTAGAGTGCCTCAGGTACGGCAGGATTTTGTTCAAACTAGGCACTGTGGTGTCTTTGGCTATGCCGGATTAAGTGATATGACATGCTATTCTAGAAAAGAATTTCTCTGTAATTAATATCACCTGATTGAGCTAATCATGTAAATGTAATTAACTAGAGAGTCGGGCACCACAAAATAATATTTATAGAGCTGTTATCTTCTGAATAAACTCTTAAAGACCAAGTAATATTTTACATCCATAGCAGTCAACATTAATCTTCATCTTACTTCAGTCTCATCTGAAAGTTGTAAATTCTTGGTTATCTGCAAGAACCCTGGCTAACAATTTGAATCAGCAATACAAAATTGGGTTTAATTATTTATTTACTAAATACCTAACTAATCACACAGAATTCACATACACACATTTAATCATAACTTGATTACAAATTACGTCATAAAGGAAAACGTGCCTAGAGGGCGGAACAGATATGACAGCTGGTTACACAAAAGAAAAGGGGCTGGGTTTGAGTGAAAGAGCAGGAAGACTGAGGAACAAAGGGTGAAGCCATGCTATCGTAAAACAGTATTTTATGCATTCTAAATTACCGCCCATTTGGAAAAGGAAAATGCAATAAATATCTACTCTGAGCTGCGCTTCAGTAGGTTGGTGGTAGATGGAAGGCCGTGTTGCCAAACCGAGTCCTCTGTCCTTTGAAGAATGTCTCTGGTTGTCAATTGGATACGTTGTTGTAACGTCGTTGTGTGATAGACGGGATACTCTGTCTGTTCCTTCCTAACCTGCTTTTGCAGCTGCGGTCAACAGCTAGGAGGTATCACATCTGTAGTGAATAAGAGTTCAAAGTTCATACCATTCGCAACCAAAGCTCATGCTGATGTTGGCTTCGTTCTGTAGTTATTATCTGAACCATTCTGACATAGGACCGTCGCCCTCATATCCTCGGAACAGGAAGTTCTATTGTCGTCAAGGGCTTATATAGGAAGGGAGAAAAGGGGTGTGTGTCATAGTTTACAACCTCTGTCTCTTCACGTGGGCGGCCACTGAGTGAGCAGCAATATCTTATGAAAACCCACATCTCACATTTTAGAAGCTAAAATCACATTTCATCCCATCACAAATAATTTCATTTTCAAACATTTAAATTGAACAATTCCATGTGAATCCGATAACTCTGATGTGTAGACTTTCCACTGTAGAGTTTGTCATTTTATCATTGATGAGAATGTCTCAGATGACAACCGAACCGACATCATATTCATTAAGTACCACCGCATATGTTCAATTGGTTGGATTACCAGAATATAGTTCATTTCCCCCCACATTCTGACGTTCCCAGAATCTCTGTTAACCAAGGGGTTTACAAATGTAACCTCAGTGGGGTAGAGAGGAAAAAGGGGGGAAGAGGTATTTGACTGATTAAAAACCTACCCCCCCAGGCCAACGTCATGACAGCACCATGCCTGACCAGCTAGCTAGTTCAGTGATTGCCTAAATTGAACACACCTGGTCTTCCAGGTCAGTCAAACCAAAAACATGAAGTTCCTGCGTCCCTCCAGGACCAGGGTTTCCAAGCCCTGCTCTACAGTTTGGGACGGGAGGGGGGATCTCTGTACTCAGAAACAAGGTCAGTATAACAGGGGAGCCAAGCCCTGCTCTACAGTTTGGGAGGGGGGGGGGGATCTCTGTACTCAGAAACAAGGTCAGTATAACAGGGGAGCCAAGCCCTGCTCTACAGTTTGGGAGGGGGGGTCTCTGTACTCAGAAACAAGGTCAGTATAACAGGGGAGCCAAGCCCTGCTCTACAGTTTGGGAGGGGGGGGGATCTCTGTACTCAGAAACAAGGTCAGTATAACAGGGGAGCCAAACCCTGCTCTACAGTTTGGGATGGGGGGGATCTCTGTACTCAGAAACAAGGTCAGTATAACAGGGGAGCCAAGCCCTGCTCTACAGTTTGGGAGGGGGGGGATCTCTGTACTCAGAAACAAGGTCAGTATTTCAGGGGAGCCAAGCCCTGCTCTACAGTTTGGGAGGGGGGGGGATCTCTGTACTCAGAAACAAGGTCAGTATAACAGGGGAGCCAAGCCCTGCTCTACAGTTTGGGAGGGGGGGGGGGGGGTCTCTACTCAGAAACAAGGTCAGTATAACAGGGGAGCCAAGCCCTGCTCTACAGTTTGGGAGGGGGGATCTCTGTACTCAGAAACAAGGTCAGTATAACAGGGGAGCCAAGCCCTGCTCTACAGTTTGGGAGGGGGGATCTCTGTACTCAGAAACAAGGTCAGTATAACAGGGGAGCCAAGCCCTGCTCTACAGTTTGGGAGGGGGGATCTCTGTACTCAGAAACAAGGTCAGTATAACAGGGGAGCCAAGCCCTGCTCTACAGTTTGGGAGGGGGGATCTCTGTACTCAGAAACAAGGTCAGTATAACAGGGGAGCCAAGCCCTGCTCTACAGTTTGGGACGGGAGGGGGATCTCTGTACTCAGAAACAAGGTCAGTATAACAGGGGAGCCAAGCCCTGCTCTACAGTTTGGGAGGGGGGGGGGATCTCTGTACTCAGAAACAAGGTCAGTATAACAGGGGAGCCAACATAACTTTTGTTCCAGCTCTGCTCTAACAGTGGTTTTTAAAGGAACTCAGTTCAGCTTTAAACTTTCTCTTGAAAGTTGTAATAGTAGACGGCACAAGGTGCCATTTCTAAATTGGGTAGTGCATCATCAGTTCCTCTTGTCATGTCAGTCATTGTCGACCTTAGAGAGATATTTATAACTTGTCAGAAAGGTCAACTAGACCATGTCAACTATTTTTTAGCACATAGATATTGTTGTCATTTCTTTGTCACTCAAATATCACATGAATACACATTAGACATGGCAAAATGTATAGAATTGCAAGAAAATTTGCTTTAAAACTGGAGAGAGAAAAAATGCACCCCATTTCTTTTTTCTTAAAAGTGAAAATTATAGGAAATAAGCTTTTAAACCTGTCAAATGTTCTCTCCACCAACCAGAGGGGTATGAACAGTTTGAGTCATGAACAGTGCTTGTGCCAATAGAAATAGACATGGCGGGGTGCGCGGGGGGAGATGTTCCCCAATGCTGGAAGGGGGGCCCCGAGTGAAAGTTTGGGATCCCCTGTTCCAACATGCCTGCTTATTCTAACCAGAGTCTTGTACTTGCCTGGCTTAGGGCAGGCTGGCTGTGTGTGTTTGGTCTGTCTGTGGCATTTGAGGCAGTGTTTGGATTTGTCATCATCTCCATGTTAATCATCATCATCGCCACTGTCATCATACTTGGAACAGAACAGAATGACGTGATTTAGAGGTTTCCGTTTTCATTGGCCAGACTTGTGTGCATTCCAAATGACCCTCAGTACCTACATAGCACACTACTTTTAACCAGGGCCCATAGAGGACAGGCCCATTGGAATGGGACAGGCTCATTGGAATGGAACCAACATGACCATAGAGGACAGGCCCATTGGAATGGAACCAACATGACCATAGAGGACAGGCTCATTGGAATGGAACCAACATGACCATAGAGGACAGGCTCATTGGAATGGAACCAACATGACCATAGAGGACAGGCTCATTGGAATGGAACCAACATGACCATAGAGGACAGGCTCATTGGAATGGAACCAACGTGACCATAGAGGACAGGCTCATTGGAATGGAACCAACATGACCATAGAGGACAGGCTCATTGGAATGGAACCAACGTGACCATAGAGGACAGGCTCATTGGAATGGAACCAACAAGACCATAGAGGACAGGCCCATTGGAATGGGTGGAATGGAACCAACATGACCATAGAGGACAGGCTCATTGGAATGGAACCAACATGACCATAGAGGACAGGCTCATTGGAATGGAACCAACATGACCATAGAGGACAGGCCCATTGGAATGGAACCAATGTGACCATAGAGGACAGGCTCATTGGAATGGAACCAACAAGACCATAGAGGACAGGCCCATTGGAATGGGTGGAATGGAACCAACATGACCATAGAGGACAGGCTCATTGGAATGGAACCAATGTGACCATAGAGGACAGGCCCATTGGAATGGAACCAATGTGACCATAGAGGACAGGCTCATTGGAATGGCACCAACATGACCATAGAGGACAGGCTCATTGGAATGGAACCAACGTGACCATAGAGGACAGGCTCATTGGAATGGAACCAACAAGACCATAGAGGACAGGCCCATTGGAATGGGTGGAATGGAACCAACATGACCATAGAGGACAGGCTCATTGGAATGGAACCAACATGACCATAGAGGACAGGCTCATTGGAATGGAACCAACATGACCATAGAGGACAGGCCCATTGGAATGGAACCAATGTGACCATAGAGGACAGGCTCATTGGAATGGAACCAACAAGACCATAGAGGACAGGCCCATTGGAATGGGTGGAATGGAACCAACATGACCATAGAGGACAGGCTCATTGGAATGGAACCAATGTGACCATAGAGGACAGGCTCATTGGAATGGAACCAACAAGACCATAGAGGACAGGCCCATTGGAATGGGTGGAATGGAACCAACATGACCATAGAGGACAGGCTCATTGGAATGGACCAACATGACCATAGAGGACAGGCCCATTGGAATGGAACCAACATGACCATGGAGGACAGGCTCATTGGAATGGAACCAACAAGACTTGGTTTCCATTCCTGCCATTACAATGAGCCTGTCCTCTATGGTCATGTTGGTTCCATTCCACCCATTCCAATGAGCCTGTCCTCCCACCAGCCTCCTCTGTCTGGAACTGAAAAGGAGGATGGATGCTTTATTCTCCTTCATATTTCCAGTATGTTATAGCTACAATTACATTTGTCAGTTAGCCGAGGCTCTTATCCCTTATTACTCTTGTAAGAGCTCTGGATAAGTGCCTTGCTCAAGGGGACATGGACCAACAGTCTTAACTGTGTTTTGCTCTCTCTCACTCTCACTCTCTCTCTCTCTCCCCTCTCCCCCTCTCTCTCCCCCCACTCTCTCCCCCCCCTCTCTCCCCCCACTCTCTCTCCCCCCACTCTCTCTCCCCCCCCCACTCTCTCTCCCCCACTCTCTCTCCCCCACTCTCTCTCTCCCCCCACTCTCTCTCCCCCCCCCACTCTCTCTCTCCCCCCACTCTCTCTCTCTCCCCCCACTCTCTCTCTCTCCCCCCACTCTCTCTCTCTCCCCCCCCACTCTCTCTCTCTACCCCCACTCTCTCTCTCTCCCCCCACTCTCTCTCTCTCTCCACTCTCTCTCTCTCCCCACTCTCTCTCCCCCCCCACTCTCTCTCTCTCCCTCCCCTCTCCCTCAGGGCAGTGTTCCTCCAGTTATGGCGTTCCATCTGGGTTCTCTGGGTTTTCTGACACCGTTTAAGTTTGAATCATACAAGACAGAGGTGGCTAAAGTTTTTGAAGGTAGAGGATTCCTTTCAAATAAAAATTAAATAGCGCTGTCAATTAGTGACATCTGCCAGTTCATGATCCGATGGATGTCTGTTTGTGTGTGTGTGTGTGTACCAGGTAATGCAGCCATCACACTGCGTAGTCGTCTGAAGGTGAAGGTGGTGAAGGACATGCTCCAGAGGACAGGCCAGCCAGGCCAGCAGCAGTACCAGGGGTCTGGGGGCCAAGGCCAAGCTGGGGGCCAGCCGGACACAGAGCACAATGGCCTGCTGCCCCATGGACACGCCAACAGCGAGGCTGGGAACATTACCCTACAGATGCAGGTGAGACTCAATCCCTAACCCCTAGCTTCAAACCCTTTTGCACTAGCCCCTACTCCCTAGCAGGGCTCCAAATTAAGGGGGTCCCGGGGATGATGATAATCTCTGGTACGGTTCAAAACAGACATTGGGACCGTTGCAGGACGATAGGCCAGACAAATATAAAATGCATACAACAGTGGATCCATATTAAAATGTTTACACAAACACGAGGCTGCTGAATCGGATCACGTTGTGTTTCACTCGTCTCGGCCCATATGTGTGAATATTCCAAAATACTATTACGAGAGAAGACCATTCTCAAACAAGCACATGATGCGAGTGGTTTTTATAACGCGACAGAGTTTGATATACAGCCTAATGGTACAAACATAGAGGGAATTTCTAAAGATGCAGCAATAGGATTGTGCTTTAGAAGAAGAAATGCTGTTTTCACCGTCATATTTCTATGGTGGGATTTTGGCTGTAGCCTATTAAAAGAAAGACCATGTCTGTATGCGGCTTTATTCACTCAACATTTTTTTTTATTTACATTGTTTGCAAATTTATATGTGGCACGTATTAATACCAAAATAACATGCAAAACGATAAAATATATTTAAAAAAAAAAATAGGCAAAAAAACAAAGCTGAACAGGTCGGTGGTCGCCACTGAAATTGACGTGGAATTTTATTTGTTCTTATCGTTTTAACGAAAACCGGATGGCAGCCTCAAATCTTTTGTATACCACCCCTACCTTGTCACAACACAACTGATTTGTTCAAATGCATTAAGAAGGAAAGAAATTCCACAAATGAACTTTTAACAAGGCACACATGTTAATTGAAATGCGTTCCAGGTGACTACCTCATGAAGCTGGTTGAGAGAGTGTGCAAAGTGGTCAAGACAAAGGGTAGCTACTTTGAAGAATTGAAAATATATTTTGATTTGTTTAATACTATTTTGGTTACTACATGATTCCATATGTGTTATTTCATTTTTTTGATGTCTTCACTATTATTATACAATGTATGAAATAGCAAAAATAAAGAACCTTGAATGAGTAGGTGTGTCCAAACTTTTGACTGGTACTGTACACACTTTTTTTTTTTTTTTAATCAAAACAGTTGGGGCTCAAACGCCACCTGCCCTGAATGACGAGTTGCCACTGATTATTCTGTTTAAAAAAAATATATTTATTTAACCTTTATTTAATTGTTAAGTTAAGAACAAATTCTTATTTACACTGACGGCCTACACCGGCCAAACCCATATGACGCAGGGCCAATTGTGCGCCGCCATATGGGACTCCCAATCACGGCCGGTTGTGATGCAGCCTGGAATCGAACCAGGGTCTGTAGTGATGCCTCTTATCACTGAAATGCAGTGCCTTAGACTGACTGTGCTACTCAGAAGCTCAAATGGGACAGCTGGTGGTGGAATGTAATGTCTTTAACTGAACTGTATTCAGGAACCAGTTCACCCTAACATTGTTCTTCTCACTTTGATGTATTGTATACATGTGGTTAACAGGTTCAATTCATCAATTATCATTGTTAATAATGTATGTTTGTCTGTTTTCATTAAGATTCAAAAGGGGTTTTTCCTAACAAATTACGTTTATGTAATATAGACTGTATCTGTCTCAGAAATTCACTAATTATAAAAACACTGCAAATGACCCTCTCTCCCTTCCTCCTCTCTCCCTTCCTCCATTTTCTCCTCTCAACCCGTTTTCAAAACATTTTGTCTGGGAGAATCTCCCGGTCTCCATGGCAGCAGTCATAATAAAGCATGGCTGTTTGGATGTTAGCGGCCCTGTTGAGCCAGTTGCCGTGGTTACGAAGGCACACCTAGACGGATTCTGACCGCAGACCTTAATGCGCTCGGACAGTTTGTGTGACATACACACTCAATTAAATTCAAGTTGCTTTATTGGCATGACGTAACAATGTACATATTGCCAAAGCTTACTTTGGAAATTAAGTTATTTAAAATAAATTAAAATAATCAAAATTGTCAGTGGGTGAATCATGAACAACAATAATCAAGGGTAAATATAACTACAATGGACAATAACAATGGCAAAGATGAGGTTGGTTGGTCTGTCAGACACTGTCCCTCAGCTTATGGCAGGCAGCAATGTAGTGTGCTGCCAACCCACAGCTCCCTGCGTCCTCCCCCAACAGGTCGTGTAGCCTATTCTCATCAGAGAGGTGTCTCTCTCTCTCTGCGTCCTCCCCCAACAGGTTGGGTAGCCTATTCTCATCAGAGAGGTCTCTCTCTCTCTCTGCGTCCTCCCCCAACAGGTCGGGTAGCCTATTCTCATCAGAGAGGTCTCTCTCTCTCTCTGCGTCCTCCCCCAACAGGTCGGGTAGCCTATTCTCATCAGAGAGGTCTCTCTCTCTCTCTGCGTCCTCCCCCAACAGGTCGGGTAGCCTATTCTCATCAGAGAGGTCTCTCTCTCTCTGTGTCCTCCCCCAACAGGTCGGGTAGCCTATTCTCATCAGAGAGGTCTCTCTCTCTCTCTCTCTGCGTCCTCCCCCAACAGGTCGGGTAGCCTATTCTCATCAGAGAGGTCTCTCTCTCTGCGTCCTCCCCCAACAGGTCGTGTAGCCTATTCTCATCAGAGAGGTCTCTCTCTCTCTCTGCGTCCTCCCCCAACAGGTCGGGTAGCCTATTCTCATCAGAGAGGTCTCTCTCTCTCTCTGCGTCCTCCCCAACAGGTCGGGTAGCCTATTCTCATCAGAGAGGTCTCTCTCTCTCTCTGCGTCCTCCCCCAACAGGTCGGGTAGTCTATTCTCATCAGAGAGGTCTCTCTCTCTCTCTGCGTCCTCCCCCAACAGGTCGGGTAGCCTATTCTCATCAGAGAGGTCTCTCTCTCTCTGTGTCCTCCCCCAACAGGTCGGGTAGCCTATTCTCATCAGAGAGGTCTCTCTCTCTCTGCGTCCTCCCCCAACAGGACGGGTAGACTATCCTCATCAGAGAGGTGTCTCTCTCTCTCTGCGTCCTCCCCCAACAGGTCGGGTAGCCTATTCTCATCAGAGAGGTCTCTCTCTCTCTCTGCGTCCTCCCCCAACAGGTCGGGTAGCCTATTCTCATCAGAGAGGTCTCTCTCTCTCTCTCGTCCTCCCCAACAGGTCGGGTAGCCTATTCTCATCAGAGAGGTCTCTCTCTCTCTCTGTGTCCTCCCCCAACAGGTCGGGTAGCCTATTCTCATCAGAGGTCTCTCTCTCTCTCTCTGCGTCCTCCCCCAACAGGTCGGGTAGCCTATTCTCATCAGAGGTCTCTCTCTCTCTCTGCGTCCTCCCCCAACCGGTCGGGTAGCCTATTCTCATCAGAGAGGTCTCTCTCTCTCTCTCTGCGTCCTCCCCCAACAGGTCGGGTAGCCTATACTCATCAGAGAGGTCTCTCTCTCTCTCTCTGCGTCCTCCCCAACAGGTCGGGTAGCCTATTCTCATCAGAGAGGTCTCTCTCTCCGTCCTCCCCAACAGGTCGGGTAGCCTATTCTCATCAGAGAGGTCTCTCTCTCTCTGCGTCCTCCCCCAACAGGTCGGGTAGCCTATTCTCATCACAGAGGTCTCTCTCTCTCTGCGTCCTCCCCCAACAGGTCGGGTAGCCTATTCTCATCAGAGAGGTGTCTCTCTCTCTCTGCGTCCTCCCCCAACAGGTTGGGTAGCCTATTCTCATCAGAGAGGTCTCTCTCTCTCTCTGCGTCCTCCCCCAACAGGTCGGGTAGCCTATTCTCATCAGAGAGGTCTCTCTCTCTCTCTGCGTCCTCCCCCAACAGGTCGGGTAGCCTATTCTCATCAGAGAGGTCTCTCTCTCTCTCTGTGTCCTCCCCCAACAGGTCGGGTAGCCTATTCTCATCAGAGAGGTCTCTCTCTCTCTCTCTGCGTCCTCCCCCAACAGGTCGGGTAGCCTATTCTCATCAGAGGTCTCTCTCTCTCTCTGCGTCCTCCCCCAACCGGTCGGGTAGCCTATTCTCATCAGAGAGGTCTCTCTCTCTCTCTCTGCGTCCTCCCCCAACAGGTCGGGTAGCCTATTCTCATCAGAGAGGTCTCTCTCTCTCTGCGTCCTCCCCCAACAGGTCGGGTAGCCTATTCTCATCAGAGAGGTCTCTCTCTCTGCGTCCTCCCCCAACAGGTCGGGTAGCCTATTCTCATCACAGAGGTCTCTCTCTCTGCGTCCTCCCCCAACAGGTCGGGTAGCCTATTCTCATCAGAGAGGTGTCTCTCTCTGCGTCCTCCCCCAACAGGTTGGGTAGCCTATTCTCATCAGAGAGGTCTCTCTCTCTCTCTGCGTCCTCCCCCAACAGGTCGGGTAGCCTATTCTCATCAGAGAGGTCTCTCTCTCTCTCTCTCTGTGTCCTCCCCCAACAGGTCGGGTAGCCTATTCTCATCAGAGAGGTCTCTCTCTCTGCGTCCTCCCCCAACAGGTCGGGTAGCCTATTCTCATCAGAGAGGTCTCTCTCTCTCTCTGCGTCCTCCCCCAACAGGTTGGGTAGCCTATTCTCATCAGTCCTCCCCCAACAGGTCGGGTAGCCTATTCTCATCAGAGAGGTCTCTCTCTCTCCTCGTCCTCCCCAACAGGTCGGGTAGCCTATTCTCATCAGAGAGGTCTCTCTCTCTCTCTGCGTCCTCCCCAACAGGTCGGGTAGCCTATCCTCATCAACATTTAACATTTAAGTCATTTAGCAGACGCTCTTATCCAGAGCGACTTACAAATTGGAGAGGTCTCTCTCTCTGCGTCCTCCCCCAACAGGTCGGGTAGCCTATTCTCATCAGAGAGGTCTCTCTCTCTCTCTCTGCGTCCTCCCCCAACAGGTCGGGTAGCCTATTCTCATCAGAGAGGTCTCTCTCTCTCTCTGCGTCCTCCCCCAACAGGTCGGGTAGCCTATTCTCATCAGAGAGGTGTCTCTCTCTCTCTCTGCGTCCTCCCCAACAGGTCGGGTAGCCTATTCTCATCAGAGGTCTCTCTCTCTCTGCGTCCTCCCCCAACAGGTCGGGTAGCCTATCCTCATCAGAGAGGTCTTTGAAACCTTGAATAATTTCACATTTGGAGAAATTACAGTAATTGTCTCGGGTTCTGCTGTTGTGCAGTGGTTGCACAGCCTTTCCTCTACAGGGAAGCCATGTTTTCCTGTGTCTACCCTTCTCAATGGCAAGGCTGTGCTCATTGAGCTTGGACTAATCATGTAGTAGTTTTTAATAATGTAGTTTTTGTTCTGACTGTGTTGTAATTTGGTTTATTCTGATTTGATTGGATGTTCTGGCCCTGAGGCTTCAGTGTGTTAGTCGAACAGGTTTGTGAACTCAGCCCCAGGACCAGCTGGATGAGGGTCCTGAGGCTTCAGTGTGTTAGTAGAACAGGTTTGTGAACTCAGCCCCAGGACCAGCTGGATGAGGGTCCTGAGGCTCCGTGTGTTAGTAGAACAGGTTTGTGAACTCAGCCCCAGGACCAGCTGGATGAGGGTCCTGAGGCTTCAGTGTGTTAGAACAGGTTTGTGAACTCAGCCCCAGGACCAGCTGGATGAGGGTCCCGAGGCTCCGTGTGTTAGTAGAACAGGTTTGTGAACTCAGCCCCAGGACCAGCTGGATGAGGGTCCTGAGGCTTCAGTGTGTTAGTAGAACAGGTTTGTGAACTCAGCCCCAGGACCAGCTGGATGAGGGTCCCGAGGCTCCGTGTGTTAGTAGAACAGGTTTGTGAACCAGCTGGATGAGGGGACTCTTCTTTTCTCAGCTCTTGGCATTGCAGGACTTGGTAATGATATATGAGGAGGTCACTGTAGATGTTTCCAAAAACTTCATTGCTGATTATAGAGTTTTTATTATTAATGGATTTTGGTCTAATTCTGCTCTGCATGCAATGTTTGTTCCTCTGGTCATGTAGGTGTTCATTTGAGTTTATTTTTTTAACTTAAGTAATTGTGTGTTTGTTACTTGAACACTGTGAAGCATTTATTTGGGCTGCAATTTCTGAGGCCGGTAACTCTAAGGAACTTATCCTCTGCATCAGAGGTAACTCTGGGTCTTCCTTTCCTGTGGCGGTCCTCATGAGAGCCAGTTTCATCACAGCGCTCGATGGTTTTTGCGACTGCGCTTGAAGAAACTTTCAAAGTTCTTGACCTTTTCGGATGGACTGACCATGTCTTAAAGTAGTGATGGACTGACCTTCATGTCTTAAAGTAGTGATGGACTGACCTTCGTCTTTAAGTAGTGATGGACTGACCTTCGTCTTTAAGTAGTGATGGACTGTCTCCCTTTGCTTATTTGAGCTGTTCTTGCCATAATATGGACTTTTACCAAATCTTCGGTATATCTATGCTATAGTAAATATATGCTATAGTATATATGTTATGGATACCACCAGTAAACAGTTGGAAATGTGAACAAATGTGAACTTAGCTAGCTTAACAACATGTTTTTTTTTCATCGTCATATGTTGACAAAGCAATGAATGGTTAGACATGTCATCAAACACTGTCACCTAACTCAGTTTAATCATTAAACCATTATTGTTTCAAAACTATACTGTTCGAAAACGTGTGTGTGTGTAGGTTCTGAATGAGGTGGTGGTGGACCGAGGCCCTTCCTCCTACCTGTCTAATGTTGACTTGTACCTAGATGGACGCCTCATCACCTCTGTACAGGGAGACGGTGAGTACAGGACATGACACAGCGCCACAGTGGCGGCACGAACAAATACTCTTCTGTCTTCAGTACCTATCTCTCTTCTCCCTGCCTTTCCTCCACCGCTCCAGGTGTGATCGTGTCGACCCCTACAGGCAGTACAGCGTACGCAGCAGCAGCGGGAGCCTCAATGATCCATCCTAATGTCCCGGCCATCATGGTCACACCGATCTGCCCACACTCCCTCTCCTTCAGACCCATAGTGGTGCCTGCTGGGGTCGAGCTGATGGTGAGAGTGGGGAGGGTTGTAGAGAGGGAGTGGATCTGTCTTGTCTTATGGATGTGTTGACCTCTTCACCTTGTCTGTCCGTCTCTGTCTGTCTGCAGATCACCCTCTCCCCTGACGCCAGAAACACTTGCTGGGTGTCGTTCGATGGCAGGAAGAGACAGGAGATCAGCCATGGAGACTGGTAACTTCACTGTCCTTCACCGTACCACCATTTACTACGGTGTAATAGCTTCCAAATACTATTAGGTAGAATGGAAGATCCATGCCAGAACACTAATCAACCCTAATCTCCCTCCTCTCTCCTCCCCTCTTCTCCCCTCACCGTCTCCCCCTACTCTCCCTCCTCTCACCTCCCCTCTTCTCCCCTCACCGTCTCCCCCTACTCTCCCTCCTCTCACCTCCCCTCTTCTCCCCTCACCGTCTCCCCCTACTCTCCCTGCAGTATAAAGATCACTACGTCGTGCTATCCGGTACCATCCATCTGTTGTCATGATCTGGTGTATGACTGGTTTGAGAGCCTGGCTCAGTGTCTGCACTGGAACGTCAGAAAGAAACAAGCTCGTCTGGCTGACGATGTCTCGGACTCCTCAGATACAGAGAACTGAACACACACAGACAGACAGACACATGCGCACAGGAATTGAAAACACACAAGCACATAAGAATATATACAGTTGAAGTTGGAAGTTTACATACACGTTGGAGTCATTAAAACTCGTTTTTCAACCACTCCACACCACTAGTTTGGCAAGTCGGTTAGGACATCTACTTTGTACATGACACAAGTAATTTTTCCAACAATTGTTTACAGATTATTTCACATATAATTCATTGTATTACAATTCCAGTGGGTCAGAAGTTTACATACACTAAGTTGACTGTGCCTTTTAAACAGCTTGGAAAATTCCTGAAAATGATGTCATGGCTGTAGGCTAATTGACATAATTTGAGTCAATTGGAGGTGTACCTGTGGATGTATTTCAAGGCCGACCTTCAAACTCAGTGCCTCTTCGCTTGACATCATGGGAAAATCAAAAGAAATCAGCAAAAAAATTGTAGACCTCCACAAGTCTGGCTCATCCTTAGAGCAATTTCCAAAATTCTGATGGTACCACATTCACCTGTACAAACAATAGTACGCAAGTATAAACACCATGGGACCACGCAGCCACCGTACCACTCAGGAAGGAGACGCGTTCTGTCTCCTAGAGATGAACGGACTTTGGTGCGAAAAGTGCAAATCAATCCCAGAACAACAGCAAAGTACCTTGTGAAGATGTTGGAGGAAACCATTACAAAAGTATCTATATCCACAGTAAAACGAGTCCTATATCGACCTGAAAGGCCGCTCAGCAAGGATGAAGCCACTGCTCTAAAACCGCCATAAAGAAAAGCCAGACTATGGTTTGAAACTGCACATGGGGACAAAGATCATACTTTTGTGGAGAAATGTCCTCTGGTCTGATGAAACAAAAATAGAACTGTTTGGCCATAATGACCATCGTTATGTTTGGAGGAAAAAGGGGGAGGCTTGCAAACCGAAGAACACCGTCCCAACCGTGAAGCATCATGTCGTGGGGGTGCTTTGCTGCAGGAGGGACTGGTGCACTTCACATAATAGATGGCATCATGAGGAAAGAAAATTATGTGGATATTTTGAAGCAACATCTCAAGACATCAGTCAGGAAGTTTAACCTTGGTCGCAAATGGGTCTTCCAAATGGACAATGACCCCAAGCATACTTCCAAAGTTGTGGCAAAATGGCTTAAGGACAACAAAGTTAAGGTATTGGAGTGGCCATCACAAAGCCCTGACCTCAATCCTATAGAAAATGTGTGGGCAGAACTGAAAAGGTGTGTGTGTGCAAGGAGGCCTACAAACCTGACTCAGTTACACCAGCTCTGTCAGGAGGAATGGGCCACAATTCACCCAACTTATTGTGGGAAGCTTGTGGAAGGCTACACGAAACGTTTGACCCAAGTTAAACAATTTAAAGGCAATGCTACCAAATACTAATTGAGTGTATGTATACCTCTGACCCACTGGGAATGTGATGAAAGAAATAAAAGCTGAAATCATTCTCTCTACTGTTACTCTGATATTTCACATTCTTAAAATTAAGTGGTGATCTTAACTGACCTAAGACAGGGGATTGTTACTTGGATTAAATGTCAGGAACTGTGAAAAACAGAGTTTAAATGTATTTGGCTAAGGTGTATGTAAACTTCCGACTTCAACTGTATGTGTGTATATATATATAAACAGGTTATGATGCTAACTGACTGATTTTCCTGCGGACCCTGGCTGGATGATTCAGTTAACATGTAGTGTTATAGTCCTAATCATCACTCTGTTTTAGTGTGCATCTCAATCAATATCATTCCAAATATTCTGCTTGTCCCTTTAGATGGCTACAGGTCACACAACTGATCTGGGAGAATGATGAGTACAATAGATGGCTACAGGTCACACAGCTGATCTGGGAGAATGATGAGTACAATAGATGGCTACAGGTCACACAGCTGATCTGGGAGAATGATGAGTGGAGAAGTCCCAAATGGTACCCTATTCTCTATGCAGTGCACTACTTTTGACCAGATTCCTATGGGTCCTGGTAAAAAGTAGTGTTCTGTTAAAAACAATGCTATTGAGACCAAAAGCTCAAGAGGAGTTTTGAGTGTTTTTAATACCAAGGATACAGTCAGCTGAGTGCATACATTTAGAAAGCTCACAACACATTTTATAGTCTTCCCTTGTAGCAGTCACCTCCCCAGCTATACAGTTTATTATAGTCTTCCCTTGTAGCAGTCACCTCCCCAGCTATACAGTTTATTATACCCTTCCCTTGTAGCAGTCACCTCCCCAGCTATACAGTTTATTATACCCTTCCCTTGTAGCAGTCACCTCCCCAGCTATACAGTTTATTATAGTCTTCCCTTGTAGCAGTCACCTCCCCAGCTATACAGTTTATTATAGTCTTCCCTTGTAGCAGTCACCTCCCCAGCTATACAGTTTATTATAGTCTTCCCTTGTAGCAGTCACCTCCCCAGCTATACAGTTTATTATACCCTTCCCTTGTAGCAGTCACCTCCCCAGCTATACAGTTTATTATAGTCTTCCCTTGTAGCAGTCACCTCCCCAGCTATACAGTTTATTATAGTCTTCCCTTGTAGCAGTCACCTCCCCAGCTATACAGTTTATTATAGTCTTCCCTTGTAGCAGTCACCTCCCCAGCTATACAGTTTATTATAGTCTTCCCTTGTAGCAGTCACCTCCCCAGCTATACAGTTTATTATAGTCTTCCCTTGTAGCAGTCACCTCCCCAGCTATACAGTTTATTATAGTCTTCCCTTGTAGCAGTCACCTCCCCAGCTATACAGTTTATTATAGTCTTCCCTTGTAGCAGTCACCTCCCCAGCTATACAGTTTATTATAGTCTTCCTTTGTAGCAGTCACCTCCCCAGCTATACAGTTTGTTATAGTCTTCCCTTGTAGCAGTCACCTCCCCAGCTATACAGTTTATTATAGTCTTCCCTTGTAGCAGTCACCTCCCCAGCTATACAGTTTATTATAGTCTTCCCTTGTAGCAGTCACCTCCCCAGCTATACAGTTTATTATAGTCTTCCCTTGTAGCAGTCACCTCCCCAGCTATACAGTTTATTATAGTCTTCCCTTGTAGCAGTCACCTCCCCAGCTATACAGTTTATTATAGTCTTCCCTTGTAGCAGTCACCTCCCCAGCTATACAGTTTATTATAGTCTTCCCTTGTAGCAGTCACCTCCCCAGCTATACAGTTTATTATAGTCTTCCCTTGTAGCAGTCACCTCCCCAGCTATACAGTTTATTATAGTCTTCCCTTGTAGCAGTCACCTCCCCAGCTATACAGTTTATTATAGTCTTCCCTTGTAGCAGTCACCTCCCCAGCTATACAGTTTATTATAGTCTTCCCTTGTAGCAGTCACCTCCCCAGCTATACAGTTTATTATAGTCTTCCCTTGTAGCAGTCACCTCCCCAGCTATACAGTTTATTATAGTCTTCCCTTGTAGCAGTCACCTCCCCAGCTATACAGTTTATTATAGTCTTCCCTTGTAGCAGTCACCTCCCCAGCTATACAGTTTATTATAGTCTTCCCTTGTAGCAGTCACCTCCCCAGCTATACAGTTTATTATAGTCTTCCCTTGTAGCAGTCACCTCCCCAGCTATACAGTTTATTATAGTCTTCCCTTGTAGCAGTCACCTCCCCAGCTATACAGTTTATTATAGTCTTCCCTTGTAGCAGTCACCTCCCCAGCTATACAGTTTATTATAGTCTTCCCTTGTAGCAGTCACCTCCCCAGCTATACAGTTTATTATACCCTTCCCTTGTAGCAGTCACCTCCCCAGCTATACATTTTATAGTCTTCCCTTGTAGCAGTCACCTCCCCAGCTATACAGTTTATTATAGTCTTCCCTTGTAGCAGTCACCTCCCCAGCTATACAGTTTATTATAGTCTTCCCTTGTAGCAGTCACCTCCCCAGCTATACAGTTTATTATAGTCTTCCCTTGTAGCAGTCACCTCCCCAGCTATACAGTTTATTATAGTCTTCCCTTGTAGCAGTCACCTCCCCAGCTATACAGTTTATTATAGTCTTCCCTTGTAGCAGTCACCTCCCCAGCTATACAGTTTATTATAGTCTTCCCTTGTAGCAGTCACCTCCCCAGCTATACAGTTTATTATAGTCTTCCCTTGTAGCAGTCACCTCCCCAGCTATACAGTTTATTATAGTCTTCCCTTGTAGCAGTCACCTCCCCAGCTATACAGTTTATTATAGTCTTCCCTTGTAGCAGTCACCTCCCCAGCTATACAGTTTATTATAGTCTTCCCTTGTAGCAGTCACCTCCCCAGCTATACAGTTTATTATAGTCTTCCCTTGTAGCAGTCACCTCCCCAGCTATACAGTTTATTATAGTCTTCCCTTGTAGCAGTCACCTCCCCAGCTATACAGTTTATTATAGTCTTCCCTTGTAGCAGTCACCTCCCCAGCTATACAGTTTATTATAGTCTTCCCTTGTAGCAGTCACCTCCCCAGCTATACAGTTTATGGCCCCAGTGAGTTTCCCTCTTTTCCCCTGTGGGAATGTCCATGCTCCTCTTTTTGTTTAGATGTCAGAATCACACGCCGTCCATCTTCTGTTCTGGGCCTGACCCTGCTCTCTGATCCGAGTCAATTTCCTCTTATCTGATTAGTTCAACATTTCCAAACTAGCATACACACAGTTTCATGGCCTGGACTCCATTAATACTCACAGTAATCTTTCACTAAACAGGATACAAACAAACTAGAGTTTAACTTTATTCATGTTACACTTTTAATAGAATCCATCAGCACTATATAGGGAATAGACTGCCATTTGGGACCAAAACATAGTGCACAGACTTACATCAGTCTATTCAGTCCATGTTTCACACTTTAGGTTGACAACAGTTTTCACTAGATGGCCATGCTGCAATAAGAGAAATCCCTGTTATTCTGTACACTGCAGCATGGCTAGATAGTGACTAGTGTTGAGAATATCACCATAGTGAGCTGATGACCACTAGGAGGAGCCGCTGTAAACTCTTTAGACACTTGAGTTTACAAAACATTAAGAACACCTGCTCTCTCAATGACATGGACTGACCAGGTGAATCCAGGTGAAAGCTATGGTCCCTTATTGATGTCACTTGTTAAATCCACTTCAATCAGTGTAGATGTAGGGGAGGAGACGGGTTAAAGAAGAATTTAACTCGATATTAGGAATGTGTTCCTGATCACATTTACTCCGTGTTCTCCATTTCTTTGTGGTGGTCTAGAGTTGAATCTCAAAACAACTTCAATGATCCCTGAAAAGCTGTACTGCAATGATCAGTCAAAAGGTGTAGTCAGTCCAATATCCCCCAAAAGGTGTAGTCAGTCCAATATCCCCCAAAAGGTGTAGTCAGTCCAATATCCCCCAAAAGGTGTAGTCAGTCCAATATCCCCCAAAAGGTGTTGATGAAGTATTATTTGAGTGTCTTTCTAACCTCCTGATGTTAATTCTGTCAGGGTTGGGATCAATTCCATTTCAATTCAATTCATTCCAATTCCACATTTTCCTCATTGAAAAGCATGGACTAGAATTGGAATCTGCTTTTCAGTGTACTTGTTGGATCGACTGGAATTCAAATGGAATTTGACCCCAACCCTGGTCTCTACATAAGAGTAGGTCTTCTGTCGTCCGGGCTAGTCAGACACTGCACATCGTACAGAAAATGGAGCCCATAATGTTGAAGTTTTGTAAATTATTTGTATTTTACCTGACCACTTGTGTAATATTTGTATATTCTGGTCGTAGGGTTTCAAAACTATTTCAACAAGATAAGTGTTTTAATAACCTTATGATGGATCAAACAAACAGACTTTCATCTCTGATTTCACTGTGTTCATCTGTTGACCAATTATTTAATATTTATTCTGTAGATATTATAGATATTATAGTCAATCACCACATTCATTATATTCATATTTACATATAGAGCCTCTAGTTTAAAGGAGATCTTATGCTTAGTATGTTTAATGGTTGTCTATATTTCATACACCAAGAGGCCACTTTCCTGAATATTCAAAGGGGCAATCTACAGTTGCTAGATTCATTTTTTTTGGACATTTTAAAGTAATGATATAGTACCATTTAATTCTAGAAGAATATGACTTGAAAATGCCTCAGGAGCTTAGTTCCACAGTTTTACTCCATTAGAACCCAAAGTATACGCTTGTTTTACTCCAATGTTTGTAAACAATGCAAATGTAAACAAAACACTATCCTAATGACATGGTGAAAACTTCCATTTTGATATCATGGCTGGTCAGTCCCTGCATCCATATCTCTAGGAATTTGAGTGATTACGTTTCTTCAGCTCAACCCCCCCCGCTTTTTACCGACACAGGTGGGGAAACACACTTTGATTTTGTTTCAACTGCTAGATTGGCCCTTTTAAAGGAGGTAAGATGGAGGAAAGAATTATGACCCTTTATGGTTGGTTACAAGCGTTTCACCATGTTTTTAATGAGATTGTCCATTACACGCAGTTGTGTTATTGAAGGGTGATTTTTATGTTGAAATAAAGTACTTTGTGTGCAACCCTTTAAATGCGTGGATTTGGCTATTTCAGCCACCAGCCACACCCGTTCATGATGGGTGTATAAAATAGAGCACACAGACATGTAATCTCCATAGACAAACATTGGCAGTAGAATGGCTATACTGAAGAGCTCAGTGACTTTCAACGTGGCACCCTCATAGGATGCCACCTTTCCAACAAGTCAGTTTGTCAAATTTCTACCCTGCTAGAGCTTCCCCGGTCAACTGTAAGTGCTGTTAGTGTGAAGTGGAAATGTTTGTAAGTCGCTCTGGATAAGAGCGTCTGCTAAATGACTTAAATGTAAAAGTTTAAGAGCAACAACGGCTCAGCCGTAAAGTGGTAGGCCACACAAGCTCACAGAACGGGACCGCCAAGTGCTGCAGCGTGTAAAAATTGTCTGTCCTCGGTTGCAACATTCACTACCGAGTTCCAAACTGCCTCTGGAAGCAACATCAGCACAATAACTGTTTGTCGGGAGCTTCATGAATTGGGTTTCCATGGCCGAGCAGCCGCACACAAACCTAAGATCATCATGCGTAATGCCTAACATCAACTGGAGGGGTGTAAAGCTCGCCACCATTGGACTTTGGAGAAGTGGAAACAAGTTCTCTGGAGTGATGAATCACGCTTCGCCATCAGGCAATCCGACGGAGAAATCTAGGTTTGGCGGCTGCCAGGAGAATGCTACCTGCTCGAATGCGTAGTGCCAACTAAAGTTTGGTGGCGGAGGAATAATGGTCTGGGGCTGTTTTTCATGGTTCGGGCTAGGCTCAAATGTTCCAGTGATTAGAAATCTTAACGCTACAGCATACAGTGACATTCAAGATGATTCCGTGTTTCCAACTTTGTGGCAGCAGTTTGGGGAATCCTCTTTCCTGTTTCAGCATGACAATGCCCCCGTGCTCAAAGCAAGGTCCATACAGAAATGGTTTGTCGAGATCGGTGTGGAATAACTTGACTGGCCTGCGTTTGAGCCCTGACCTCAACCCTATCGAACACCTTTGGGATGAACTGGAACGCCGACTGCGAGCCAGGCCTCATCGCCCAACATCCGTGCCTGACCTCACTAATTCTCTTGTGGCTGAATGGAAGCAAGTCCCCAGAACAATGTTCCAACATCGAGTGGAAAGCCTTCCCAGAAGAGTGGAGTCTGTTATATCATCAAAGGGGGGGAACTATTCTATATTAATGCCCATGATTGTGGAATGAGATGTTCAACAAGCAGGTGTCCACATACTTTTGGTCATATAGTGGAGACATCTATGATTTTGTTTTAAGATTTAGACTGGTGCGGACCAACCAAATGTGGTCTGGTTTTGGGGCAGAGCTCATTAAAACAAGGTTATTACATATTTCTACCATATTTATTAAGGTTCACCATTTAGTTCTGCCAAGGCAGCAGCTACTCTTCCTGGAGTCCAGCAACATTAAGGTAGTTTATATACAACAAAAATACACTGCTCAAAAAAATAAAGGGAACACTTAAACAACACAATGTCACTCCAAGTCAATCACACTTCTGTGAAATCAAACTGTCCACTTAGGAAGCAACACTGATTGACAATAAATTTCACATGCTGTTGTGCAAATGGAATAGACAACAGGTGGAAATTATAGGCAATTAGCAAGACACCCCCAATAAAGGAGTGGTTCTGCAGGTGGTGACCACAGACCAATTCTCAGTTCCTATGCTTCCTGGCTGATGTTTTGGTCACTTTTGAATGCTGGCGGTGCTTTCACTCTAGTGGTAGCATGAGGCGGAGTCCACAACCCACACAACTGGCTCAGGTAGTGCAGCTCATCCAGGATGGCACATCAATGCAAGATGTGGCAAGAAGGTTTGCTGTGTCTGTCATCGTAGTGTCCAGAGCATGGAGGCGCTACCAGGAGAGAGGCCAGTACATCAGGAGACGTGGAGGAGGCAGTAGAAGGGCAACAACCCAGCAGCAGGACCGCTACCTCTGCCTTTGTGCAAGGAGGAGCAGGAGGAGCACTGCCAGAGCCCTGCAAAATGACCTCCAGCAGGCCACAAATGTGCATGTGTCTGCTCAAACGGTCAGAAACAGACTCCATGAGGGTGGTATGAGGGCCCAACGTCCACAGGTGGGGGTTGTGCTTACAGCCCAACACCATGCAGGACGTTTGGCATTTGCCAGAGAACACCAAGATTGGCAAATTCCCCACTGGCGCCCTGTGCTCTTCACAGATGAAAGCAGGTTCACACTGAGCACGTGACAGAGTCTGGAGACGCCGTGGAGAACGTTCTGCTGCCTGCAACATCCTCCAGCATGACCGGTTTGGCGGTGGGTCAGTCATGGTGTGGGGTGGCATTTATTTGGGGGGCCGCACAGCCCTCCATGTGCTCGCCAGAGGTAGCCTGACTGCCATTAGGAACCGAGATGAGATCCTCAGACCCCTTGCAAGACAATGCTAGACCTCATGTGGCTGGAGTGTGTCAGCAGTTCCTGCAAGAGGAAGGCATTGATGCTATGGACTGGCCCGCCTGTTCCCCAGACCTGAATCCAATTGAGCACATCTGGGACATCATGTCTCGCTCCATCCACCAACGCCACGTTGCACCACAGACTGTCCAGAAGTTGGCGGATGCTTTAGTCCAGGTCTGGGAGGAGATCCCTCAGGAGACCATCCGCCACCTCATCAGGAGCATGCCCAGGCGTCGTAGGGAGGTCATACAGGCACGTGGAGGCCACACACACTACTGAGCCTCATTTTGACTTGTTTTAAGGACATTACATCAAAGTTGGATCAGCCTGTAGTGTGGTTTTCCACTTTAATTTTACCGTAATTCTGTCACCAAACGTTGCATAAACAGGGAGATTTTACCGTTATTCTGTTACCAAACGTTGCATCCGCGCAGTTCTTCCAGTAAATATGTTGTTGTGAAATATTTATTCAAAGTAGTCCTTGTGCATAGAGTTGTATGGTTTGTTAAACGTTTAAATCAATGGTTTTTGTCCGGCATCTATTTTAAAAGTGTGAAATTAGTTTTTCAAATCTATGTAAAACACTTTTCATTTCATACCAGAATGTTTTCTTTAATTTAAAAAAAATTAACTAGGCAAGTCAGTTACAATGATGGCCTTCACTGGCCAAGCCCTTAAGGCGCTGGGCCAATTGTGCAATTGACTCCCAATCATGGCCGGTTGTGATTACAGCCTGGAATTGACCCAGGGTCTGTGGTGACGCCTCTAGCACTGAGATGCAGTGCCTTAGACTGCTGCGCCACTCGGGAGCACTGGGACCTCAGACATCCCACGAAAAATGGGTTGTGAACTAATTTGTATATTTTTGCCATTCATTCACCCATGTCTTCTGGTTCATGGTTTGCTTGTAAAATACACCTTGTCCACTAGAGGGCTGTCTTTTACCACTTAGAACCCTCAGTCGGTTGGTTGTCACAGAGACCAAGCTCTTAGATGAGAACAAAACATCAGAAGCCATTTGGTTGCTCCTGAAATGGCACCCTATTCCTCATACAGTCAACTACTTATGACCAGAGCCCTTTTTATCTTAACCTTGTTTAAAATATTTTTTTAACTAGGCATGTCCGTTAAGAACAAATTCTTATTTACAATGACGGTTTACCCAGGCCAAATCCAAACGCGGACGACGCTGGGCTAATTGTGCGCCTCCTTATGGGACTCCCAAATCCGTCCGGTTGTGATTACAGCCTGGAAACAATGACGCCTCTAGCACTGAGATGCAGTGTCTTACATCGCTGCGCCACTCGGGAGCTCTGGGACCTCAGACATCCCGCTGCTCTCATGAACAATAGGTTGTGAACTAATTAGTATATTTTAGCCATTCATTCACTCATGTCTTTCCTGTCATTACTAGTCATGCCTTGACCAATCGGGGATTGTCATTGGCTGATAATGGCAGCCAACTTGTCATTGCAGCCATTCCTGGACTCCCCTTTTCTACTGCACCGTTATAATTGAAATCATAGTACCATGATGGTCTTCTTGTTCACTACCAGTCATAGGCAATTAATGTACCGTTTTCCAAAGAGAACCCCTTTCAACATCTAGGCTACATTCTGTAACCTGAGGCGCTGATAAATTCTCCATGTTGGTTAATGTCTACCATGCTGTTACATGGCTCCCTCTGGGGCTGAAAAATGACATCTGATTGACACTCATGCAGTCTTTGATCACATTAGGCCTGCAGTACAGAGTGTCAGGTCTGGACACTTACCGTTTTACTCAAAAACCCTGCCTGAGAAAAATACTGCTGTTTTGTGAAATGACATCCTAGAGAGAAGCTATAGGAGTCATCAGAAGAGAGACTGTGGAATCTGAAAGTGTTCGGTTACCTTCCACACGACAACTAATCAGCCAAATATCAAGAGGTTTGGCTCATCTGACGAAATTGTCAGTTTGCTAATGTGTCTGGATACTGAAAGACAATTTGGTGTGTTTGAGTAGATGTTAACAGTCAGGTGGGTGCGAGAGTAGGCCAGAGGGGTGCGAGAGTAGGCCAGAGGGGTGCGAGAGTAGGCCAGAGGGGTGCGAGAGTAGGCCAGAGGGGTGCGAGAGTAGGCCAGAGGGGTGCGAGAGTAGGCCAGAGGGGTGCGAGAGTAGGCCAGAGGGGTGCGAGACAATTAACTGAGAAAGGGACATGGGGTTGATTTGGCTGCGTTTTACATCAATCAACTCAGATTCTTTTGCCAATAATTGGGAAAATATCAGGATTAGGCTTCCTGTGGAAACAGCCTTTGTGCTGCAGTATGTTTGTGGATGAACAGGAGAAAATAGTGACTTGTGAAGATTCTCATTCCCAGACACCTTCACCCAAATGCGCAGAGAGCCTGGTGGACCAGAGAGTCAAACTTGGTCTTCGTTAGCCAGTACAGAGAGCCGGGAGAAACTCCCAGCGCATACCAAGAGGCACTGGTTTAAACCAATCATATCCCACAACACCTAACCCTCCCCGTACGCTAGCACACCACAAGCACAGAGCCACGCCTCGCAGGCTTGTGATTCGCTAAAATTAAATTCCTATTAGAGTTCTATGGTCACGCACACCAAGGCCAACTTTTGATTGGTTGATATCCCAGGCCTATATGCACTGTGCACTGAGGACGAGGTTAGTGAAGATGCAGAAACATGGAGATGCATATCACCCTCCCATGCAATATATGTTATTGTTAGTGAACCTCGATGAGCATCACATAACTCATCACGACATGTTTATGATTATCACCATTTCCCAACAGTGTGTATAAAGCACAGAGTCACAACGAATAATAGGAAAGAGTAGTAAATTATTTATTTCTACTTTGGGAAGTAAATGACCACTCGACTGAAGCTTGATCAGCTTGCTGAAGATATTTTTATTTTAACTTGGCAAGTAGGTTAAGAACAAATTTTATTTACAATAATGGCCTAGGAACAGTGGGTTAACAGCCTTGTTCAGGGGCAGAACGACAGATTTTTACCTTGTCAGCTCGGGGGTTCAATCTAGCGACCTTTCTGTTACTGGTCCAACATCCTAACCACGGCTACCTGCCGCCCCAATATATCCATACTGTTGATGATGACATGCCCCCCTGGGTAAAGACTGATTGAATTAACACTGTTTCCATGTCATTTCAACAACAACAACAAATCAATGTGACGACGTTGAATCAATGTGGAAAACTGATTGGATTTGCAAACAGTCATCAACGTCATCAACACACTTTATAATGAAGGGAAAAATGGTAACCATGCTCATGTTACTGTAGCTTCAATTTATGTGTTACTGCAGCGTTCTCAAGATAAGTATGGGGTTATGGTGGATGACTTTGTTCTCGCCCCCATTTATCTTCACCTGCGATCGATCGCTTCGTTTGTGCGGTCCTCTCTTGATGAAGATAATATTTTTGGGAGTTGATCTTTCTGTCTTCTCAAGGACTGTATTGAACCATGTGTATGAGAGAAATAATGGACATCTGCCTACTTCTTCTTCCCTGTTATTGACTCAGTGCTTTAAACACACTGCTTTTATAATGAAGGGAATGGGGAAGAAGTCCGGACAACGTAGTTAAGGTGCAGGAGAATAGAAGATGAGATGTTTGATGTCTCGGGGCTCTTTTCAATTGAAAATGTAAATGTAATGTCACAGATTTTAACGGAGACTGCATTCACGGTAAACGCTGCGTATGTCGGCTCAGTCGAAAATTACCTTTACATTTCTATTGTGGAATCTGTAACGCTTCAGGTTCACAGACTGAATAGAGCCCTTAATTGTGGTTGGAAATGGTGTCGTCATCAACACTGAGTGGCAGAATGGCTTTACTGTCTTCAATCCTATGTTCCTCTTTATCCAGAGGCATATATGGAGATTGTGTTCATAGATACATACATTATATATAATGTGTATATACTTTATGTACATAAACACAGTGTTGCTGTTCATGTTGGAGAGGGTGAGCTCCAAACACCCCCGATGTCGTCAACAGTTGTCCCATTTTGAGTTTGTGTTTTATGTAACCACATCGTGGTGTTGACAGAGCTCCGTGCTCTTGGATAGCTTATGTAAATGTTTGATCACAAATTGATATAGCATCTGCTTCTCACACTGTTTTTTCAAATGTATATAAAAGAAATAGTTTGTTTTTATAAAGCACTTTGAATATTGAAAGGCCACATGCATTTATTTTTGTAAGTACATTTTAATGTGTTGTGCACTCAGCCACACACTTTAATAGATTGAGAAAACATCAAACTTGGTGCCTGCTGTGATAACACACCATAAATGTGCAACATCTTTCCTCTTTCACACGTTACTCTCTATTTGCAGCATGACTAACAAATAAGTGACTCACACAACTGATGCCTCATGACATGCAACCATTGTATATTGCAAATTGGCGACACAATGACTTTGACCACATGAATGAAAGTGTTTCTGAACATGGTGGACAGCAGCATGGACAGGAGGTGGAACATATGGGAATGTGTTCTATAATCTCTGCCATGATCAATGCTGAGTTTTGAGAAAATCAAACATGACAGTTTACAGATGACAGTTCAACATGCAATGTTTCAACAAGCAATTTCATGTATTTTATATTATAGCAGACATTACCTTTTTTTAAAGCTGAAATCCACATAAGGGCAAACGATGCCGCTGTGCGCGCCAGCACATTTGTTATTGTTTTTGTTGATGAAATTGTTTTTGTTTGTTTGTTTTTGTTGATGGGTTATGGAGTGTCCAGCATCGTGAAAATAAATAATTACATTATGTTCGCTGTTGGTCTATCGCGTGTGGAATAATAATGATGATGATGATGATGATGATGTCAGCGGGTGTGACTGTTGTTGTGATATCGCAAAAGGACATGGCAGTTTTACCTTTCTGGATTCCACCTTTAACGTTTTGAAAACAGGGGCCAAGTTAAGGTAACTGGAAGTCTGAGGCTTTCTGTTTGTTATGTGTTGTACTATGTCTGATTTGCTTCCTCATCAGTTCTATTGGATGCAAATACGCTGTAGACACTTGTTGTCCCATTGGCAACATTCTCAACCAAATAAACATTTCACACACAGACACGTAGACGATCGAAAACAGTGTCCGGATAGAAGGTGAAGAATCACACAAACTGTCTGCGTTGAAGTTCACTAATGCTGGTTTGAGGAGCTTGTTATCTGAGAGTGTCTGTCTTGAAGACACACGAGCTTCTGTTAAATCAGACACAGTTAAAATGGATTTCTCAACACAAAATAATGAATGAAAATATTTCCCTCTGTCCTTTCTCTTGCTTCATCAAACAACATTGGAATACAGAGGTGAGGCAAGACAGACAATGCTTCGGCTCCACAGTTGTCCAGTGTGACTTCTGTCTTTCTGTTTTTTAAGTTTATTTTCATCAACAGAAAAAAAAGAAGCTCAACTGAAATGTTTCTAGAGTGGGTTAACCAGCCAACTACTGTTTGAACATTGACAAACTCAGTACTACTCCAGTCCATACAGAACATGGTCATTAATGGTTGTTGCTTCTCCAGTCCTCCCACTGTGAGGCGTGGTCTTCTATACACTCATTTCCAGTCAGAACAAGTAAGCATCTGACTGCCTTTAGAAAACAGCGTCCTATGAAGTGCCCTTCATATTAAAGGCCCAATGCATACATTTTTATCTCAATATCAAATAACTTCTGGGTAACAATTAAGTACCTTAATGTGATTGTTTTTGAATCAAAATGGTCAAAACGAAACAATGGCTTCTTAACAAGAACAATTTCTCATGCAAGAACTTTGAAAGGACGGTCTGGGAGGAGGAGAAAACTGAAAACTAGCTGTTATTGGCTGAATTTTTTGAAACTCTCTTTCTTATTGGCCTATTAATCTATTAACCAATTTACTGCCTGGTGATGTTACCAGTCAGGCCAAAACTCCATCCCACCAAAACAGGCTGAAATTTCAGGCAGTCTTTTACAAACAGCTCTTACACTAATAGGGCATCATCATTATTAAAAACATGTCACAGTATTATCCCAACCTAAATATATATCAAACACAAATAAATCACGTTTTTGACTGCACTAGGCCTTTATGCGTCCTACGAAGGGCCCTCCATTACCTCCTAAGCATCCTACAAGTGCCCTCCATATTAAGAGCACTACGATGGGCCCTCCATGTTGACGGTGGTGACGAAGCACCTCTGGAACAATCTCTCAGGGTCGGGTGGCTGGTTGTCACAGTCCAGCTTCCTGCTGAAGAAGTGCTTCCTGAAGCCCTGAGGGCCGATGGACGGTGCTGGGCCGGAGTGGCTGGGGCCCTCACGGGGGTCCAACCCTGGAATACCGAGACACACACGCAGGCACGCACAGACACACACACACACACACACTGCAGATGTACTTGTTCATTGTGAGATAGAAATGTGTGTTTTTGCTGTCCTCTTTTTTTATTCCCAACCAGACATCGCTAGCTGGCCCGTCATTATGGTATGTCACTAGCTGGCCCATCATTATGGTATGTCACTAGCTGGCCCATCATTATGGTATGTCACTAGCTGGCCCATCATTATGGTATGTCACTGGCTGGCCCATCATTATGGTATGTCACTAGCTGGCCTATCATTATGGTATGTCACTAGCTGGCCCATCATTATGGTATGTCACTAGCTGGCCCATCATTATGGTATGTCACTAGCTGGCCCATCATTATGGTATGTTACTAGCTGGCCCATCATTATGAAACCAGACATCACTAGCTGGCCCATCATTATGGTATGACACTAGCTGGCCCATCATTATGATATCTCACTAGCTGGCCCATCATTATGGTATGACACTAGCTGGCCCATCATTATGATATCTCACTAGCTGGCCCATCATTATGGTATGACACTAGCTGGCCCATAATTATGGTATGTCACTAGCTGGCCCATCATTATGGTATGTGGTATGTCACTAGCTGGCCCATCATTATGGTATGACACTAGCTGGCCCATCATTATGATATCTCACTAGCTGGCCCATCATTATGGTATGACACTAGCTGGCCCATCATTATGGTATCTCACTAGCTGGCCCATCATTATGGTATGACACTAGCTGGCCCATCATTATGATATCTCACTAGCTGGCCCATCATTATGGTATGACACTAGCTGGCCCATCATTATGGTATGTACTACTGGCCCATCATTATAATATCTCACTAGCTGGCCAATCTTTATGGTATGTCACTATTGGCCCATCATTATGATATCTCACTAGCTGGCCCATCTTTATGTTATGTCACTACTGGCCCATCATTATGATATCTCACTAGCTGGCCCATCATTATGGTATGACACTAGCTGGCCCATCATTATGGTATGTACTACTGGCCCATCATTATGGTATGTCCCAAGCAAGACAATAATGATGATATGTCACTACTGGCCCATCATTATGGTATGTCCCTACTGGCCCATCATTATGGTATGTCACTACTGGCCCATCATTATGATATCTCACTAGCTGGCCCATCTTTATGGTACGTCAGTAGCTGGCCCATTATTATGGTATGTCGCCAACTCTGGTCACTTGTGTTACCTGGTGGTCGTAGTGGCAGGCCGTTGTCAAGGCGACTGGGCTTAGTGGCGATGAAGAGGTAGCAGAGGACACAGACTGTGATGAGGAAGGCCAGGAGGACCACCGCTGCTATGGACAGACCTATCAGAGCCCCAAAGCTGGGGAGGGAGGGAAGGAAGGGGGGGGTGATGGTGAGGGGGAGAGGGAGGGAATGGAGAGGGGTAGAGAGAAGGGAAGAGGAGAGAGAGAGAGAGATGAGGAGAGAGAAAAAAGAGGAAGAACACATCAAAAGAGAGTGAAAGAGCGAGTCTCAACATCAACAGTGAAGAGGTGACTTCGGGATGCTGGCCTTCTAGGCAGAGTTGCAAGGAAAAATACATATTTCAGACTGGCCAATAAAAAAAGAAAAGATTAAGATGGGCAAAAGAACACAGACACTGGACAGAGGAACTCTGCCTAGAAGGCCAGCATCCCGGAGTCGCCTCTTCACTGTTGAAGTTGGGACTGGTGTTTTGTGGGTACTATTTAATGAAACTGCCAGTTGAGGACTTGTGAGGCATCTGTTTCTCAAACTAGACACTCTAATGTACTTGTCCTCTTGCTCAGTTGTGCACCGGGGTCTCCAACTCCTCTTTCTATTCTGGTTAGAGCCAGTTTGCGCTGTTCTGTGACGGGAGTAGTACACAGCATTGTACGAGATCTTCAGTTTCTTGGCAATTTCTCTCATGGAATAGACTTCATTTCTCAGAACAAGAATAGACTGAAGAATTTCAGAAGAAAGTTCTTTGTTTCTGTCCATTTTGAGTCTGTAATCGAACCCACAAATGCTGATGCTCCGGATACTCAACTAGTCTAAAGAAGGCCAGTTCCATTGCTTCTTTAATCAGAACGAAAGTTTTTAGCTGTGCTAACATAATTGAAAAAGGGATTTCTAATGATAATTTAGCATTTTAAAATGATAAACTTGGATTAGCTTGTTATGTACTTGAGTGAAGACCCAAAAGCGGTTTTAACAGAAAACAGAGTTCTTTAATGAAAAACAGGAATGGCATAAATCCTCTTCCAACGTAGTCAATGGAACAAAAAGAACGTTAGTATAATGCAGGATGCACCTGCCAGGCGGACTCCGACAGGATAGGACAAGGTGGAAGCAAACGGGACGACAGCTTGCTTCTGGCATCAAAAACACAAACAAGAATCAGACACTGAAAGTAGCAGGAACAGAGAGAGAAATAGAGACCTAATCAGAGGGGGAAGAGAGAACAGGTGGGAAGGAGTGAATGAGCTAGTTAGGGGAGATGTAGAACAGCTGAAGAATGAGAGACAGAGAAGGTAACCTAAAAAGACCAGCAGAGAGAGACAGAGTGAAGAGAAAGGACAGGAACAGACATAACAAGACATGACAGTTCACCGAGCGCCTCCTGGCGCACTCGAGGAGGAAATGGCGGCAACGGAGGAAATCATCGATCAGAACGGTCCAGCACGTCCCGAGAGGGAACCCAACTCCTCTCCTCAGGACCGTACCCCTCCCAATCCACTAGGTACTGATGACCACACCCCGAGGGCGCATGTCCAAAATCTTACGAACCCTGTAGATGGGTGCGCCCTCGACAAGGATGGGGGGGAGGGACGAGCGGGGCGCGAAGAACGGGCTTAACACAGGAGACATGGAAGATGAACGCGACGAAGATATCGCACTGCGACAGGATTAATGACCTGAGAAATACGGAACGGACCAATGAACCGCGGGGCCAACTTGCGTAGAAGCTGTCTTAAGGGGAAGGTTCTGAGTGGAGAGCCATACTCTCTGACCGCAACAATATCTAGGACTCTTGGTCCCATCAGTCTTATTACGGCAAAGTGCCGACCTGACCCCCTTCCAGGTGCGCTCGCAACGCTGGACAAAAGCCTGAGCGGAGGGGACCAGGACTCGAGCTGAGATGAGAACAGCGGAGGCTGGTACCCGAGGCTACTCTGAAAAGGGGATAGACCGGTAGCAGACGAGGGGAAGCAGTTGTGGGCTACTCTGCCCAGGGAGCTGTTCTGACCAAGACCAGGGTTACGAAAAGAAAGACTGTGTAAAATGCGACCAACAGTCTGATTGGCCCGTTCGGCTTGACCGTTAGACTGGGGATGAAAGCCGGACGAGAGACTGACGGAAGCCCCAATCAAACGGCAAAACTCCCTCCAAAATTGAGACGTGAACTGCGGGCCTCTGTCGGAAACGACGTCAGACGGAAGGCCATGAATTCGGAAAACATTCTCGATAATGATCTGAGCCGTCTCCTAGCAGAAGGGAGCTTATCGAGAGGAATGAAATAGCCGCCTTAGAGAATCTATCGACAACCGTAAGAATAACTGTCTTCCCCGCTGATGAAGGCAGTCCGGTGATAAAATCTAAAGCGATGTGAGACCACGGTCGAGAGGGAATGGGAAGCGGTCTGAGACGGCCGGCAGGAGGAGAGTTCCCAGATTTAGTCTGCGCGCAGACCGAATGTCACGTTCCCTGGGCCACCAGAAACGCTGGCATACCCCCGAACGCCGGGGTGGCCGGCTAACTTGGCAGAGTGGGCCCACTGAAGAACGGCCGGACGAGTAGGAACGGGAACGAACAGAAGGTTCCTAGGACAAGCTCGCGGCGACGGAGTGTGAGCGAGTGCTTGCTTTACCTGCCTCTCAATTCCCCAGACAGTCAACCCGACAACACGCCCCTCAGGGAGAATCCCTCGGGGTCGGTGGAGACCTCAGAAGAACTGAAGAGACGAGATAAAGCATCAGGCTTGGTGTTTTTGAGCCCGGACGATAAGAAATAACAAACTCGAAACGAGCGAAAAACAGAGCCCAACGAGCCTGACGCGCATTAAGTCGTTTGGCTGAACGGATGTACTCAAGGTTCCTATGGTCAGTCCAAACGACAAAAGGAACGGTCGCCCCTCCAACCACTGTCGCCATTCGCCTAGGGCTAAGCGGATGGCGAGCAGTTCGCGATTACCAACATCATAGTTACGTTCTGACGGCGATAAGCGATGAGAGAAAACGCGCAAGGATGGACCTTGCCGTCAGAGAGAGAGCGCTGAGAAAGAATGGCTCCCACGCCCACCTCTGACGCGTCAACCTCAACAACAAACTGACTAGAGATGTCAGGTGTAACAAGAATAGGTGCGGATGTAAAACGATTCTTAAGAAGATCAAAAGCTCCCTGGGCGGAAACGGACCACTTAAAGCACGTCTTAACAGAAGTAAGGGCTGTGAGGGGAGCTGCCACCTGACCGAAATTACGGATGAAACGACGATAGAAATTAGCGAAGCCCAGAAAGCGCTGCAGCTCGACGCGTGACTTAGGAACGGGCCAATCAATGACAGCCTGGACCTTAGCGGGATCCATCTTAATGCCCTCAGCGGAAATAACGGAACCGAGAAAAGGAACAGAGGCGGCATGAAAAGTGCACTTCTCAGCCTTCACATAAAGACAGTTCTCCAAAAGGCGCTGGAGGACGCACGTGCTGAACATGAATCGAGAGAGACGGTGAAAAAATCAGGATATCGTCCATGTAAACGAAAACAAAAATGTTCAGCATGTCTCTCAGGACGTCGTTAAAGTGCCTGAAAGACAGCTGGAGCGTTAACGAGGCCGAAAGGAAGAACCCGGTATTCAAAGTGCCCTAACGGAGTGTTAAACGCCGTCTTCCACTCGTCCCCCTCCCTGATGCGCACGAGATGGTAGGCGTTACGAAGGTCCAATTTGGTGAAAAACCTGGCTCCCTGCAGGATCTCGAAGGCTGAAGACATAAGAGGAAGCGGATAACGATTCTTAACTGTTATGTCATTCAGCCCTCGATAATCCACGCATGGGCGCAGGGACCCGTCCTTCTTCTGAACAAAAAAAAACCCCGCTCCGGCGGGGAGAGGAGGAGGAGACTATGGTACCGGCGTCGAGCGAAACCGACAAATAATCCTCGAGAACGTTCGGGAGCCGACAGAGAGTATAATCTACCCGGGGGGAGTAGTTCCCGGAAGGAGATCAATACTACAGTCATACGACCGGTGTGGAGGGAGAGAAGTGGCCTTGGAACGACTGAACACCGTGCGCAGATCGTGATACTCCTCCGGCACCCCTGTCAAATCGCCAGGCTCCTCCTGTGAAGAAGAGACAGAGGAAACAGGAGGGATAGCAGACATTAAACAGGTCACATGACAAGAAACATTCCAGGATAGGATAGTATTACTAGACCAATTAATAGAAGGGTTATGGCGCACTAGCCAGGGATGACCCAAAACAACAGGTGTAAAAGGTGAACGAAAAATTAAAAAAGAAATGGTTTCGCTATGATTACCAGAGACAGTGAGGGTTAAAGGCAGCGTCTCACGCTGAATCTTGGGGAGAGAACTACCATCTAAAGCGAACAAGGCCGTGGGCTCCCCTAACTGTCTGAGAGGAATGTCATGTTCCCGAGCCCAGGTCTCGTCCATAAAACAGCCCTCCGCCCCAGAGTCTATCAAGGCACTGCAGGAAGCAGATGAACCGGGCCAGCGGAGATGGACCGGAAAGGTAGTGCGTGATCCAGAAGGAGAGGCCTGAGTAGTTGCGCTCACCAGTAGCCCTCCTCTTACTGATGAGCTCTGGCTTTTACTGGACATGAGGTGACAAAATGACCAGCGGAGCCGCAGTAGAGACAGAGGCGATTGGTGATTCTCCGTTCCTTCTCCTTGGCCGAGATGCGGATACCCCCAGCTGCATAGGCTCAGCATCCGAGCCGGCGGAGGAGGGTGGCAGTGATGCGGCAGGTGGCAGTGATGTGGAGAGGGGAGCAACGGAGAACGCGAGCTCCTTTCCACGAGCTCGGCGACGAAGATCAAACCGTCGCTCTATGCGAATAGCGAGAGCTATTAAGGAGTCCAGACTGGAAGGAACCTCCCGGGAGAGGATCTCATCCTTAACCTCGACGAGGAGATTCCTGGTTAGCGAGCAAAGCTTCGTTCCAGTCACTAGAGGCAGCGAGAGTGAAACTCAATAGAATAATCCGTTATGGATCGATTCCCCTGACATAGGGAAGACAGGGCCCTGGAAGCCTCCTCCCCAAAAACAGAACGGTCAAAACCCCGTATCATCTCCTCCTTAAAGTCCTGATACTGGTTAATACACTCAGCCCTCGCCTCCCAGATTGCCGTGCCCCACTCACGCGCCCATCCGGTAAGGAGAGAAATGACGTAGGCGATGCGGGCTGCGCTCCTGGAGTAAGTGTTGGGCTGGAGAGAGAACACCACATCACACTGAGTGAGGAATGAGCGGCACTCAGTGGGCTCCCCAGAGTAACACGGCGGGTTGTTGATCCTGGGCTCCGGAGACTCGGAAACCCTGGAAGTGGGCGGTGGATCGAGGTGGAGTTGGTGAACCTGTCTTGTGAGGTCGGAGACTTGGACGGCCAGGGTTTCAACGGCATGTCGAGCAGCAGACAATGCCTAGCATCGCTCCCTGGATCTCGACGGCGGAGTGAAAAGGGTCCGGAGCCGCTGGGTCCATTCTTGGTCTGATTCTTCTGTTATGTACTTGAGTGAAGACCCAAAAGGTTTTAACAGAAAACAGAGTTCTTTAATGAAAAACAGGAATGGCATAAATCCTCTTCCAACGTAGTCAATGGAACAAAAAGAACGTTAGTATAATGCAGGATGCACCTGCCAGGCGGACTCCGACAGGATAGGACAAGGTGGAAGCAAACGGGACGACAGCTTGCTTCTGGCATCAAAAACACAAACAAGAATCAGACACTGAAATAGCAGGAACAGAGAGAGAAATAGAGACCTAATCAGAGGGGGAAGAGAGAACAGGTGGGAAGGAGTGAATGAGCTAGTTAGGGGAGATGTAGAACAGCTGAAGAATGAGAGACAGAGAAGGTAACCTAAAAAGACCAGCAGAGAGAGACAGAGTGAAGAGAAAGGACAGGAACAGACATAACAAGACATGACATAGCTAACACAACGTGCCATTGGAACAAAGGAGTGATGGTTGCTGATAATGGGCCTCTGCACACCAATGTGGATATTCCATAAAAAATCATCAGTTTCCAGCTACAATAGTAATTTACAACATTAACAATGTCTACACTGTATTTCTGATCAATTTGATGTGTTTTTAAATGGACAAAAAATGTGCTTTTCTTTAAAAAAACAAGGACATTTCTAAATGACCCCAAAGTGCTTCGAGAGACTAGTCAAGAATCATATCACCGGCCACACTAGACTCACCTCAGTTTGCATTCCGCCCTAACAGGTTCACAGATAATGCAATAGCCATCACAGTGCACACTGCCCTATCCAATCTGGACAAGAACAATACCTATGTAAGAATGCTGTTCATTGACTTCAGCTCATCATTCAACACCATAGTACCCTCCAAGCTCATTATCAAGCTGGAGGCCCTGGGCCTCAACTCCACCCTATGCAATTAGGTCCTGGACTTTCTGACGGGCCGCTCCCAGGTCGTGAAGGTAGGAAACAAATCAAATCAAATCAAACAACATCTCCACCTCGCTGACCCTCAACACTGGGGCCCCACAAAGGTGCGTGCTCAGCCCCCTCCTGTACCTCGCTGTTCGCCCACAACTAGGTGGCCATGCACGCCTCCAACTCAATCATCAAGTTTGCAGACAACACAACAGTAGTGGGCTTGATGACCAACAACGATGAGTCAGCCTACAGGGAGGAGGGGAGGGCTCTCAGAGTGTGGTGTCAGGAAAAACACTGCAACAGCGCCTCTTTCAACCTCAGGAGGCTGAAGAAATTTGGCTTGTCACCCAAAAGCCTGACTAACTTCTACAGATACACAATCGGGAGCATCCTGTCGGACTGTATCACTGCCTGGTACGGCAACCGCTCCGCCCTCAACCGTAAGGCTTTCCAGAGGGTGGTGCGGTCTGCACAACGCATCACCGGGGGCAAACTACCTGCCCTCCATGACACCTACAGCACCAGATGTCACAGGAAGGCCATAAAGATCATCAAGGACAACAACCACCCGAGCCACTGCCTGTTCACCCCGCTATCATCCAGAAGGCAAGGTCAGTACAGGTGCATCAAAGCTGGGACCGACAGATTGAAGAATAGCTTCTGTGTCAAGGCCATCAGACTGCTAAACAGCAATCACTAACTCAGAGGCTGCTGCCAACACACTGACTCAATCACTGGCCACTTTAACAAATGGATCACTAGTCACTTTAAACAGTGGAACTTTAATGCCACTTTAATAATATTTACATATATTGCATTACTCATATCATATATATATATATACACTCTATTTTATACTGCACCTTGCCTATGCTGCTCGGCCATCGCTCATCCATATATGTATATGTACATATTCCCATTCACCCCTTTAGATTTGTGTGTATTAGGTAGTTGTTGGGGAATTGTTAGATATTACTGGACTGTCGGAACTAGAAGCACAAGCATTTCGCTACACTCATAATAACATCTGCTGACCATGTGTATGTGGCCAACTATATTTGATTCGATTTGATTTGACATGTCCTTCCAATAAGGTTAACCATTTCCCGTGATCAATTTGAACTTTGACACATTTTCATGTTGGATTTTAATTTAGGTATTTATCACCTTCCATAAGTTTGGCATACAATAGCCTATAGTTAATAAGATCACCATAACTCCAGTGCAAACCAATTGAAATGTGAAGATCCTATAAATCTGTTATCAGTATCCTAAAAAATATCCTTAATTCTAGTGTATTAATTGTGTGCGCTTTGCTGTATAATTATGATCAACAACCTCTCTCATCTTGTGGTTTCTTGAGATAAAATAAAGCATCACAGTCTACCATTGTAATAACTCTACAAAAAACTATGTCCAAAAAGCACACCATCATAAAGGCTAGTAAAGATCCCTTACGTACCTGAGCCACCACATGTATCCATACTCATAAGGGAAAAAGCTGTTGGGATCATCACAGCAATACTTGATATCGTTAAATCCGCAGCAGAATGTCGCGCTCGGATCGCTCCCTTCTTTAGGACACGAAGAGCCATTCATAAACACATTCTCTGCGTTGTAGTAGCTTGTGCACTCCGAACTCATGCTGGTAGAAAACACACTCTTAGGGAGAAGAGTCGGAGAGATGATTTCCTTAGATGTTTAAAGGTCTCATTGTAATCCTATCCACATAAGTGTCCCTTGCTCTGCTGAAAAGTGCAAAACATTTATTCCAAGGATGCCACTGAAATGGGATGAAACTTTGCACCTCGACATATAGAATTCTAGAGTACCCCTCCCATCTCTCTCTCGCTCTCTCTCTCTCTCTCTCTCTCTCTCTCTCTCTCTCTCTCTCTCTCTCTCTCTGTCTCTCTGTCTGTCTCTCTCTCTCTGTCATTCTCTCTCTCTGTCTGTCTGTCTCTCTCTCTCTCTCTCTCTCTCTCTCTCTCTCTCTCTCTCTGTCTGTCTGTCTGTCTGTCTCTTCAATTCAATTCAATTCAAGGGCTTTATTGGCATGGGAAACATGTGTTAACATTGCCAAAGCAAGTGAGGTAGATAATATATAAAGTGAATATATAAAGTGAAATAAACAATAAAAATTAACAGTAAACATTACACATACAGAAGTTTCAAAACAATAAAGACATTACAAATGTCATATTATATATATATATACAGTGTTTTAACAATGTACAAATGGTAAAGGACACAAGATAAAATAAATAAGCATAAATATGGGTTGTATTTACAATGGTGTTTGTTCTTCACTGGTTGCCCTTTTCTCGTGGCAACAGGTCACAAATCTTGCTGCTGTGATGGCACACTGTGGAATTTCACCCAGTAGATATGGGAGTTTATCAAAATTGGATTTGTTTTTGAATTCTTTGTGGATCTGTGTAATCTGAGGGAAATATGTCTCTCTAATATGGTCATACATTGGGCAGGAGGTTAGGAAGTGCAGCTCAGTTTCCACCTCATTTTGTGGGCAGTGATCACATAGCCTGTCTTCTCTTGAGAGCCATGTCTGCCTATGGCGGCCTTTCTCAATAGCAAGGCTATGCTCACTGAGTCTGTACATAGTTAAAGCTTTCTCTCTCTCTCTCTCTCTCTGTCTCTCTCTCTCTCTCTCTCTCTCTCTCTCCAACAGTGAAGAGAAAAACTGGATAGGAGACAAGCCATATCTCTACAAAAGTGGACTAATTCATTAAATCATATCTAATCCATTTTATCTTGCTTTGATATCACAAACATGAAGGCCACATTTTGTTTTCTTAAACTTTCTTAATAAGTAGACTGACATCCTTAGCCAGGTTGCCGTGTCTGTTCAGCTATTTCATTCCACTCCTTGTGCTCCGTGTCATTTGCCTTTGGAATGTTAACACTGCTTGTACCTAGACTATTACATAATTCATTGAAGCTTGAATTGAACGTAGGCGGTTCGCATGAAACATGATTGATGCAATCAATGTTAATACAGTAATATGAAAACCTTAAAGAAAGAGTGCCCTCCACTTCATGTGTAGATCAATTATTGCATTGAACATGTCTAAGAAGCACTGATTTCAAACTACAACAAACCCACTAAGCATTTACCATCAGGCAACGTCTTTTGGATGTCTTTCAGTTATTCTTTTGGTCCGGACCGGCCTTGATTTGAAATTTAAAAAAGGCATCTAAGATTGGTTCAGAATTGGCACCAATTATAGACGTTTATGATAAGTCCAGTAGGGTTTTTGCCTTTCATGCCACAACCCGGGATTGTTGTTCGCTACACTGGTGTCAGAAATGGGAAGGCAGCCATGACCGTTAAACATCATCACTGGTAACCTAAGCAATATGGTGGAATCTCCTTCTACTAGCCCAGAATTCCACTGATCCTGCTTTTAGACTTGTGGGAAGTATTCTTGTGAACGAGTAAAGGCCTACATTTCACACAAAGCATTTAACGACGACAACGTCTGTCCATACCAGCCGTCTTTTTGGGGTCTTGTTTCGGTGCAGTCCGGACTAATCTTGATTTGTTTGTAAGAGTCTCATCTTTGGTGGAAACTGTTCAGGTTTTACAAACAATTTCATGATGATTTTCTTGTCCCTATCCTCTTGTGTGGAAAAAGACAGCTTTCACAAGCCTCCTGTTATGGAACTACATATCGACGGAAAGAGGCGATTGAGCTGCAACCACTACAAGACACGGTAAGTCTCTACCATAAACACACAGGGATCTACTCAATATTCAAAATGAAGTCACGTTTAGAAGCACTGGTATGTCAATCGACTAGTTTTTTTTAAGCTTTTGAAAAATTGAACATAAGTGCATGTGACAGATGGGAACAGTAATACATATTCTGCTGCAATCTTTAGTCTTTCCTATATTACTGTGACATAATGCCTACTTCATTGAGAATGTTTGTGCAGTTTTAATTTTCCATAGGAAACATATTTTCAAAGTCTGTAAATTATGTTTTTTCAACATTCAGAAAATACACATTTTCTGCTTCTGTATAAGACATAGTTTTTTTTACATACATTTTATACTGACGTCAAAAATATGTCTTAAATGGATCTTCGAACCTCTTATTCAGCACGCAACGTGAAATGTACGTCATGTCAACGTCTGGAGAAGAGCTGTATTTTTGAAATGTAATTTCTGTAATGATTTTGTGCTTCTTCTGCAACTTGTTTATTATTACAAATTAGGCACACATGTAAAATATTTTCAAAGACAAAGTCAGACAGAACTTTCATAAATGGAGTCTTCTGTTCGGTTTAAAAAAACTTCTGCATAGCCGATGTTGTGACAGTGTCGGAGGTGGAACACCGTCAGAGCTGTCAAATCCACAAGCCGCTCCCGACATGATACCTAAAGCATACATTGCCATTGCCTGCACGCTTTGTTTAGCAGTTTAAACACTGGAATGTGAGAAGTAATCTCCACCTCGATTAGGCTGATAGAAATCCTCATTATTTCGTTGAATGATTTTCAATTTGAGCGTAATTATTTCTATAGACCTATAGCCTACACTTTCTCAGTCTGAATTTCTAACACCAGTGGGAGGGGTGTGACTTCGTGACAATGATCACAAGAGCAGCTTTTCACCAATTTGACAGCTTCAACACAAATTCCCCTCTGACACTGGCAAAATATCAGCTATACAGGTAACGGCTATCGGCAGTTAACGCTTGATCTGATTGAATCTAGGCCTTAACTGTTAGAATAGGCTGTTGATGATGAAGTTGTAGATGAAAAAAGAACAAACAACTTCTCTCTCTGTACTTTCCCTCCATCACTGGAGTAAAAACAGAGTAAATTATATTTATATATTTTTTTTATTTATATTTTTATATATCTAATCAATTTTATCTTGCTTTATTTTTAAGAACCACTAATTTCTCACGACAGCAATTTAAAAAATGGAGAACTTTCATAATTTGAATCTTTTGTTTGTTATTCAAAGAACACAGTTGTTACAATATCTTGTTGATGAAGCCGAAGGACTTCAGTTTCTCATAATTGCATCTCAGTAGTGAAGGAATTGTATTGAACAATGCTTAATCGTTGTATTCTCATGGAATACAACATTTCCAACATATCCAAACAAAACAACAATACTTTCTCTCAAAGATTTTTTTGGCCGCAGTAATTTCATGGGCCGTGCCTTCCATCCCGCTTCTGACACCAGTGTAGAGAGTGGTGGTGCAGGGAAGTGAACCCCCCCAGCTAACACATAACGTTCTGAGAACCATACGTTTCTTAGAGCTTGGTGAGAGCGTGGTTGTCCTATGGTTATTTTTCATGCAACCTTCATGCAACTGTTCCCAAAGCCAACACCTCCTTTGGCCGCCTTTCCTTCCAGTTCTCTGCTGCCAATGACTGGAAAGAATTGCAAAAATCGCTGAAGCTGGAGTGTAACGGCGTTCTTCTTTTGTTGAAGGAGAGTCGGACCGAAATGCAGCGTGTAAGTTACTCAAGTTTTATTAGGAAGACAAACGAACGAACTATACACGAATAACTAATAAATACAAAAACAACAAACAGAACGTGAAACCTATTACAGCCTGACTGGTGAAACTAACACAGAGACAGGAACAATCACCCATGAAATACAAAGCGAAAACCAGGCTACCTAAATACGGTTCCCAATCAGCGACAACGAGAATCACCTGACTCTGATTGAGAACCGCCTCAGGCAGCCAACCTATTTAACACACACACACCCCTAATCAGCTACAATCCCAAACACTACAAACCCCAATACAAAAATACAATACAATAAACCCATGTCACACCCTGGTCTAACCAAATATATAACGAAAACACAAAATACAATGACCAAGGCGTGACAGAACCCCCCTAAGGTGCGGACTCCCGAACACACCTCAAAACCATAGGGAGGGTCCGGGTGGGCGTCTGTCCATGGTGGCGGTTCCGGCTCCGGACGTGGACCCCACTTCATAAATGTCATTGTTCCTCCCCTTCGCGTCCATGGATAATCCACCCTAACCGCCGACCATGGCCGAATAGTCCTCACCCAGAACCCTACATAACAGAGGAGCAGCTCGTGACTGAGGGGCAGCTCGGGACTGAGGGGCAGCTCGGGACTGAGGGGCAGCTCGGGACTGAGGGGCAGCTCGGGACTGAGGGGCAGCCCGGCACTGAGAGGCAGCCCAGTACTGAGATGAAGCCCAGCCAGGCAGTTGAATCCGGCAGATCCTGGCTGACTGGTGGATCCTGGCTGACTGGCGGATCCTGGCTGACTGGCGGATCCTGGCTGACTGGCGGATCCTGGCCGACTGGCGGATCCTGGCTGACTAGCAGATCTGGCAGATCCTGGCTGACTGGAGGATCCTGGCTGACTAGCAGATCTGGCAGATCCTGGCTGACTGGCGGATCTGGAAGAGTCTGGTTGACTGGCAGATCTGGAAGAGTCTGGCTGTCTGGCGGATCTGGAAGAGTCTGGCTGACTGGCAGATCTGGAAGAGTCTGGCTGACTGGCAGATCTGGAAGAGTCTGGCTGACTGGCAGATCTGGAAGAGTCTGGCTGACTGGCAGATCTGGAAGAGTCTGGCTGACTGGCAGATCTGGAAGAGTCTGGCTGACTGGCAGATCTGGAAGAGTCTGGTTGACTGGCAGATCTGGAAGAGTCTGGCTGTCTGGCGGATCTGGAAGAGTCTGGCTGACTGGCAGATCTGGAAGAGTCTGGCTGACTGGCAGATCTGGAAGAGTCTGGCTGACTGGCAGATCTGGCTGCTTCATGCTGACTGACGGCTCTGGCTGCTCCATGCTGACTATCGGCTCTGGCTGCTCCATACTGACTGTCGGCTCTGGCTGCTCCATGCTGACTGGCAGCTCTGGCTGCTCCATGCAGATTGACAGCTCTGGCGGCTCCTTGCAGACTGGCAGCTCCTTGCAGACTGGCAGCTCCTTGTAGACTGGCAGCTCCTTGCAGACTGGCAGCTCCATGCAGACTGGCAGCTTCATGCAGACTGGCAACTCCATGCAGACTGGCAACTCCATGCAGACTGGCAACTCCATGCAGACTGGCAGCTCTTTGCAGACTGACAGCTCTGGCTGCTCCATGCAGACTAGCAGCTCAGGCTGCTCTATACAAACTGACAGCTCTGGCTGCTCCATGTAGACTGGCAGCTCAGGCTGCTCTATACAGGCAGGAGGCTCCCGCAGCGCTGTAGAGGAGGAAGGCTCTAGAACCGCTGAACAGACGGAGACTCCGACAGCGCAGGAGAGGGAGAAAGCGCTGGCTGCGCTGAACAGGCGAGGCGCACTGTAGGCCTGATGCGTGGTGCTGGCACTGGTGGTATTTGGCCGAGGACACGCACAGGAAGCCTAGTGCGGGGAGCTGCTACTGGAGGGCTGGGGTGTGGAGGTGGTACTGGATAGACCGGACCGTGCAGGCGCACTGGAGCTCTTGAGCACCGAGCCTGCCCAACCTTACCTGGTTGAATACTCTCGGTTGCCCTGCCAGTGCTGTGAGGAGAAATAGCCCGCACTGGGCTATGTAGGCGAACCGGAGACACCGAGCGCAAGGCTGGTGCCATGTAAGCCGGCCCAAGGAGACGCACTGGAGACCGGATGCGTAGAGCCGGCTTCATAGCATTTGGCTCGACGCTCAATCTAGCCCGGCCGATACACGGAGCTGAAATATACCGCACCGGGCTATGCACCCGCACTGGGGACACCGTGCATAACACGGTGCCTGCCCGGTCTCTCTAGCCCCCCGGTAAGCACAGGGAGATTGCGCAGGTCTCCTACCTGACGCAGCCATACTCCCTGATAGCCCCCCCCAAGAAATTTTGGGGCTGCTTTTCGGGTTTCGCTCTGCGCCGCCGTGACTTTCTTTTCAACTCCATTCTTCTATAGCCCTCTTCGCACTGCTCCAGCGAATCCCAGGCGGGCACCGGCACTCTCTCTGGGTCGGCCGCCCACCTGTCTATTTCTTCCCACGTCGTTATATCCATACTGTATTCCATTGTGGGCTGCTCCTGTTTCCATCCACGTCGCCGTGCTGCCTCCTCATACTTGCGCCTCTCCGCTTTAGCCGCTTCTAATTCCTCCTTGGGGCAGCGATATTCACCAGGCTGAGCCCAGGGTCCTTTTCCGTCCAGTTCCTCCTCTCATGTCCAATTCTCCAAATGGTGTAGCCTCTCCCACTGAAGCTGCTTCTGTTGCCTTTCGTGTAGCTCCTGTTTCCTCTTCGCCTGCTGCACTTTTGGGCGGCTACACTCCTCTGGTTTAGCCCAGGGCCCTCTTCCGTCAAGGATTTCCTCCCATGTCCAGAAATCCTTAATACGCGGCTCCACTTCGGGCTGCACCTGCCTGTTGACACGCTGCTCGGTCCGAGTGTGGTGGGTGATTCTGTAACGGTGTTCTTCTTTTGTTGAAGGAGAGTCGGACCGAAATGCAGCGTGTAAGTTACTCATGTTTTATTAGGAAGACAAACGAACGAACTATACACGAATAACTAATAAATACAAAAACAACAAACAGAACGTGAAACCTATTACAGCCTGACTGGTGAAACTAACACAGAGACAGGAACAATCACCCACGAAATACAAAGCGAAAACCAGGCTACCTAAATACGGTTCCCAATCAGCGACAACGAGAATCACCTGACTCTGATTGAGAACCGCCTCAGGCAGCCAACCTATTTAACACACACACACCCCTAATCAGCTACAATCCCAAACACTACAAACCCCAATACGAAAATACAATACAATAAACCCATGTCACACCCTGGTCTAACCAAATATATAACGAAAACACAAAATACAATGACCAAGGCGTGACATGGAGACTTATATTAACCACACTAACTTTAAACATCAGCTATCTGAGCAGCTAACCGATCACTGCAGCTGTACATAGCCCATCTGGAAATAGCTCACCCAATCTACCTACCTCATCCCCATATTGTTTTTATTTACTTTTCTGCTCTTTTGCACACCAGTATTTCTACTTGCACATCATCATCTGCTCATCTATCACTCCAGTGTTAATTTGCTAAACTGTAATTACTCCGCTACTATGACCTATTTATTGCCTACCTCCTCACGCCATTTGCACACACTGTATATAGACTTTATTTTTTTCTATTGTGTTATTGACTGTACGCTTGCTTATTCCATGTGTAACTCTGTGTTGTTGTTTGTGTTGCACTGCTTTGCTTTATCTTGGCCAGGTCGCAGTTGTAAATGAGAACTTGTTCTGAACTAGCTTGGTTAAATAAAGGTGAAATAATAAATAAATAAATCATTAAAATCAACGTTCTGGGAATGGTGCAGGATGTTACTTAGGTGGGATTTTCAGTGCTTCAGCATAATGTTTCCTGCAGGTTTCTTCATGGTTTTATTTAAAGTCATGTTCTCAGAACATTTAGAGAATGTTAAGAAACAACGTTCTTCTGTGGAATTTTCAGTACTTCAGCATAATGTTTTCTGCAAGTTTCCTTGTGGTTTTATTTAAAGTCATGTTCTCAGAACATTAAGAAAACATTCCATAAACAGAGGAAAACGTGAGTAAGTGTTGTGGAAATTCATTATTGGGACACTCGAAGTCAATTTAAAATGAATCACTTTATTATCAGCATGCTGGATTGGTTCCAACCAACTCAATGCACCAAGTACACATGTCAATCAGGAGCTCTCTCGGGTCAGTCCTGTTAAATCTCTTATATATAGACACGTTGTATTTGTATGATTTAGCTTATTTATAATTTATAATTAATTAATCATTAACGTCTGCTTCATTCATTTGACTGACCAACACTGGGTCATGCATGTGACAGACCAATACCTCACGAGGCTTCTTCTCTATAAGCTGAAACCTTGAAACGGAGATATTGTTTGTTCTCAAAACAAGGGTCTAGGTGTACTGCCAAATTGAAGATACTGATAGTGAGGATTCGTTCAATCAGTCACTTGCATGAACACAGAAATTGGTTATTAGAAAAGCACAAGAATAGAACACAGAAATTGGTAAATAGAAAAGCACAACTATAACATTTTCCATCACATAATGTTCAAAGAACATTCTAAGAATAGTTTTTAAATACATACATTCTGTTCTCAGTGTCAACAAAAATCTATCATCTATCTTGTTAAAAGTGTGTTCAGACGTTTATTTATTTTTTATTTTTTTATTTCACCTTTATTTAACCAGGTAGGCAAGTTGAGAACAAGTTCTCATATACAATTGCGACCTGGCCAAGATAAAGCAAAGCAGTTCGACACATACAACGACACAGATTTACACATGGAGTAAAACAAACATACAGTCAATAATACAGTATAAACAAGTCTATATACGATGTGAGCAAATGAGGTGAGATAAGGGAGGTAAAGGCAAAAAAAAGGCCATGGTGGCAAAGTAAATACAATATAGCAAGTAAAACACTGGAATGGTAGATTTACAATGGAAGAATGTGCAAAGTAGAAATACAAATAATGGGGTGCAAAGGAGCAAAATAAATAAATTAAATACAGTAGGGAAAGAGGTAGTTGTTTGGGCTAACATATAGGTGGGCTATGTACAGGTGCAGTAATCTGTGAGATGCTCTGACAGTTGGTGCTTAAAGCTAGTGAGGGAGATAAGTGTTTCCAGTTTCAGTGCTTTTTGTAGTTCGTTCCAGTCATTGGCAGCAGAGAACTGGAAGGAGAGGCGGCCAAAGAAAGAATTGGTTTTGGGGGTGACTAGAGAGATATACCTGCTGGAGCGTGTGCTATGAGCATGAGTGAAGGATGCTTTGTTGCTTTGTTGCGAAATAGGAAGCCATGATGTTGGACAGGCGGGTAGGAGCGGGTAGCAATCGGTTGAAGAGCATGCATTTAGTTTTACTTGTATTTAAGAGCAATTGGAGGCCACGGAAGGAGAGTTGTATGGCATTGAAGCTTGCCTGGAGGGTTGTTAACACAGTGTCCAAAGAAGGGCCAGAAGTATACAGAATGGTGTCGTCTGCGTAGAGGTGGATCAGAGACTCACCAGCAGCAAGAGCGACCTCATTGATGTATACAGAGAAGAGAGTCGGTCCAAGAATTGAACCCTGTGGGACCCCCATAGAAACTGCCAGAGGTCCAGACAGCAGACCCTCCGATTTGACACACTGAACTCTATCAGAGAAGTAGTTGGTGAACCAGGCGAGGCAATCATTTGAGAAACCAAGGCTGTCGAGTCTGCCGATGAGGATGTGGTGATTGACAGAGTCGAAAGCCTTGGCCAGATCAATGAACACGGCTGCACAGTAATGTTTCTTATCGATGGCGGTTAAGATATCGTTTAGGACCTTGAGTGTGGCTGAGGTGCACCCATGACCAGCTCTGAAACCAGATTGCATAGCAGAGAAGGTATGGTGAGATTCGAAATGGTCGATAATCTGTTTGTTGACTTGGCTTTCGAAGACCTTAGAAAGGCATGGTAGGATAGATATAGGTCTGTAGCAGTTTGGGTCAAGAGTGTCCCCCCCTTTGAAGAGGGGGATGACCGCAGCTGCTTTCCAAATGTGTTGGATTCGACCACAAATTGGCCACACCTGATCTTAATGAGTGCTTGTTGCCTTTGAAATGGGGTCTGTTTGAATAGACTAAAATGAGCAGCTTTGTATCAGTAAAAGAATTGGCATGCTAGGTCCATCTGGATGGCACGGTGTACTAATACCATGAAGAAAGAACAGAAGATCATAGGTTTGTATCTCACTGATGCTGGGCCACACAAAAAAAATAAAAATGTATTTGCGTGATTAATGCCTAACCAAATTAATTTCCTATCAGTGTCCTATCTGTGTTTGGAGTTCAAAACAGTTAACCCCCACTAAGTTAGCAGTGCAATTAAAAGTCTTATTGAAGCAGGTTCTCAGAAAGATTTATCATTACCTTCATAAAACCTAATAAATCATCCCAGAAAAACTTTCAGAGAACCATAGTAAAATGTCTTCAGAACATCCCTGTAACATAAACATTTAAGTTCTCAGAACAGGCGACATTTTCACCTCAGTTCTCAGAACGTTTAACAAACGTACAGTTTTACTGGTCAGGAAATGTATGGCTTCGTTCCCAGAAACAATGGGAATCCAAACAATTATGTTCCCACAACTTCCAAGGAACCAAATATGCTAGCTGGGCTGGGTCACTGGTGTGAAAGGCACCCTATGCATGCACCAATAGGGTTAACCCTAAGTGGCTCATACAGCGAGGATAGCTACAATACTATAGCCTACACACCTGTTGCGCTCCTTGGTTTTTGCTAGTTTGCTCCAAGCGATATCTTGCTGCCCCCTCAGATTTGTCCTATTTAGCTAACCCAGATAGGTTACCAATCTCCCAACCAACTAGCTACCGAAAGCCATTTCAGGCTACCAATATAGTTTAGAGTAGCTAGCTTGTCTAGCTGAGCTGGAATGCCAGCTGGCAAGGTTGGTAGACCTAGCAGAGAAGCATATTTAGTTCATTAAAAAAAAACAGTCATGAGGATACAGACAACTCAAGAGGAATGCTTACGTATGCAGAAAAAATAAATAATATATACATATTTATATATTTTATATATATATTTTTTTCACATGCATTTAAGGATAATGATTATGGCACTAGATTGCAGGAAAAAGCTGTTAAAGGTGTTTGAAAAATAGAAAATTCTCCAATTTACAGACGGGTGCCTAACATCCCTTCCGGAACACCCCCCAACCATCCTCACATACTTTGTGCCCCCTCAGATTATTGGGGTGAATGACGCCCCTGCTGTCAGCTACATGTATCAGCCAAAAGTCTATGTCTATCAACCAAATGACTGATAGTAAAGTAGGCCTACACGTTTAATGTGAAGATCTAATAATAATAACGAATGAAAACATCCTATTTTCCTCGCTGCTCTCTGGCTGACTGTAAATCATTCATTGACACCTCACTGACTCAGCATCATAGACTGGACGGACGGCCAACTGAATGGTGCTGTAGTAAACCTCAGAACTATGTAAATATATGGCTCTAGTATACCAATCAGATGAAAATCTCACAGGTCAAAGAACTTCCACCAGAAGTTTTTGTTTGATGACTTTCTTATTTTTCATTTTTTTATAGTTATGATCTGATCTCTGCTTAGGCATTAGCAGCCAGAGCAGACAGACAATGGTATCTCTATGCTCCCCATACTGTACTGTCTTTAGTACTGTCTATTTAGCTAGGCTAGGCTGCCTACAGTATGCTGCAGAGCTGTCTGACTAAATCATTTGTACTAGTTCTTCAAAGTAGATAAAGCATAGTCAGTGGTGGAAAAAGTACCCAATTATCATACTTGAGTCAAAGTAAAAATACCTAAATAGAAAATGACACAAGTATAATACTACTTGAGTAAAAGTATAAAAGTATTTGGTTTTAAATATACTGAAGTGTCAAAGTGAATTAAATTGCTGAAATATACTCAAGTATCAAAAGTAAAAGTATAAATCATTTCAAATTCCGTACATACAGCAAACCAGACGTCACGATGTTTTTGTTTTTTAGTCAGGGACACACTCCAACACAGACATCATTTACAAATGAAGCATGTGTGTTTAGTGAGTCTGCCAGATCAGAGGTAGTAGGGATGTTCTCATGATGCGTGAATTGGATCATTTTCATGGCCTGCTAACAAGTACTTTTTGATGTTAGGAAAAATGTATGGAGTAAAATGTACATTATTTTATTTAAGATTGTAGTGAAGTAAAAGTTAAATAGCATACAGATGTCCCGAAAAATGACTTAAATAGTACTTTAAAGTATTTTTTCTTAAAGGGAAATTCCACCCCAAAATGCTGTTTTGGTACAGTATTTATTTTATTAGTCCATTGTTGACATCGTCCCAAACTGTTTAAAATATATGTCACTTTCAGAATACAGAAATCATCTCTGTCTGATGTATTCTGAATCGTATAATGCGAAACAACAATGGACTAATGAAACAAATACCAAAAGATAGTTTTGGGGAGGAAGTTTTCCTTTAAGTACTTTACACCACTAGACATAGTTTCATGCACTGTCGCTGTCCCTCTGTCTCATCATTGTGTTGTGTACATTCCTCTCTTGTGTGGTGTGGTCTATGCTGTCTGTGTGTATTTAACCAAACATAGCAGGCGTAAAAGTTTATCTATCTCTGTCGGAAGCCAGAAAGAACAGGCACAATGGATTATGGTCATTGTAATTACTTACCACTTTTCTGCACTGAACGAGGTTGAGTATTTGCTTAAAAAAAACTACAAATCCTTTTAGCCCAGCGTGCTATGAAGTTCTTGACTTGATTTTTCTTGTATATAATTAGATTTCTCTCTGGAGAAATGGCACGTTGGGCTCACGAAAACCCCCAGATCTAAATGGAATTCAACTAATTGAACCGAAGTCGGTCAATTAGTTGAGGGAGATGGTTTATATCTCCTCACTGAGGAGGATCTGGGAGGGAGATGGTTTACACGTACTCACTGAGGAGGTTCTGGGAGGGAGATGGTTTACATGGTCTCACTGAGGAGGATCTGGGAGGGAGATGGTTTACATGGTCTCACTGAGGAGGTTCTGGGAGGAGATGGTTTACACGTTTAGGTTCTATGGACTGAGGAGGTTCTGGGAGGGAGATGGTTTATATCTCTCACTGAGGAGGTTCTGGGAGGGAGATGGGTTCTGGGAGGGAGATGGGTACTCACTGAGGAGGTTCTGGGAGGGAGATGGTTTACACGTACTCACTGAGGAGGTTCTGGGAGGGAGATGGTTTACACGTACTCACTGAGGACTCACTGAGGAGGTTCTGGGAGGGAGATGGAGATGGTTTGGGAGGGAGATGGTTTACACGTACTCACTGGGAGGAGGTTCTGGGAGGGAGATGGTTTACATGGTCTCACTGACTGAGGAGGTTCTGGGAGGGAGATGGGTACTCACTGAGGAGGTTCTGGGAGGGAGATGGGTCTCACTGAGGAGGTTCTGGGAGGGAGATGGTTTACATGGTCTCACTGAGGAGGTTCTGGGAGGGAGATGGTTTACTCACTGAGGAGGTCTGGGAGGGAGATGGTTTACACGTACTCACTGAGGAGGTTCTGGGAGGGAGATGGTTTACATGGTCTCACTGAGGAGGATCTGGGAGGGAGATGGTTTACATGGTCTCACTGAGGAGGTTCTGGGAGGGAGATGGTTTACATGGTCTCACTGAGGAGGATCTGGGAGGGAGATGGTTTATATCTCCTCACTGAGGAGGTTCTGGGAGGGAGATGGTTTACATGGTCTCACTGAGGAGGTTCTGGGAGGGAGATGGTTTACATGGTCTCACTGAGGAGGATCTGGGAGGGAGATGGTTTATATGTACTCACTGAGGAGGTTCTGGGAGGAGATGGTTTATATGTACTCACTGAGGAGGATCTGGGAGGGAGATGGTTTACACGTACTCACTGAGGAGGTTCTGGGAGGGAGATGGTTTACACGTACTCACGGAGGAGGTTCTGGGAGGGAGATGGTTTACATGGTCTCACTGAGGAGGATCTGGGAGGGAGATGGTTTATATGGTCTCACTGAGGAGGTTCTGGGAGGGAGATGGTTTACATGGTCTCACTGAGGAGGATCTGGGAGGGAGATGGTTTATATGGTCTCACTGAGGAGGTTCTGGGAGGGAGATGGTTTACACGTACTCACTGAGGAGGTTCTGGGAGGGAGATGGTTTACATGGTCTCACTGAGGAGGTTCTGGGAGGGAGATGGTTTACATGGTCTCACTGAGGAGGTTCTGGGAGGGAGATGGTTTATGGGAGGGAGATGGTTTACATGTACTCACTGAGGAGGTTCTGGGAGGGAGATGGAGATGGTTTGGGAGGGAGATGGGTCTCACTGAGGAGGTTCTGGGAGGGAGATGGTTTACACGTACTCACTGAGGAGGTTCTGGGAGGGAGATGGGTACTCACTGAGGAGGTTCTGGGAGGGAGATGGTTTACATGGTACTCACTGAGGAGGTTCTGGGAGGGAGATGGTTTATATCTCCTCACACTGGGAGGAGATGGGTTCTGGGAGGTTCTGGGAGGAGATGGTTTACATGGTCTCACTGAGGAGGTTCTGGAGATGGTTTACACGTACTCACTGAGGAGGTTCTGGGAGGGAGATGGTTTACATCGTCCTCACTGAGGAGGTTCTGGGAGGGAGATGGTTTACATGGTCTCACTGAGGAGGTTCTGGGAGGGAGATGGTTTTACTCACTGAGGAGGTTCTGGGAGGGAGATGGTTTATATGTACTCACTGAGGAGGTTCTGGGAGGGAGATGGTTTACATGGTCTCACTGAGGAGGTTCTGGGAGGGAGATGGTTTACACGTACTCACTGAGGAGGTTCTGGGAGGAGATGGTTTATATGTACTCACTGAGGAGGTTCTGGGAGGGAGATGGTTTACACGTACTCACTGAGGAGGTTCTGGGAGGGAGATGGTTTAGGTTCATGGTCTCACTGAGGAGGTTCTGGGAGGAGATGGTTTATATGTACTCACTGAGGAGGTTCTGGGAGGGAGATGGTTTACACGTACTCACTGACTGAGGAGGTTCTGGGAGGGAGATGGTTTTTAGGTTCTGGGAGGGAGATGGGTCTCACTGAGGAGGTTCTGGGAGGGAGATGGGTACTCACTGAGGAGGTTCTGGGAGGGAGATGGTTTACACGTACTCACTGAGGAGGTTCTGGGAGGAGATGGGTCTCACTGAGGAGGTTCTGGGAGGGAGATGGTTTACACGTACTCACTGAGGAGGTTCTGGGAGGGAGATGGTTTACATGGTCTCACTGAGGAGGTTCTGGGAGATGGAGTACTCACTGAGGAGGTTCTGGGAGGGAGATGGTTTACATGGTCTCACTGAGGAGGTTCTGGGAGGGAGATGGTACTTGAGGAGGTTCTGGGAGGAGACACGTACTCACTGAGGAGGTTCTGGGAGGGAGATGGTTTACATGGTCTCACTGAGGAGGATCTGGGAGGGAGATGGTTTACACGTACTCACTGAGGAGGTTCTGGGAGGGAGATGGTTTACATTTCACTGAGGAGGTTCTGGGAGGAGATGGTTTACATGGTCTCACTGAGGAGGTTCTGGGAGGGAGATGGTTTTATGTCCTCACTGAGGAGGTTCTGGGAGGGAGATGGTTTACATGGTCTCATCTGGGGATGGGTTCTGGGAGGTTCTGGGAGGGAGATGGTTTACATGGTCTCACTGAGGAGGTTCTGGGAGGGAGATGGTTTATATGTACTCACTGAGGAGGTTCTGGGAGGGAGATGGTTTATATGTACTCACTGAGGAGGTTCTGGGAGGGAGATGGTTTACACGTACTCACTGAGGAGGTTCTGGGAGGGAGATGGTTTACACGTACTCACTGAGGAGGTTCTGGGAGGGAGATGGTTTACACGTCCTCAATGAGGAGGTTCTGGGAGGGAGATGGATGGTCTCACTGAGGAGGGGAGATGGTTTACATGGTCTCACTGAGGAGGTTCTGGGAGGGAGATGGTTTATATGGTCTCACTGAGGAGGTTCTGGGAGGGAGATGGTTTATACTCCTCACTGAGGAGGTTCTGGGAGGGAGATGGTTTACATGGTCTCACTGAGGAGGTTCTGGGAGGGAGACGGTTTACACGTACTCACTGAGGAGGTTCTGGGAGGGAGATGGTTTACACGTACTCACTGAGGAGGTTCTGGGAGGGAGATGGTTTACACGTCTCACTGAGGAGGTTCTGGGAGGGAGATGGAGTACTCACTGAGGAGGTTCTGGGAGGGAGATGGGTCTCACTGAGGAGGTTCTGGGAGGGAGATGGTTTACACGTACTCACTGAGGAGGTTCTGGGAGGGAGATGGTTTACACGTACTCACTGAGGAGGTTCTGGGAGGGAGATGGTTTTGCACGTACTCACTGAGGAGGTTCTGGGAGGGAGATGGTTTACATGGTCTCACTGAGGAGGTTCTGGGAGGGAGATGTTTATATCTCCTTGAGGAGGATCTGGGAGGGAGATGGGTCTCACTGAGGAGGTTCTGGGAGGGAGATGGTTTACATGGTCTCACTGAGGAGGTTCTGGGAGGGAGATGGTTTACACGTACTCACTGAGGAGGTTCTGGGAGGGAGATGGTTTACACGTACTCACTGAGGAGGTTCTGGGAGGGAGATGGTTTACGTACTCACTGAGGAGGTTCTGGGAGGGAGATGGTTTATGGTCTCACTGAGGAGGTTCTGGGAGGGAGATGGATGGTCTCACTGAGGAGGTTCTGGGAGGGAGATGGTTTACATGGTCTCACTGAGGAGGATCTGGGAGGGAGAGTCCTCAATGAGGAGGTTCTGGGAGGGAGATGGTTTACATGGTCTCACTGAGGAGGATCTGGGAGGGAGATGGTTTACACGTCCTCAATGAGGAGGTTCTGGGAGGAGATGGTTTACATGGTCTCACTGAGGAGGTTCTGGGAGGGAGATGGTTTACATGTACTCACTGAGGAGGATCTGGGAGGGAGATGGTTTACACGTACTCACTGAGGAGGTTCTGGGAGGGAGATGGTTTACACGTACTCACTGAGGAGGATCTGGGAGGGAGATGGTTTACATGGTCTCACTGAGGAGGTTCTGGGAGGGAGATGGTTTACATGGTCTCACTGAGGAGGTTCTGGGAGGGAGATGGGTCTCACTGAGGAGGTTCTGGGAGGGAGATGGTTTACATGGTCTCACTGAGGAGGTTCTGGGAGGGAGATGGTTTACATGGTCTCACTGAGGAGGTTCTGGGAGGGAGATGGATGGTCTCACTGAGGAGGTTCTGGGAGGGAGATGGTTTACATGGTCTCACTGAGGAGGTTCTGGGAGGGAGATGGAGTACTCACTGAGGAGGTTCTGGGAGGGAGATGGTTTTACGTACTCACTGAGGAGGTTCTGGGAGGGAGATGGTTTACACGTACTCACTGAGGAGGTTCTGGGAGGGAGATGGTTTACATGGTCTCACTGAGGAGGTTCTGGGAGGGAGATGGTTTACATGGTCTCACTGAGGAGGATCTGGGAGGGAGATGGTTTACACGTCCTCAATGAGGAGGTTCTGGGAGGAGAGATGGTCTTATCTGGGAGGGAGATGGTTTACACGTCCTCACTGAGGAGGTTCTGGGAGGGAGATGGTTTACATGGTCTCACTGAGGAGGTTCTGGGAGGGAGAGGTACTCACTGAGGAGGTTCTGGGGGAGATGGTTTACACTGGGAGGGAGATGGTTTACACGTACTCACTGAGGAGGTTCTGGGAGGGAGATGGTTTACACGTACTCACTGAGGAGGTTCTGGGAGATGGAGATGGTTCTGGGAGGAGATGGTTTACACGTCTCACTGAGGAGGTTCTCACGTCCTCAATGAGGAGGTTCTGGGAGGGAGATGGTTTACATGGTCTCACTGAGGAGGTTCTGGGAGGGAGATGGTTTATATGGTCTCACTGAGGAGGTTCTGGGAGGAGATGGTTTATATGGTCTCACTGAGGAGGTTCTGGGAGGGAGATGGTTTACATGGTCTCACTGAGGAGGTTCTGGGAGGGAGATGGTTTACATGGTCTCACTGAGGAGGTTCTGGGAGGGAGATGGTTTACACGTACTCACTGAGGAGGTTCTGGGAGGGAGATGGTTTATATGGTCTCACTGAGGAGGTTCTGGGAGATGGAGTACTCATGAGGAGGTTCTGGGAGGGAGATGGTCTCACTGAGGAGGTTCTGGGAGGGAGATGGATCTGAGGAGGTTCTGGGAGGGAGATGGTTTATATGGTCTCACTGAGGAGGTTCTGGGAGGGAGATGGTTTACATGGTCTCACTGAGGAGGTTCTGGGAGGGAGATGGTTTACATGGTACTCACTGAGGAGGTTCTGGGAGGGAGATGGTTTACACGTACTCACTGAGGAGGTTCTGGGAGGGAGATGGTTTACATGGTCTCACTGAGGAGGTTCTGGGAGGAGATGGTTTACACGTCTCACTCACTGAGGAGGTTCTGGGAGGGAGATGGGTACTCTGAGGAGGTTCTGGGAGGGAGATGGGTCTCACTGAGGAGGTTCTGGGAGGGAGATGGTTTATATCTCCTCACTGAGGAGGTTCTGGGAGGGAGATGGTTTACATGGTCTCACTGAGGAGGTTCTGGGAGGGAGATGGTTTACATGGTCTCACTGAGGAGGTTCTGGGAGGGAGATGGTTTACATGGTCTCACTGAGGAGGTTCTGGGAGGGAGATGGTTTACATGGTCTCACTGAGGAGGTTCTGGGAGGGAGATGGTTTATATGGTCTCACTGAGGAGGTTCTGGGAGGGAGATGGTTTACATGGTCTCACTGAGGAGGTTCTGGGAGGGAGATGGTTTACATGGTCTCACTGAGGAGGTTCTGGGAGGGAGATGGTTTACATGGTCTCACTGAGGAGGTTCTGGGAGGGAGATGGTTTACATGGTCTCACTGAGGAGGTTCTGGGAGGGAGATGGTTTACATGGTCTCACTGAGGAGGTTCTGGGAGGGAGATGGTTTACATGTCAGCAGGAGAAATATGATGTGGGTCCTGACTAGTTTAGGGCAGTGAGTATCGGATAAGAGAGAGGGGGACAGATAGAGACAGACTGAAAGAGAGAGAGAGAGAGAGAGATTGACAGAGTGAAAGAGAGAGATTGAAAAAGAGAAGGCGAGAGAGATGAATGACATTATACCTTCTGCATGGCATATACCAACAATGTACCTATTTGGAAAATGGGTTTGATAAGGACTTGATTTAAAGAGAGCCCTATAGTACTGTATTGGCTGTGTCCTTGTTATTGTGAAAGGTATCTGTACTTTTGTTCAATTGATGTTCTTTCTTTGTGCTCTGTCTCCATCCATTCCTTCACCTGAACATGAAGAAAAACATCTTTGGACAAGGTTCAGCTGCTAAAATGGCACAGCAATTACTGTAAGAGTTTTCCCACATATTGGGCTTTGTTCAACCGCGTCTCGGAAATGTAAAGGCAATGTTCCTGCTTCAGCGGGGCTGCATTCATGGTGAACATTGCGTACTGTATGTCCTTTCAATCGGAAATGACCTGTACATTTCTATCACGAATCTGCAACGCTTCAGCATTTCAGAATTAATAGAGCCCATTATTATTATTATTATTATTATTATTATTATTATTATTTTACCCACTTTTTCTCCCACTTTTTCTCCCCAATTTCGTGATATCCAATTACGATCTTGTCTCATCGCTGCATACGGTGCATGTACACTAGATAGCGGTAAATTGCGGCATGCCGCTTAGGCCGCCCATTGTGACTCGCTTGTGGGCGTCGTGCGTCAAGAATTCAGCATAGCAAGTTTGTATGAAGGTCTGCTTATTAATTGGGTACATAGTTCAATAGTAATATCCTCTAAAACACTCTAGAACAAACAAACTTTTCTGCCCTGTTTCCAATCGTCCACATGGCTGGGACAACCTATTAAAGTAAGTTAATACATTTAGAAAATGTAATTAAAAATATATATATTATTAGCTTAAAGTTACAGTGCAGGGTAACACAAATGAGCTGCTAAATGAGCTAGCTAGCCAAGTGAATTAAATATCACCAGCTACCAGTGGCGTGCCGTGGGCCTGGGGCCTGGGCCTTCAGTGAGGTCCTACACAGTTCCACCCGAATTAATCCACCTCTTATTACCATCATTTTGATGCCATGGCTCTGGACACTATACATTTAGACAGAAACACAGTATAACCAGGCGTTGCGTCGCACCGAAAGCAGTTTCTGGAATACGTTTTGATTCGCTTTAAGGCCGAGAATGACCGCTCGACAGAAGCCGTGGACACAGGGATAGTCACTGTCACACATGCCAATGTGTAAAGTTGCCCCATGTCCTCATTCAGATTTATCTGCTTAAGGAAATCAAGGAGATCAGAGGGACGTTTCCCTTCAAAATCAGTCATAGCATACATTACAGTCAGTTCTGTTTTTAGCTTGGATAGGTGGAACAGTGTTCCGTGACTCTCTGTTAAACTGGAGATATTTGCTGTTTGTGGGAATTTTTTCCGGTAGGTCTGAAAGTGCTGGGGGTCCAGGAGGGAGAGAAACATTGATTTTTCGTGGTCTTGAAACCTGTTTCGTATCTGGCAAAGAATGTTGTCCAGAATATTGCTGTGGAGTTGTTGGTAGTATGTGCGAGGGTCTCCTTGTGCCGGGTCTCTGCGTGCGCTGGGTGAACTTGAGATGCGCGCTGTGTCATCATAGATTTGACTGAACCTGCGCCTCTCGCTCAATTGTAATAATAGGCATTCCCAGCAGTGCAGTTTGCAGTGCTTCTCGGAGCCTGTGAGCCATTGATAGCGCTCGTAGTTGGAACTTTGAAAGTGGCAAACGAACCCCTTTCTCGCCTGTGACAGGCTTTGTAGCGTTCGGCGTCGGGCGACCTCTCCTTACAATGTCTAACTTTTCTTGAAAAGTTAGTCTTGAGAATGGCGTTATAATTATATCCTCGACCAAATTGATATCTTCTCCTCCTTCCGCCATTGTGGGTTGAAAAAACAGCTTAGTAGTACGTGAATTAATTTGTTTATCAAATTCAGTTTCCTAGTTCTGAGGTTCTGCATAGACGTGCCCATATAGGACCTGCCTCTCAATATTGGTAATCCAATCAAAAGACGAGCACGCACTACGCCTGCTAGCTGGCTCCTGTGTAACACTGGAGCCAGCCAGCAGGCATACAATAGTCAACTCTAAAGCTGATTGGTTGACACTAAATTTTCATTTCCATTCACTTTAAGCTACAAGCGCCCGCACTGTTGATTCTGAAGGCCTGAGGGCAGATTTTAGACCCCTGGCAACACATGATGGCTGAATATGATTGGATAAAAGATCTAACATAAAGACCAGCCCTCCAAATCTCAACCTGGGGCTGGAAGCAGTTTAACCAAGAGGAAAGCTATGAAATGAAGAGTGTAACTCTTACTCTGGGGAATAATTTAATACATATTTGTGGGAAAATATATTTAAAAAAAAGTATATTCTGATGATGTTTAGGCCAGCAGAGAAGGCCTTGCTGGCCCTGACGGCACACCACTGCCAGCTACCTAACTTCATATTAGCTCGCTATCTTGATGTATTTAACACTGTAAAAATCAAACTCCAAATGCATTTGAAGAGGTCGCAATGAAGAGCAGTGGTTCTTCCTCCTGCTCTTGGAGACTCAAAGAGGTGCACATTTTTGTTTTTGCCTCAGCACTGCTGACTCATCGTCAAGCTTCAAGTGGTATTTCTGTATTCATTTGTGATGCTATCCTTGATATGATCCTGTTATTGTCACATGCAGATATGTGTGCCCATGCATTTATCAATTCAATGTAATCAGGATTTGTTATCAGGGATATTATACTTTAGTAATCCACAATGACCCGGTGATGTAAAAGTCTAACAATTACATTGTCTTCATATTCCTACAGATACCTTGTAACTGGAGATTCCTTCAAAACGATTGCCTACAGTTAACGTGTAGAGCACTGCAAGGTTGGGTGTCCAGGCCCATCTGGGACTGCCTCCTGGAGGAATTCAGGAGTTTGAAGGCTACCTGTGTCCTGCATAACGTTATGAGGATGAACACGAGGGCCAGAGGAGGAGTCTGCTGCTCTGCAGGATGTTTCAAGGATGGGGTCCAACAACACAGTAAGAGAGGCAATCCGTGTGTAGGAGATCTTCACCTCCTACTTCTTCAAAGAGGGTGCTGTTCCCTGGCAACACCATAGACTACACTATATACAACCAAGGGCTTTTTTTAAGAGCCATTCATTCCATTTACTTAGCTATTTCAACTGCAGTTATTCAAATCCCAGTTTCTCTCCCTTTGATTTCTACTTCTCAGGTGAGGGTGCTGTTTTGGTAAGGGTGTGATGTCTGTACCAAAAAAAACAGGCTATTTTAAATCAACCATATTGAAAAAAATATAGGACAATTTGACACCCTATAACCCACACCTACATACTCATATATCAATCTGATTGATGGATTGTGTTATGCAGTAAGCAGGCTCAGGTGTATTACTGTGAATCCTTCCACCTTCAAAGAATAGGCACAAGGGCCAACCATGGAGAATAGCAAGACACTTCATTATTTCTATAACTACGCTATATTGTTTGTCCTTGTGTGTCCATTCATGTTTTTCAGCATGAAGTACTCTGCAGCCTTAGTGTGTCGTGGACACCAGGTGAGGCCACACACACACCTGTTGATACCTGTTGAATAATGTCACTTTAGCTACCTTATTTTCTCAATAACAGTATCTCTCCTTCACTTAATCCCTCTCTCCTCTTCTCCCTAAATCCTCTAGGTTATATCAGCTGTGTCGGTGAACCCCTCCCTCATCTGAACTGGCTACATAGAGGGCACAGCATGATCAGAGGTGAGAGGTCACTTGGTCACGTCAACAGGAAGTATTATTAGAGGTGTTTTACATTGAAATGCAGATAGAGATGCAGAAGTCTCAGTGTTAATGATCCAAGGTCAGTTTTGCATTTCACCTCCTGATGATTATGATGACTAACATTGTCAGAATACAAAATAAAAAACACAAGGGTTAAACATGCTCTCTCTCCATCTGTCTCTCGTCTGCAGACATGAGAGAGAGGATGCCAACCCCCAGTTCCATCATCACCATCTCACCCGCTCTTAACTTACCGCCGTTTGTTTTGTCTACAGCCATTCACCCGGAACCCATACCCCATCCCTGTCTGCTCGTCGCCAGTGTGTTGTTATCCATTGGATCTGCCTATCCACTCCCATCAACCCACCTTCGCTGCCCGCTCCTCCACCCGGAACAATCTACCTCCACGTTCTCATTGATTAATAAATACTCACCATCTTTATACTCACCTTGTCCTGGTCTGCTTCTGGGTCCAATTCTGGTAAACCCTGACAAGTGCACAATTTTGAACATAAAAAGTTATTAATAAATGAGGCATGAGGCACATTTGGGCAGTCTTGATACAACATTTTGAACAGAAATGCAATGGTTCATTGGATCAGACTAAAACTTTGCACCTGAGCTGGAATAATAGAGTTGCATCCTTTCTCTTGCATTTCAGAGATGATGGGGCAAAAAATACAAAACAGTTTTTTTTCTTTGTATTATCTCTACCAGATCTAATGTGTTATATTCTCCTACATTCCTTTCATGTTTCAACAAACTTCAAAGTGTTTATTTTCAAATGGTACCAAGAAAATACATATTCTTGCTTCAGAGCTCGAGCTACAGGCGGTTAGATTTGGGTATGTCATTTTAGGCCCAAAATTTTAAAAATAGGGGCTGTTCCTTAAGAGGCAGAAAACAAGCCTTTCTATTGGAGCAGAAAGGAACATTAACAGGAATGTCTAATTTTAGAGGCCAGCACTCAGCACACTCCATTTCTTCCTTAGAATGGCTTCAAAGGTACACTGATAATTAAAAAAAGTTATGGTATTAGGACCACCTAAAACATAAAAGAATAGAACTTCATTGTCCACTTTCCTGCATCAAACTACAACGTCAGAAAGAATTTGAGCTCTATTCAATCCGTAACAATCCGAAGATCTGCTTTGTAGCACGGTTGACTATTAAAGTCAATGTTCCCGCAGTAGCAGAGAATGCATTCACGGTTAAAGCGGCCTATGTCGGAATTTACCTTTCCATTTTTAAGTGGATTTTACTTCAGCATACACATTGAATCCAGCCCTTTGTCACAATCTCAGCACTCCTTCCCACAGCATATATATATATATACAGTGGCACAAAAAAAGTATTTAGTCAGCCACCAATTGTGCAAGTTCTCCCACTTAAAAAGATGAGAGAGGCCTGTAATTTTCATCATAGGTTCACTTCAACTATGACAGACAAAATGAGATGTTTTTTCCCAGAAAATCACATTCTAGGATTTGTAATGAATTTATTTGCAAATTATGGTGGAAAATAAGTATTTGGTGTCAGGATTTGGCCAGGGTTGTTCCGGGTTTTGGTCACTAGATGCCCCCATTGTGCTTTTTTTCTGTCAGGACCCGGTTACGAACCTGGGTCTCCGGAGTGAGAAACAGTCACTTAACCAACTGAGCCACGAATAGTCAGCAGAACCCAGAAGATGAGGCAGACACAGCAGTACTTAAGACGGTGTATTTAATAAAGTAAAAAGGAAGAGAAGTCCTTCAATACAAAATTGGCAAATCCAAAAGGTGGTAGGAATAGCACAAAAAAGCCTCAAGAGATACTCAAAAACAAAAACAGAATTCCACAAGAGCATCCACCGGAATCGACAAGAATACACAGAACACTAGGGCTGGGTGCTAACATACAAACACAGAGCACAGAACTGAGGGAAACTAAGGGTTTAAATACAATCAGGGGAAACGAGGCACAGGTGCAAATAATAATGGGGAACAAGGGAAAAAACATAAGGTCAAAAAGCACAATGGGGGCATCTAGTGACCAAAACCCGGAACAATCCTGGCCAAATCCTGACATTTGGTCACTTAAAAAGATGGGAGAGGCCTGTAATTTTCATCATAGGTTCACTTCAACTATGACAGACAAAATTTTTCCCAGAAAATCACATTCTAGGATTTGTAATGAATTTATTTGCAAATTATGGTGGAAAATAAGTATTTGGTCACCTACAAACAAGCAAGATTTCTGGCTCTCACAGACCTGTAACTTCTTCTTTTAGAGGCTCCTCTGTCCTCCACTCGTTACCTGTATTATTGGCACCTGTTTGAACTTGTTATCAGTATAAAAGACACCTGTCCACAACCTCAAACAGTCACACTCCAAACTCCACTATGGCCAAGACCAAAGAGCTGTCAAAGGACACCAGAAACAAAATTGTAGACCTGCACCAGGCTGGGAAGACTGAATCTGCAATAGGTAAGCAACTTGGTTTGAAGAAATCAACTGTGGGAGCAGTTTTAGGAAATGGAAGACATACAAGACCACTGATAATCTCCCTCGATCTGGAGCTCCACGTAAGATCTCACCCAGAGGGATCAAAATGATCACAAGAACGGTGAGCAAAAATCCCAGAACCACACGGGGGGAACTAGTGAATGATCTGCAGAGAGCTGGGACCAAAGTAACAAAGCCTACCATCAGTAACACACTACGCCGTGAGGGACTCAAATCCTGCGATGCCAGACGTGTCCCCCTGCTTAAGCCAGTACATGTCCAGGACCGTCTGAAGTTTGCTAGAGAGCATTTGGATGATCCAGAAGAAGATTGGGAGAATGTCATATGGTCAGATGAAACCAAAATATAACTTTTTGGTAAAAACTCAACTTGTGTTTGGAGGACAAAGAATGCTGAGTTGCATCCAAAGAACACCATACCTACTGTGAAGCATGGGGGTGGAAACATCATGTTTTGGGGCTGTTTTTCTGCAAAGGGACCAGGACGACTGATCCGTGTCAAGGAAAGAATGAATGGGGCCATGTATCGTGAGATTTTGAGTGAAAACCTCCTTCCATCAGCAAGGGCATTGAAGATGAAACGTGGCTGGGTCTTTCAGCATGACAATGATCCCAAACACACCGCCCGGGCAACGAAGGAGTGGCTTCGTAAGAAGCATTTCAAGGTCCTGGAGTGGCCTTGCCAGTCTCCAGATCTCAGCCCCATAGAAAATCTTTGGAGGGAGTTGAAAGTCCGTGTTGCCCAGCAACAGCCCCAAAACATCACTGCTCTAGAGGAGATCTGCATGGAGGAATTGGCCAAAATACCAGCAACAGTGTGTGAAAGCCTTGTGAAAACTTACAGAAAATGTTTGACCTCTGTCATTGCCAACAAAGGGTATATAACAAGTATTGAGATAAACTGTTGTTATTGACCAAATACCTATTTTCCACCATAATTTGCAAATAAATTCATTACAAATCCTACAATGTTATTTTCTGGATTTGTTTCTAATTTTGTCTGTCATAGTTGAAGTGTACCTATGATGAAAATTACAGGCCTCTCTCATCTTTTTAAGTGGGAGAACTTGCACAATTGGTGGCTGACTAAATAAGTTTTTGCCCCACTGTATATAGGCTCAAATGAAAACCGGAGTGAGGCATTTGATTGGAAAGTTACAGAATAGTTGTTCTGAAGACTATTCATCAGTAATATAACAATTCCAGCAGAGTAATTACATTCATTAATTTCATTGTCCTCATTTTGTCCCTCATAGGTTTTCTGTCACTCTCTGGTCACACACAACATTGTCTCAATCAAAAAAGATAGGTGTGTGTGTGTCCCAATGGCATCCTATTCCCAACATAGTGCACTACTCTTGAACAGGGCCCAAAGGCACGATACAGAATAGGGTGTCATTTGGAAGGCAGACAGGCTGACTGTTTGGGGTGTTTGTCTGCTAGTTCCTAGCAGAGAAACAACTGCAGCTAACTCTGCGAAACAGACTGATTCTAAAAGATCATTTCGTCACAGTAATCAGTAGTCCCACAGCTGAAGATGTAAAAGTTGAGGCAGAGTGGGAAATGTCTTCAACCTTGACGTTTTCGTCTCTCCCTGCTTGACCCAGTTTATCTTGAAGAGGTGTGGATGGTCTGACACAGGAAGAGGACTGCAGTGAGTGAATCCATAAGTAAGATAATGTAGACGAATGTCACACACAAGGAAATAGCATAGAGAGATGCACGATGGTGATGCGTTCAAAGAGGTACTGAAAGGTTAGACAGACATGTCCTCCGAAAAACAAAACTATTGCTATTAATTTGGAGACTTGGAGAATGAGAAGCATTGGAACACAAACACATCATGTTGACGGAAACAGACAAGACTCAACTGAGTAAACATTCTGCAATATTTCTTCAAGCCACACCCATTAAAGACATCAAAATATTACATTGGAGACTAGATCAAACCCCTAACTAAAAACATTTTTTGGGACTGAGTTCACATTGTGTACTTGATTCCTTTTTTTAATCATGATTGATCTTTTTTTGAAGAAGACACATTGAATTATGATGATTACAGGCCAAGATGTATATAGAACTTACGTCCAACACGCCATGTTTGATAAGATCTCAGATCATCAGTGGTCTAAGACACAGCATCTCAGTGCAAGAGGCATCACTGCAGTACCTGGTTCGAATCCAGGCTGCATCACATCCAGCCGTGATTGGGAATCCCATATGACGGCGCACAATTGGCCCAGCATCGCCTAGTTCAATAAAGGTTAAATAAAATAAAAATGTTTTGTTATTATGGCTGTTAAATATATTTTAATGTTGTACTCTCTTTGTGCACACGCTGTAGGGCTTGAGAACAATGATGTGATAACATTATGGGATGTTGAAAACAATTGTACACCATTTTTTGGGGCCCAGTTTTGGCCTGTAAGTGTTACTTTCAAAACTACTGTCTGAAATGATACAAAACCGTTGAAGTACCACTGTAAGATTATTGCACTAACTGTAAATTGTTCTGGATAAGAGAGTGGTAAATTACTACGATGTAAATGTAAAATGCATTGATGTTACACACAGACACAGTGTGACAGTAAATAGTGAAGAGCTGTTTATTCAGTACACACCGGAGGCAGTGTGGCGCATTGCTTTGTGGAGGAGGAAGAGGAGGAGGAGGTGGGGGAGAAAGGAGGACTGGGAGGTGTTTGTGAGTGGTGGGTGAGATCCCCAAGGCCAGCATTCATTCGTCATGTTATCTCATCTCTCGTTCTATTTCTCTACGTACCCCTCCCACTCTCTCTTTCTCTGTTGCCCCCCCTTTCACTCCCCCTTTCACTCTCTCTTTCTCTGTTCCCCCCTCCCACTCTCTCTTTCTCTGTCCCCCCCCCTTTCACTCTCTGAATTTGTGAATAGGCTACAATCTCGGCAGTCATTCATGACACAACGTTTAGCACGATAGCTCCAGTAAATAGTGAATTAGTTTAAATACATTCCAAATATGTGAGGCTGTGTACTGGAATGTGTTTGGACTCACAGGACATGACAGGTGGATGTTGGACATGTCGGTCAGATATTATAAATGAATGAGGGACAGACAAACCAGCTCTCACTGGACGCTTTAATCCCAGATTAACTCTCTGAGTCCAATGCTGAAACAGGAAAAAATGGCAAACGAAAGGCATTATTTGTCCAGTGATGGAGAGAATGGGGGAGGGAGGGACTCTCACACATACCTCTGGACACACACACGTGTGAATTATCTATCTATTATTATTATTTATTTTGTATTAACACATCCACCACCCATCCATCTTCAGAGGATACATATATTCTTGGGCGGTTTTGCAGCTTTTCTATTACATATACATAGATTTGACATAATAATTATACAGTTTATTCAGAATGAATTCAGACCGCTTCCCTTTTTCCACAATTTTGTTGTTACGTTGCAGCGGACAATTCCTTCCATCTCTTGGCTTGGTTTTTGCTCTGACTTGGATGGTGAACTGTGGGACCTCTGAACCATCTTCTCTTCTGAGCCCTGTACTGTTCTGAACCCCGTACTGTTCTAAACCCTACACGTTTTGGTACCCTCTACTGTTCTGAGCCCTGTACTGTTCTAAACCCCGTACTGTTCTGAACCCTACACGTTTTGGTACCCTCTACTGTTCTGAACACTGTACTGTTCTGAACCCCCAACTGTTCTGAACCTTCTTCTCTTCTGAACGCCCAACTGTTCTGAACCCTCTTCTCTTTTGAACCCCCTACTGTTCTGAACCCTCTTCTCTTCTGAACCCCCTACTGTTCTGAACCCTCTTCTCTTCTGAACCCTGTACTGTTCTGAACCCTCTTCTCTTCTGAACCCCCTACTGTTCTGAACCCTCTTCTCTTCTGAACCCCCAACTGTTCTGAACCCTCTTCTCTTCTGAACCCTGTACTGTTCTGAACCCTCTTCTCTTCTGAACCCCCAACTGTTCTGAACCCTCTTCTCTTCTGAACACAGAACTGTTCTGAACCCTCTTCTCTTCTGAACCCTGTACTGTTCTGAACCCTCTTCTCTTCTGAACCCCCTACTGTTCTGAATCCTCTTCTCTTCTGAACCCCCAACTGTTCTGAACCCTCTTCTCTTCTGAATGCCCAACTGTTCTGAACCCTCTTCTCTTCTGAACCCCCTACTGTTCTGAACCCTCTTCTCTTCTGAACCCCCAACTGTTCTGAACCCTCTTCTCTTCTGAATGCCCAACTGTTCTGAACCCTCTTCTCTTCTGAACCCCCTACTGTTATGAAACCTGTTCTTTTACATACACCGAGCCTAAAACCCCAGAGAGCAAGCAATGCAGATGTAGAAGCACGGTAGCGAGGAAAAAACTCCCTAGAAAGACAGGAATCTACAAAGAAACCTAGAGAGGATCCAGGCACTGAGGGTTGGCAAGTCCTCTTCTGGCTGTGCCGGGTGGAGATGACAAGAGTAAATGGCCATTAAGGCCAGATCGTTCTTCGAGATTATTAAACGTTCATAGATGACCAGCAGGCTGAAGTTTATTTAGTGCTCTTTAGTGCCCTGTCTTCTGAATCCCCTACTCTTCTGGATCCCCTACTCTTCTGGATCCCCTACTCTTCTGAACCCCCTACTCTTCTGAATCCCCTACTCTTCTGAGCTCTCTGCTCTTCTCCCTTGAAAACCGTGGCTAATGTTACCGAGTGTACTATCCTGGCTAAATAAATCAAAATGAAATCTTCTGAACCCTGTGCTCCTCGCATGCATCAGTCTTCTCTGTCAGTAAGAGTTGAATGAATCACCACCGACCAGCCATTCAATCTCAGCTTTGGCCTTCAGCTATCAAGTTCAGCGTTAGATAATCTTTCTGACTGACTACACTTCAGACTTATTCCAGGGGCCAGTAAATTCACGGTCAGCACAAGAGCACAACCAGCTAGGGTATATTGATTCTACTGAACACCATAAATACTATTTCCATAGTAGATGGTCTTTCTGTATCTCTGCCTGACTTATTCCAGGGGCCAGTAAATTCACGGTCAGCACAAGAGCACAACCAGCTAGAGTATATTGATTCTACTGAACACCATAAATACTATTTCCATAGTAGATGGTCTTTCTGTATCTCTGCCTGACTTATTCCAGGGGCCAGTAAATTCACGGTCAGCACAAGAGCACAACCAGCTAGAGTATATTGATTCTACTGAACACCATGAATACCATAGTGGAAATACTGACTTTTCCAGGGGCCAGTAAATCACGGTCAGCACAAGAGATGGTGATTCTACTGAACACCATAAATACTATTTCCATAATAGATGGTCTTTCTGTATCTCTGCCTGACTTATTCCAGGGGACAATAAACCAGCTAGCACATTGGTTCCTTGGAAGTTGTGGGAACATATGTTATTTTCATTGAGTGTGGGAATTAAGACATACATTTCCTGACTGGTAAAACATATAAATATATATTTTTTAACATTCTGAGAACAGAAGTGATCATTTTGCCTGCTCTGGGAACATTTATTTTTAGATTGCAGGGAGGTTCTGAAAACATTTTACTCCGGTTTTATGGAGGTTCTGAGAACATTTGACTCTGGTTTTAGGGAGATTCTGAGAACATTTTACTCCGGTTTTTAGGGAGGTTCTGAGAACATTTTACTCCGGTTTTAGGGAGGTTCTGAGAACATTTTACTCTGGTTCCAGGGAGGTTCTGAGAACATTTTACCCTGGTTCCAGGGAGGTTCTGAGAACATTTTACTCCGGTTTTTAGGGAGGTTCTGAGAACATTTTACTCTGGTTCCAGGGAGGTTCTGAGAACATTTTACCCTGGTTCCAGGGAGGTTCTGAGAACATTTTACTCCGGTTTTTAGGGAGGTTCTGAGAACATTTTACTCCGGTTTTAGGGAGGTTCTGAGAACATTTTACTCTGGTTCTTGAAAGTCTTCCTGTGAGGTTTTATTAACGCTCAGAGAACGGGTTTATAGGTAGTTTAGACTTTTTAATTTAGAGTTTTCTACAACTTCCTTAAAACTAGGATATTCAGCTAGCTGGATATATGCTGCACTTGCAGGATAGAACAGCACAATCCGGTAAGACGAGGGGGGGGCGGTCTGTGCATATTTGTAAACAAGAGTTGGTGCACAAAATCTAAGGAAGTCTCTAGATTTTGCTCGCCAGAAGTAGAGCATAGTCTGATAAACTGCAGGCCACACTACTTGCCTAGAGAGTTCTCAGCTATACTTTTCGTGGCTGTTTATTTACCGCCACAGACAGATGCTGGCACTAAGACCGCACTCAGTCAGATGTATAAGGAAATAAGCAAACAGGAAACCATTCACCCAGAGGCGGCGCTCCTAGTGGCCGGAGACTTTAATGCAGGGAAACTTAAATCAGTTCAACCAAATCTCTATCAACATGTTAAATGTGCAACCAGAGGGAAAAAAATTCTAGATCACCTGTAATCCACACACAGAGACGAGTACAAAGCTCTCCCTTGCCCTCCAATTGGTAAATCCGACCAAAACTATATCCTCCTGATTCCTGCTTACAAGCAAAAATTAAAGCAGGACACATCAGTGACTCGGTCTATAAAAAAATGGTCAGATGAAGCAGATGCTAAACTACAGGACTGTTTTGCTATCACAGACTGGAACATGTTCCGGGATTCTTCCGATGACATCGAGGAATTCACCACATCAGTCACTGGCTTTATCAATAAGTGCATCAAGGACGTCGTCCCCACAGTGACTGTACGTACATACCCCAACCAGAAGCCATGGATTACAGGCAACATTTGCACTGAGCTAAAGGGTAGAGGTGCCACTTTCAAGGTGTGGGACTTTAGCCCGGAAGCTTACAATAAATCCCGCTATGCCCTGCGACAAACCATCAAACAGGCAAAGCGTCAATACAGGACTAAGATTGAATCATACTACACCGGCTCCGACGCTCGTCGGATGTGGCAGGGCTTGCAAACTATTACAGGCTACAAAGGGAAGCACAGCCACAAGCTGCCCAGTGACACGAGCTTACCAGACGAGCTAAATCACTTCTATGCTCGTGTCGAGGCAAGCAACACTGAGGCCCTGATGTCCCTGATTGGGTCTGTAATAACCAATATGCTTCAAGCAGACCACCATCGTCCCTGTCCCCAAGAACACAAAGGCAACCTGCCTAAATTACTCAGACCTGTAGCACTCACGTCCGTAGCCATGAAGTGCTTTAAAAGGCTGGTCATGGCTCACATCAACACCATTATCCCAGAAACCCTAGACCCACTCCAATTTGCATACTGCCCAAACAGATCCACAGATGATGCAATCTCTATTGCACTCCACAATGCCCTTTCCCACCTGGACAAAAGGAACACCTATGTGAGAATGCTATTCATTGACTACAGCTCAGTGTTCAACACCATAGTACCCTCAAAGCTCATCACTAAGCTAAGGACCCTGGGACTAAACATCTCCCTCTGCAACTGGATCCTGGACTTCCTGACGGGCTGCCCCCAGGTGGTGAGGTTAGGTAGCAACACATCTGCCATGCTGATCCTCAACATTGGAGCTCCCCAGGGGTGGGTGCTCAGTCCCCTCCTGTACTCCCTGTTTACCCACGACTGCATGGCCAGGCACGACTCCAACACCATCATTAAGTTTGCAGATGACACAACAGTGGTAGGCCTGATCACCGACAACGACGAGACAGCCTATAGTTAGGAGGTCAGAGACCTGGCCGTGTGGTGCCAGAATAACAATCTATCCCTCAATGTAACCAAGACAAAGGAGATGATTGTGGACTACAGGAAAAGGAGGACCGAGCACGTCCCCATTCTCATCGACGGGGCTGTAGAGGAGCAGGTTCAGTGCTTCAGGTTGAGCTCACACAGGAGGTTGAGCTCACACATTTCACCTGTTGTATTCGGCGCACGTGACAAATAAACTTTGATTTGATTTGAAACTTCCTCTGAATCTTTCAATAAGACCTCTAGCTTATTTGAAGACCACACAAAGATAGGACAAAGGTAAATTAATTTCATTAGGCATTATTCATACAAACACATTTTTGTTTATTGTGACACAGCATCAGTGAGATTCAAACCTATAATCTTCTGTTCTATATCTATAGAATTAGGCCACTGCACCACCAGGATACATCTAGCATACCGTGTTTTTTACGCATACAAAGCTGTTCATTTTAGTCTACTAAAACAGACCCCATTTCAAAGGAAACAAGCACTCCTTAATAAGATCAGGTGTGACCAATTAGTGGGCGCAGCCAACACACCTAAATACGCTTAACAAGGTAGAGGATAGAGAGAGTTTTGTTGATGCTGAGAACAGAATGTATATATGTTTTAAAATAACATTCTTAGAACATAGAACAATTTTTCTTGTGGTTTTATCTGAACAATTTGAGAACATGACTTCAAACAGAACCACGAGGAAACCTGTAGTAAACGTTACGTTGAAGTACATGACATTTCCACAGAAGAACTTTGTTTCTTAACGTTCTTGGGAACATTTTGAGAACATGACTTTACGTAGAGCCATGAGGAAACCTGTAGGAAACGTTACGTTGAAGTACTGAAATTCCCACAGAAGAACGTTGTTTTCTTGAGAACATTCCCAATGTCCAACCAGTTGGAGAACGTTCCAGGAACATTACCAGAATTGAAATTAAACGTAACCATGTTTGAACTTTTAGGAAATATTATGTTAAAGTAATGAAATACCAAAGAAAATATTTTCCTTAAATGTGCTGAGAATGTTCCAAAGCCAAGCAACTATCCTGCAGCATTCCCAGAAAGTTGTGGGATGGTTGTATGCAAAACAACCATAGAACAACCACGCTCTCACCAAGCTCTTAGAAACATACGGTTCTCAGAACGTTATGCGCTAGCTGGGTAATACGTAGTGAACTCAACGACCAGTACTGCATCACTTCTCAGTATTTCCATAGTAGATGGTATTTCTGTCTCTCTGTCTGACTATCTTTCTCACTTATTCAGTAGGCCCAAACTCAATGACAGTGCTGACTATCCTCTGTATAACTTATCCATATTTCCATCAATGTTCTGTTTCCTGTCAGCACAAGAGTGTCACCACAATGGGCTCTGCTAAATGCCACCTACAGTACATCACCCTAAAGATCTCCAGAGTGGTTTCCCTTTCTCGGGTTGCAGAACCAATCACAATCACTGCTTCAACACCACAAAAACAAACATTCTTTTGCAATTTTGCTCTCGCAAGCAAAGGGTTCACTCTGCTGCCATATAGCAGACAGAGACAATACACAAGCTTCAAAGACAGAACCGAAAGACTGAAACACAGCTTCTATCACCAGACCATCAGACTGTTGAACAGCTTCTATTACCAGACCAGCAGACTGTTGAGCAGCTTCTATCACCAGACCAGCAGACTGTTGAGCAGCTTCTATTACCATCAGGCTGTTGAACAGCTTCTATTACCATCAGACTGTTGAACAGCTTCTATTACCATCAGACTGTTGAACAGCTTCTATTACCATCAGACTGTTGAACAGCTTCTATTACCAGACCAGCAGACTGTTGAGCAGCTTCTATCACCAGACCAGCAGACTGTTGAGCAGCTTCTATTACCAGCAGACTGTTGAGCAGCTTCTATTACCATCAGACTGTTGAACAGCTTCTATTACCATCAGACTGTTGAACAGCTTCTATTACCAGACCATCAGACTGTTGAACAGCTTCTATTACCATCAGACTGTTGAACAGCTTCTATCACCATCAGACTGTTGAACAGCTTCAATCTCCATCAGACTGTTGAACAGCTTCTATCACCATCAGACTGTTGAACAGCTTCTATCACCATCAGACTGTTGAACAGCTTCTATTACCATCAGACTGTTGAACAGCTTCTATCTCCAGACCATCAGACTGTTGAACAGCTTCTATTACCAGGCCAGCAGACTGTTGAACAGCAAGATTGAATCTCTGAGTTGACAAGGTAAAAATAAGTTGTTCTGCCCCTGAACAAGGCAGTTAACCCACTGTTCCTAGTCTGTCGTTGTAAATAAGAATTTGTTCTTAACTGACTTGCCTAGTTAAATAAAGGTTAAAAAAACAAGCCCAAAATAGCATTTTCCTTGTGAGGACTGCTGGTACCCACACACGCACACACACACACACACACACACACGCACACGCACACGCACACACACACACACACACACACACACACACACACACACACACACACACACACACACACACACACACACACACACACACACACACACACACACACACACACACACACACACACAGACACAGACACAGACACAGACACAGACACAAACAAACAAAACAATTAGCGCCACAATCAGCACCTTTGTCCGAGTTACAGATAGACATGATCCAAGCCAGTTTAACACATCCACACCCACAACCGGGGTGGAGGGAAGAGGGGGTGTAGGGTAGAGGGATGAGGGGGTGGAGGGTAGAGGGATGAGGGGGTGGAGGGGGGGATGAGAGTAGTTAGGGTTAGGTTTAAAATTGTAAGAAGATAAATTGTAGAAATTAGTGGGGTTTATGTCTTTGTGGCAACTGGTGACGACGCCTCCTCTCCTTGTGCCTTCCTCCTTCTCTCCCCTCACACCATTGCAACTAGTATGTCTCAGACAAAATGAGAATGATTGAACAGAGCTTTGGGAGACAACTGCAGGATATGAATGCTGTTGGTGTGTTCTAATATCGTCTCTGTTTTGTTTAGTTAGCGTGAGTGAGGCCTTACACTGAGCAGAGTGCAGTACAGTATAGTGTGTATGTGTGTGTGTCATCCATTTCTGCAATCAGGGAATACTGAGCACACAGCTGTATGCAGGATTACCATTATTGTAATATCATGCATCCGCCGAAAGCTTGTTAAGATGTTAAGATAATAGGACATGCCGTTTTCCCCTCATGGGGCTAAATGCTCCTAAGTTATTTTATTCTTAGAATGTATTTAAGGGGCAATCTGCAGTTCAAACAACAACAAAACGCACACCCGGCCAATGTTTTGGTAAACAGCTGAGGGACGGGGCTGGATAAAATGTTACCACTCTCAAATCATAGACAGGGATATGGATACAACGACTGCTCATCCATGAGATCAGCATTACATTTAAACCATGTTTTGATTCTATACAGTTTTTCCTTTATGATTACATTATTACAAACAAAGGTGTGAAAAAAGTTTATATTTGGGTTCTGATGTTGTATAAGAGTTAAACTAAGCTCATGAGATACTTACAGTATGAGTTATTTTCTTCAAGAATCAATGTGTATATATTATTAATTTAAAAGTCAAAATATGAATGTACCAATCACAGAGTACCCCTTTAATGAAAATGAAATAGTATAGACGATCACTGTGATCAATATCAAATAAAATGAAATGTTATCTGTCACATGCTTCGTAAACAAGACTGACAGCGAAATGCGTACCGTCTCTACCCAACAATGCACAGAATTTTATTTGAGAAATAATATAAAAAGTAATAGCACATAATAATAAAAGTAATAATAAATAGATAATGAGTAACTGTAACTTGGCTGTAGAGACGGGGTAAACTGCACCGATTCAATGTGAAAGGCTACGAGGTAACTGTGGTAGATACAGTGGGACAAAAAACTATTTAGTCAGCCACCAATTGTGCAAGTTCTCCCACTTAAAAAAAAAAAATCCAGAAAATTACATTGTAGGATTTTTTATGAATTTATTTGCTAATTATGGTGGAAAATAAGTATTTGGACACCTACAAAAAGCAAGATTTCTGGCTCTCACAGACCTGTAACTTCTCATTTAAGAGGCTCCTCTGTCCTCCACTCGTTACCTGTATTAATGGCACCTGTTTGAACTTGTTATCAGTACATCTAAGTGTATCTCTGAGGTAGATATGTGCATATAACTAGGAATTAAGTAACTAGGCAACAGGATGGATAATAAACAGAAGCAACATCAAATATGATGAGTCAAGAAAAGTTGGTGCAAAGAGGGACTTAACTTACTATTTCGAAGAGTTATGGCTTGGGGGTAGAAGCTGTTCAGGGCTGTTCAGCAGTTTTAGGGCCTTCCTCTGACACCGCCTGGTCCTGGATGGCAGGGAGTTCAGAAGCACTACCCCCCAGTTGCCAAGCAGCGATGCAGCCAGTCAAGATGCTCTCGATGATGCAGCTGTACAACCTCAGGACCCATGCCATGTCTTTTCAAGCCTCCTGAGTGGGAATGTCATTGTTATGCCCTCTTCACGACTGTGTAGGTGTGTGTGGACCATGAGGATGATGTGGACACCGAGGAACTTGAAGCTCTCGACCCTCTCCACTACAGCCCTGTAAACGTGAATGGGGGTGTGCTCGGCCTTCCGCTTCCTGTAGTCCACAATCAGCGCCTTTGTCCGAGTTACTGATACACACACACACACACACACACACACACACACACACACACACACACACACACACACACACACACACACACACACACACACACACACACACACACACACACACACACACACACACACACACAGGCTTATTTAATATTTTCCACCTCAATGGAATCATCTCAAAGCAATTCATTTCTTGTGCTGGTTCTGAAAACAGTGTGAAAGCTCTGGGGACTGCAGGAGTTTATTTCACAGGTCCATACCACTATGTCTATTGTTTAACTGTTCAATCAAAGCTCATCTCCCATGGACTTTTCCCCGAAATGAGTTCCTTTGATATTTTTAGTAGTAATTGTCCACCAATATTGAATTGCAAAAGGTTGGTAGTTATATTAAATGAAGTGCCCTTTAATGTTAACCAATTGGAACATTCAATAAGACTTGCCAAAGCCCCAAAATTCAGCATCTTGAAATGTCCCTCTGCACCATCTCTGACTTCGAGGAAGGTTTTAACCCACTTAACCCCCAAATATCTCAACATTTTGACCATCATTGGTGCAGGGAGCCTAGTGGTTAGAGTGTTGGGCCAGTAACTGAAAGGTTGTTGGATCAAATCCTTGAGCTGACAAGGTAAAAATCTGTACTTGTGCCCCCTGATCAAGGCAGATAACCCACTGTTCCCTCGGTGTTGTGGATTTTGATAAAGGCAGCCTGCCTCACCACTCTGATTCAGAGTGGTTGGGTAAAATGCAGGAGACACATTTCAGTTGAATGCATTCAGTTGTTCAACTGACTAAATCAAATTTCAAATCAAATTTATTTATATAGCCCTTTGTACATCAGTTGATATCTCAAAGTGCTGTACAGAAACCCAGCCTAAAACCCCAAACAGCAAGCAATGCAGGTGTAGAAGCACGGTGGTTAGGAAAAACTCCCTAGAAAGGCCAAAACCTAGGAAGAAACCTAGAGAGGAACCAGGCTATGTGGGGTGGCCAGTCCTCTTCTGGCTGTGCCGGGTAGAGATTATAACAGAACATGGCCAAGATGTTCAAATGTTCATAAACGACCAGCATGGTCGAATAATAATAAGGCAGAACAGTTGAAACTGGAGCAGCAGCACGGCCAGGTGGACTGGGGACAGCAAGGAGTCATCATGTCAGGTAGTCCTGGGGCATGGTCCTAGGGCTCAGGTCCTCCGAGAGAGAGAAAGAAAGAGAATTAGAGAACGCACACTTAGATTCACACAGGACGCCGAATTGGACAGGAGCAGTACTCCAGATATAACAAACTGACCCCAGCCCCCCGACACAGAAACTACTGCAGCATTAATACTGAAGGCTGAGACAGGAGGGGTCAGGAGACACTGTGGCCCCATCCGAGGACACCCCCGGACAGGGCCAAACAGGAAGGATATAACCCCACCCACTTTGCCAAAGCACAGCCCCCACACCACGAGAGGTACCAACCACCAACTTACCATCCTGAGACAAAGCTGAGTATAGCCCGCAAAGATCTCCGCCATGGCACAACCCAAGGGGGGGCGCCAACCCAGACAGGATGACCACATCAGTGAATCAACCCACTCAGTTGATGCACCCCTTCCAGGGACGGCATGAGAGAGCCCCAGTAAACCAGTGACTCAGCCCCTGAAATAGGGTTAGAGACAGAGACTAGGTATCCCCTTTTCCCTACCTCCACAATAGTGTAGGTGGGCAGGCGGGCAGGGAGGCAGGCAGGGAGGCAGGCGGGCAGGGAGGCGGGCAGGGAGGCAGGCGGGCAGGGAGGCAGGCGGGCAGGGAGGCCGGCGGGCAGGGAGGCCGGTGGGCAGGCGGGCAGGGAGGCAGGCGGGCAGGGAGGCCGGCGGACAGGGAGGCAGGTGGGCAGGGAGGCAGGGAGGCAGGCGGGCAGGGAGGCAGGCGGGCAGGGAGGCAGGCAGGCAGGGAGGCAGGCGGGCAGGCAGGCAGGGAGGCTCTACCTATCCTGTCAGTAATGATGACTGATAAGCAGCGTTGACTCATTAACAACTGGAGAACAAGAAGCCTGAGGCCCTAGTTATTTTGTTAAATTACTGGCTAGTGACTGTGACATTACAGTTTTTTCCAACTGCTTACACACGTTTTCAAAACTGTCTCCTTTTTTCAAAAGTCTACACACAATTCCCAAAACTGCACACACTAAATGCAAAATGCCTCACATCTCCTTCAAAATGTAACACTGCATTCGAAATGCCATAAACACATGTCAGAATGAAGCATTTGCATCAAATGGCAAACACTGCTTTCATAATAGTACATTTTTGGATAGACCATGTAAACACTGTTGTTCTAAATCTAAAGCTCTTTGGTCTTTCACAGTCTTATATCTACATTTCAATACAATGTTCTACAGTGAAAGTAATCTGCTGAGAGGGGTAACAAGTACACTGTATACACCAATGCAATGTAGAAACAGAAAATATTTATTAGGCCAAACATTACTGTTGTATACAGCAGCACACAACAAAACCATAAACATATGTAAACCAAAAGTATATTCTTTAGAATACAGTAAAGAACACAATTGTGTGTGTGGGGTCCCGGGGGACAGTCCAGGAATTGGTGGGGCCGCTTCTCTTCTCCGGCCTAGGTCTGGCCACAACACTTCGTCCACATCACGTTTTCTCTTGCCAAACATGGAGGGAAGTATCTCCTAGCACGGCGTATCCAACCTTGGACAGAGGCAACCTCTATGCCCCCACATGGAGGGAAGTATCTCCTAGCACGGCGTATCCAACCTTGGACAGAGGCAACCTCTATGTCCCCACATGGAGGGAAGTATCTCCTAGCACGGCGTATCCAACCTTGGACAGAGGCAACCTCTATGTCCCCACATGGAGGGAAGTATCTCCTAGCATGGCGTATCCAACCTTGGACAGAGGCAACCTCTATGTCCCCACATGGAGGGAAGTATCTCCTAGCATGGTGTATCCAACCTTGGACAGGGGCAACCTCTATGTCCCCACATGGAGGGAAGTATCTCCTAGCATGGTGTATCCAACCTTGGACAGAGGCAACCTCTATGTCCCCACATGGAGGGAAGTATCTCCTAGCATGGTGTATCCAACCTTGGACAGAGGCAACCTCTATGTCCCCACATGGAGGGAAGTATCTCCTAGCATGGTGTATCCAACCTTGGACAGAGGCAACCTCTATGTCCCCACATGGAGGGAAGTATCTCCTAGCTTGGCGTTACATGGGCATCCAGCTCCAATACTCTCTGTAACAGACAAAAGGATATACAGATGAGTAAATATGGTATGTCTGAAGTACTGGAAGTAGTGTTGCATACATACCTCTACAAAGTCATGTCGCATATTCTTGACTCTGTCAATGTATCTCTCAAATGGCACCTTGTAAAGTTGTTTCAACGTCACTCGGTGCCGTTGGAGGATGCGTTGTATGGTCGACAGGCTTACAGCATTGATGTTGTTAAATATGGTGTCATTATTCAAGATATGCTCTCTTATCTCTCGAATCCTAATTGCATTGTTGGCCAAAACAATATTTATAATTGCAGTCTCTTGTACGTCTGTAAACAAGTGTCCTCGTCCTTCATGATGTCTTTGCCTTTCCACTCTGTACAGAATTCAAACACACTATGTGTTCAGCAACAATGTACAACAAAAATGTAGTATAGCATGATAACCAACCTCATTCATTCAATGCAGTAAATGGATGGCTTAGAGTTACAAATGTTCATGCAATACTATGCAGTCATACGTATTTTACAGTACATTACTGTAATGCTAAAATAGTCATTAGATAGTTGCATACCTGTTCTCATTTCTGAAGATTTTGTGTGTAAGCATTTGGAAAAAACTGTAATACGAGGCTTCTTACGTGCATACTGGATGTATCAAGAGTAGGATAAGTGCTGATTTGGGACCAGTTTCGTTGTTTATAGATCACAAGGGAAAAGGTTACATGGACATTGAAAGAACTGATCCTAGATCTCTACTCTGGATGGACCCGCCCAGACCACTGATATCCAGTTCATCCCTATTCTCCACCCTTCTTCCGAAGTGTGGACTTGCACACTTCCTTTCATAGATTTAAAAGCTTTGCATTGGTGTAATCATTGGCTAAAGGAAGGTCTTTTGAATACATGACAGGAAGTCTTAGCACTTTGAGAGAAGAATGAGGATGCAGCCTTACTAGATGGAAAGCTGCTGAGAGTGAGAGAGAGTGAGAGATGGAAAGAGGGAGAGATACAGAGAGACAGACAGAGAGAGATTGACAGAGAAAGAGAGAGAGAGTGAGAGATTACACCCTGAGAGAGGTCTCAGCCTCCAGTATTTATGCTGCAATAGCTTATGTGTCGGGGGGCTAGGGTCAGTCTGTTATATCTGGAGTACTTCTCCTGTCTTATCTGGTGTCCTGTGTGAATTTAAGTATGCTCTCTCTAATTCTCTCTCTCTCTTTCTCTCTCTCTCTCTCTTTCTCTTGGAGGACCTGAGCCCTAGGACCATGCCTCACTACATGGCCTGATGACTCCTTGCTGTCCCCAGTCCACCTGGTCGTGCTGCTGCTCCAGTTTCAACTGCTCTGCCTGCGGCTATGGAACCCTGACCTGTTCACCGGATGTGCTACCTGTCCCAGACCTGCTGTTTTCAACTCTCTAGAAACAGCAGGAGCAGTAGAGATACTCTGAATGATTGGCTATGAAAAGCCAACTGACATTTACTCCTGAGGTGCTGACCTGTTGCACCCTCTACAACCACTGTTATTATTATTATTTGACTCTGCTGGTCAACTATGAACATTTGAACATCTTGGCCATGTTCAATTATAATTTACACCCTGCACAGCCAGAAGAGGACTGGCCACCCCTTATAGCCTGGTTCCTATCTAGATCTTTTCCTAGGTTCTGGCCTTTCTAGGGAGTTTTTCCTAGCCATTGTTTTTCCTAGCCAACACTAGCTCTACTTGCTGTTTGGGGTTTTCGGCTGGGTTTCTGTACAGCATTTTGTGACATCAGCTGATGTATGAAGGCCTTTATAATGACATTTGATTGATGAGCAGATGAGCTTTAGAGTTAAATAAACTTGGATTTTTCAGCAAGCACATATACAGGACATTACCTTCCAAAATATAACCTTCACTCCAAATCTAAACTCCAAACCTACAACCTGATTTTGGACGGAATTACCTGGAAGGATTCCTACTACCAAAGATGATTATTTCCAAGATATACAGCAAATGCTCTGTCAAACAAACAACAGAAACCTGAAAACACCATTCAACCTGGAACCGAGTGAATAATGTTTAGTCTGAAACTATTTGAAATCCCCCCCAAAAAAACACATTACAATAATATTTTTTACTCTATAAGGACTGAATGCTAAGTCAAGGCTACCAAGCTTACTAGGACAGATACAGATACAACTTCAATTAGCACTGAGGTCTGAAGTGAGAGTTGTCAAAGCCCTTGAGCCCAACAAATGGCAGGAGAATCTCAAAGCCTACCCAACCCCCCAAATGCAGAGGCCTTTGATGCCTCCTCCCGCTGTTGAGAGGTAATTACAATACTGTACCCTCTGGATATAAAAAATGATAAGGGACAAAAAGAGTACAAGAATAAGGTTCTTATGGAAAATCCAGAGACACTTTTTGTTGACTATTATAAAAATAGGAACATAAGCAACTTAATCTTCCACACAGACCATCCACTTGCATGGTGCAGTGCTATATTACCAATGGGTGAAAACTCAGGATACCAGACAACGAGGAGTCAGCCAATGTGAACATGTACAAATCTGGAACAGTAATGGTATAGGGCAACCCCAAACAGTTTCAGCTGGACTTTCACATTATCAAAGAGATAGCTCAGCAGGACAAGCTCTCTCTTGAGAAAGATACCCCCACCCCGAGTGTGTCAGACCAGACCTCTTCATTACACAACCCCACAGACGAGAAACCCCAAGAGGAAAGTCGACCTCCCAGCACAGAGTACTAATCCCTCATTGACATGATGCATAAAATCACCCAGCTGGAGGTAAGGCAGGTGGAGCTGGAACAGCAGTGAAACACACTCCAGTCAGCACAAAAAATAGTCCAGCTCAACAACACTCCCTCTACCAGACCCGGATAGCTGGAGGTAGAGAGAGACATATCTCTATTCTGGACTGTGGTGAGACAACATCAACAGGAGAAAGAGCAGGAACAGGAGAATAACAGAGCACTAGAGGACAGGATCAGAGTGCTGGAGGACAGGATCAGAGTGCTGGAGGAGAGGGTGAGGGGGGTGGTGTGTTACAGAGAACAACTATTTAGAGAGCTGGCCACACCCACAGAGAAGCCAGCAGAACAGCCCACCTCAGCCCCCAACCAAAGTCTTGACACCACAGTGGAACAGTCCACCCCAGACCTTGACCATGGCCTCGACATCACAGCAGGACAGACAAATGAAGAACTCCAATCCCAGGGGATCCCAACCCCTCTGAGTACCCCCCCCCCCCGACAGCCACCCTGATAGCCCTCCTGACTATCCCCTCACACCCACTGAGGACATACACAAGCCACAGATTGCATTCCTTATGGACTCAAACGGGAAATATGTACAAGAAAATAAACTTTTCCCCAAACACAGTGTGTCTAAACTCTGGTGTCCAAACACCCAGTATGCCCTAGACCTTTTGTCTGAGGATCAATTAGGGTCACCCTGCCACATAATAATACACACAGGCACAAACGAACTGAGAGCACAGCATGAAAGTGTGGACAGCTTCTTCTACTTTCCCACCCTGCTACCACAGCGGGTAAATGCAAGTATTTCACATGACTGTGCCTCAAAACCAAATGTTAACCTGGCCCACCACTCCACACTGGACTTGAACGGCCTTACGACCAGGTCCACCTATACAAGGCAGCAGTGCCCACCTTCGCCCGGACCCTAAAGGACATCACCCTCAACTGCAGCCCCAACACCTCACACGGGAGCAACAGATCAATAGACACCTCGCAAAGACCAGCTAGACACTCCCAGACAGACCTGATTGATTTGATTGATATTGAGGACCAACGCCAAGAAGACCTACATCCAGACCACAGCACCACCAGCCACATCCCCACCCCCACCCCACCCCAGCCAATCCACACCCCCACCCCAACCAATCCACACCCTTGCAAGTCAACCATGCCCACACCCCATTTAGACCCCTGATCAGACCAATGCCCCTCCTGCCCTCCCCATACCCCCCACTACTGCAAAGAGGGCCTCAACATGAAAGTCACGCATATGCCCAGGCCATGAGTAAGCAAACAGGCCCAACCCCCACATTTACACTAGCCCAAGCCAATGGAATGTACCAGATGCTCAGCAGGCTCTGCTCACACTTACTGGTCTGAGGCCAAACCACACAACAAACAACATTGGACACTTTATCGAACACAAAGCCTTCACTATATCATCCTGGAATATCCAAGCCCTGTGGTCATCTGCCTTTGGCCTGAAGAGCAGGAACCTGGGCATCAAAGAAATCAGAAATACAGACATCCTACAAGAAACATGGTATAGATGAGATGGACCCACTGGTTGCCCTCTACAGAGAGCTGGTAGTCCCATCCACCAAACTACCAGCTGTGAAACAGGGAAGGGACTCAGGCGGTATGCTAATTTGATATAGAGCAGCCCTAACTCACTCAAAATTATTAATGTCCTCCTGTGTGTTACCTATATCCCCCCTTGCTAGAATCCCCATACTTTGATGAAGACATCCTGGAGGGGAAAATCAATCATTTCCAGGCCCAGGGACATGTACTAGTCTGTGGCGACTTAAATGTCAGAACTGGACAAGAACCTGACACCCTCAGCTCACAGGGGAACAAACACCTACCAGGAGGTGACAGCATTCCCTCCCCCATATTCCCCCCCCCCCTGACACAACTATGACAACAGAACCAACAAAAACAGATCACAACTTCTGCAGCTCTGTCGCACGCTGGGTATGTTCATAGTTAATGGTAGGCTTCGAGGGGACTCCTATGGTAGGTACACCTATAGCTCATCTGTTGGCAGTAGTACTGTAGACTACCTTATCACTAACCTCAACCCAAAGTCTCTCAGAGCGTTCACAGTCCGCCCACTGACATCCCTATCAGATCACAGCAAAATCACAGTCTAGATGAACAGAGAAATACTCAGTCATGAGGCATCAAAGGCAGAGGAACTGAAAACTATTAACAAATGCTATAGATGTAAGGAAAAGTAGTGTAGAAACATACCCAAAAAACTATTAGGCATTAAAAAATGCAGACAACTTCCTGGACAAAATGTTTCACTGTAATGTGAAGGTGTAAACTTAGCAGTAGAAACCTAAACAGTGTATTTGACCTCTCATCTTCCATAGCAAATCTAAAATTGCAAACAGAAAACTGAAGAAAATGAACAACAATGACAAATGGTTTAATGGAGAATGCAAAATCCTGAGAATTAAATTGAGAAACCTATCCAAACAAAACATTGAGACCCAGAAAACCCGAGCCTATGCCTTCACTATGGTGAATGACCAAACCAATACAGAAATACACAAGGGAAAAGAAGGAACAGCACGTCAGAAATCAGCTCAATGTAACTGAAGAATCCATAGACTCTAAACACTTCTGGGAAAATTGGAAAACACAAAACAAACAACAACACGTTATCTATCCAAAACGGAAAGTTATCTATCTAAAATGGAGATGTATGGATAAACCACTTCTCCAATCTTTTTGGCCCTACAACAAATACAAACAGCAAAAATATATACATGATCAAATACAAATCTTAGAATCAACTATTAAAGACTACCAGAACCCACTGGATTCTCCAATTACATTGAATGAACTACAGGACAAAATACAAACCCTCAAACCAAAAAAAGCCTGTGAGATTGATGGTATCCTCAATGAAATGATAAAAAAACAGACCATGAATTCCAATTTAACGTCATCCTTAGCTCTGGCATTTTCCCCAATATTTGGAACCAAGGGCTGATCACCCCAATCCACAAAAGTGGAGACAAATTTGACCCCAATAGCTACTGTGGGATATAAGTCAACAGCAACCTTGGGAAAATCTTCTGCATTATCATTAACAGCAGACTTGTTCATTTCCTCAGTGAAAACAATGTGTTGAGCAAATGTCAAATTGGCTTTTTACCAAATTACCATACGACAGACATGTATTCCCCCTGCACACCCTAATTGACAAACAAACAAACCCAAACAAAGTCAAAGTCTTCTCATGCTTTGTTGATTTCAAAAAAGCTTTAGACTCAATTTGGCATGAGGGTCTGCTGTACAAATTGATGGAAATTTGGGTTGGGGGAAAAAAGACAACATTATAAAGTCCCATGTACACAAACAACAAGTGTGCGTTTACAATTGGCAATAAACACACCCATTTATTTCCACAGGGCCGTGAGGTGAGACAGGGATGCAGCTTAAGCCCCTCCCTCTTCAACATATATATCAATGAATTGACGAGGGCACTAGAGCAGTCTGCAGCACCTGGCCTCACCCTACCAGAATCTGAAGTCAAATGTCTACTGTTTGATGATGATCAGGTGCTTCTGTCACCAACCAAGGAGGGCTTAGAGCAGAACCTAGATCTTCTGCACAGATTCTGCCAGACCTGGGCCCTGACAGACCTGGGCCCTGACAGACCTGGGCCCTGACAGTAAATCTCAGTAAGACAAAAATAATGGTGTTCCAAAAAAGGTCACGTTGCCAACACCACAAATACAAATTCCATCTAGACACCATTGCCTTAGAACACACAAAAAACTATACATACCTTGGCCTAAACTTCAGCACCACAGGTAACTTCCAGAAAGCTGTGAATGAGCTGAGAGACAAGGCATGAAGGGCCTTCTATGCAATCAAAAGGAATTTAAAATTCAACATACCAATTATGATTGGGCTAAAAATGAATCAGTTATAGAATCAGTTATAGAACCCATTGCCCTTTATGTTTGTGAGGTCTGAGGTCCACTCACCAACCAAGAATTCACAAAATGGGACAAACACAGAAATATCCTCTGTGTACAACGTAAAACACCAAATAATGAATGCAGAGCAGAAGTAGGTCGATACCCGCTAATTATCAAAATCCAGAAAAGAGACATTAAATTCTTCAACCACCTAAAAGGAAGCGATTCCCAAACCTCCCAAAACAAAGTCATCACCTACAGAGAGATGAACCTGGAGAAGAGTCCCCTTAGCAAGCTGGTCCTGGGGCTCTGTTCACAAACACAAACAGACCCCATAGAGCCCCAGAACAGCAACACATTAGACCCAAACAAATCATGAGAAAACAAAAAGATAATTACTTAACACATTTTAAATAATGAACAAAAAACAGAGCAAACTAGAATGCTATTTGGCCCTAAACAGAGAGTACACAGTGGCAGAATACCTGACCACTGTGACTGACCCAAACTTAAGCAAAGCTTTGACTATGTACAGACTCAGTGAGCATAGCCTTGCTATTGAGAGACTGCCGTAGGCAGACCTGGCTCTCAAGAGAAGACAGGTTATGTGCTCACAGCCCACAAAATGAGGTGGAAACTGAGCTGCACTTCCTAACCTCCTGCCCAATGTATGACCGTATTAAAGAGACATATTTCCCTCAGATTACACAGATCCACAAAGAATTAGAAAACAAACCCAGTTTTGATAAACTCCCATATCTACTGGGTGAAATTCCACAGTGTGCCATCACAGCAGCAACATTTGTGACAGCAGCAAGATTTGTGACAGCAGCAAGATTTGTGACAGCAGCAAGATTTGCCACAAGAAAAGGGAAACCAGTGAAGAACAAACGCCATTGTAAATACAACCCATATTTATGCTTATTTATTTTCCCTTCTGTACTTTAACTATTTGTACATCGTTACAACACTGTATATATACATAATATGACATTTGAAATACCTTCATTATTTTGGAACTTCTGTGAGTGTAATGTTTACTGGACATTTTTATTTTTTATTTCACTTTTGTTTATTATCTACTTAACTTGCTTTGGCAATGTTAACATATGTTTCCCATGCCAATAAAGTCCTTAAATTGAATTGAATTTAAATTTAATTGACAGAGAGAAATAGACAGAGAGAGACAGACATAGAATCAGAGATGGATGGAGAGATAGACAGACAGAGACAAACAGAGACAGATAGAGGGAGAGCGACAGAGACAGAGACAGAGAGACAGACAAAGAGAGAGAGAGAGATGGAAAGAGGGAGAGACAGAGAGACAGAGAGAGAAAGGAAAGAAACCCTAAATGTTCAGTCCTCATCATCCTCCCTGTACATTTTATATTTGAATCCACAGGACATGGTTTTCGATTACCCATTTTCCAGTAGAAGGCTTTCACGTGCACTTGGCCAATCCACTGTAATATAAGGACATTTTGACTCATCACACAATGTGGTTCCCTTGTCGTGTTACTACCTCTTCTCCTTTCATCTCAGCTGGATGGGACGGAAATGAATTCCAGGTTTGCTGCTGGTTTGATGAATTACAATGAATCAGTATAACGAGTCAGGAGATGGAAGACAGCTGAGTGTCTGAGAAAGGAGGTTGCCTTCGATGAGAATGTAATTACGACATATGGATTATTTTTTTCAAGTCTCAGAAACATGATGTAAATAAAGATGTCTCTCACTGAAGAGCAATGTGACGAGGAGATGGACTTATGGCAGGACCAAACAGAATCAGAATGATGTGTGACATGACAGAGAGCTGTGACTGGAATAATGTGTCCCACCCATGACAGTGCAATTCAAATGGATGTCTCTGTTACAGCCTGAATTCAAAATGGATGCACGTCATTTGTGACGCAGCCCTAGTCTGCTCTGCTATCAGTCTGCATGGTAACAGGTGTGTGCGGTCGTCGTGGTAACAGCAGCATGTGTGTGCCTGTTAATAAGGTCATGTGGGACTAGGATTAGAAAGTATCTCACAGGAATCTCACCCGCTCTGAACTCACACACATGCTGCAGCAGAGAACTGGGAATGGAGGGCTGTGTGTGTGTCTGTGTCTCTCTGTCTGTGTTTCTCTCTCTCTCTGTGTGTGTGTGTGTGTGTGTGTGTGTGTGTGTGTGTGCGTGTGTGTGTGTGTGTGTGTGTGTCTGTGTGTCTGTGTGTCTCTCTCTGTGTGTGTGTGTGTGTGTGTGTGTGTGTGTGTCTGTGTGTCTGTGTGTCTGTGTCTCTGTTTGTGTTTCTCTCTGTGTGTGTGTGTGTGTGTGTCTGTGTCTCTGTCTGTGTTTCTCTCTCTCTGTGTGTGTGTGTGTGTGTGTGTGTGTGTGTGTGTGTGTGTGTGTGTGTGTGTGTGTGTGTGTGTGTGTGTGTGTGTGTGTGTGTGTGTGTGTGTGTGTGTGTGTGTGTGTGTGCGAGAGTGAAAGAGAGAGAGTGAGAGTGTGTGCATGTGAGAGATAGAGAGTGTGTGTCAGATACAGTGCCTTCCCCCCTTGGCGTTTTCCTATTTTGTTACATTACAACCTGAAAATTAAATAGATTTTTATTTGGATTTCATGTAATGGACATACAGTCCAAATTGGTGACGTGAAATGAAAAAAATAACTTGATAAGTGATGGGTGCATATGTATTCACCCCCTTTGCTATGAAGCCCCTAAATAAGATCTGGTGCAACCAATTACCTTCATAAGTCACGTAATTGGTTAAATAATGTCCACCTGTGTGCAATCACATGATCTGTCACATGATCTCAGTATATATACACCTGTTCTGAAAGGCCACAGAGTCTGCAACACCACTAAGCAAGGGGCACCACCAAGCAAGCGGCACCATGAAGACCAAGGAGCTCTCCAAACAGGTCAGGGACAAAGTTGTGGAGAAGTACAGATCAGGGTTGGGTTTTAAAAAACGTCAGAAACTTTGAACAATCCACAGAACACCATTAAATCCATTGTTAAACAATAGAAAGAATATGGCACCACAACAAATTTGCCAAGAGAGGGCCACCCACCAAAAGAGACCAAAGATAACCCTGAAGGAGCTGCAAAGCTGTCCATAGGACCACTTTAAGCCGTACACTCCTCAGAGCTGGGCTTTACAGAAGAGTGGCCAGAAAAAAGCCGTTGCTTAAAGAAGAAAATAAGCAAACACATTTGGTGTTCGCCAAAACTCATGTTGGATACTCCCCAAACATATGGAAGAAGGTACTCTGGTCAGATGAGACAAAAATGTTGCTTTAAGTCCATCAAGAACAACGCTATGTCAGGCGCAAACCCAACACCTCTCATCACCCCGAGAACACCATCGACACAATGAAGCACGGTGGTGGCAGCATCATGCTGGGGGATGTTTTCATCGGCAGGGACTGGGAAACTGGTCAGAAATGAAGGAATGATGGATGGCGCTAAATACAGGGAAATTATTAAAGGAAACCTGTTTCAGTCTTCCAGTGATTTGAGACTGGGACGGAGGTTCACCTTCCAGCAGGACAATGACTCTATGCATACTGCTAAATCAACACTCGAGTGGTTTAAGGGGAAACATTTAAATGTCTTGGAATGGCCGAGTCAAAGTCTAGACTTAAATCCAATTGAGAATCTGAGGGATGACTTAAAGATTGCTGTACACCAGCGGAACCCATCCAACTTGAAGGAGCTGGATCGTTTTAAATGCTGTAATTGCTGCAAAAGGTGGTTCTACAAAGTATTGACTTTGGGGGGGGGGGTGCCCACCACTTTGCATCTTCAAAGTGGTGGGCATGTTTTGTAAATCAAATGAGACAAACCCCCAGACAAACTATTTAAATTCCAGGTTGTAAGGCAACAAAATAGGAAAAAGGGGGTGAATACTTTCGCAAGCCACTGTACCTGTAGTTCTAACTTTTAAGACCTCTAACTCTCTCTCTCTCTCTCTCTCTCTCTCAATTCAATTCAATTCAAGGGGCTTTATTGGCATGGGTAACATGTGTTAACATTGCCAAAGCAAGTAAGGTAGATAGTATATAAAGTGAAATAAACAATAAAAATTAACAGCAGACATCTCTCTCTCTCTCTCTCTCTCTCTATATATATATATATATATATATGTAAGGGGTGCGTACTGGCGGCAGAGAAGTCAGGCGCAGGAGAGCAAAAGCAGTGTTACAACGGCGCAGTTTAATAATAATGTATCCCCGTAAACAGAACAATCAATGCAATGGGTACAGAACCCATCGCACGCCAGAATAACGTACACAAGCACTTACAATAAACAATTCCGGACAAGGACAAGGGGGGAACACAGGGTTAAATACACAACATGTAATGATGGAATTGGAACCAGGTGTGTGGGAAGACAAGACAAAACAAATGGAAAATGAAAAATGGATCAATGATGGCTAGAAGACCGGCGACGCCGACCGCCGAATGCTGCCCGAACAAGGAGATGAACCAACTTCGGAGGAAGTTGTGACACTGACATCTGTTTTATTGCTCTAGAATGTTAAGGTTCTGTTGAAGACCTACTTTTGTTGGTGATAGAAGTACCAAATCATCAGCATATAGCAGGTATTTTACCTCTGTGTCAAATAGTGTGAGTCCTGGGGCTGGAGAATGGTCCAACATGTCTGCTAATTCATTGACATAAATGTTTTAAAAGATTTGGACTCAAACTGCAGCCTTGTCTCACAATCCGAGGTTGTGAAAATAATTCTGTTCTTTGGTTTTGGATTTTTATTGCACACTTGTTTTCCGTGTACATACATTTGACTAAATCGTACACCTTAGCTTGGAGATTTTTGTAAAATAGCCCTTTGTGCCAAATAGAATCAAATGCTTTTTTAAAGTCAATAAAGCAAGCAAAGATTTTTCCCTCTCTTTTTCGGTGGACGTGTTTGTTAATTAGTGTAAGGTGCATATATGGTCAGTAGGGCGATGGTTTGGGAGAAAGCCAATTTGACATTTACCTATTACATTTTTTTTCTTGTAGAAAGATTTGAACTCTTGAATTCAAAATGCTACAGAAAACCTTTCCCAAGTTGTTGTTTACGCAAATTCCCCTGTAAATATTGGGGTCTGATTTGTCTCCACTTCTGTGGATCAGGGAGATGATTCCCTGGTTCCAGACGTCAGGAAAGCAGAAGGAAGTTCGTACCATGTTGAACAACTTAAACACAGCATTTTGCAACTTTCATTTCTGATGTTATCTAAACCACAAGCTTTATTTAATTTTATAGATTTGAGATTTGTAGGTTTGTAGGTTTATTGGTAATCTAATTGATTTTGGTTATTTTTAATGACTGAATCAAGGATGTTACATTTTTTATTGAATTTCTAATTGGTTCTGTTGTAAGTCTTTTTGTGGGATGTTTTTTGCATAGATTATCAAAATAGGTTTTCCATATTCCTTCATCTTGTATGGCTAATTCTTGTGGCTTTGTCGTGCTTAAACTGTTCCACATGTCTCAGAACTGATTTTGGTCAATTGCGTTTTCAATTTCATCAGTGTCTTATTGGTATAATTACGTTTCTTGCATTTCAGTGTAGGTTTATACTGTTTCAGAGTTTCAAAGTATTCATAAGTTACTTCTGGGTTGTATTGCTGCTTATGTTTTTCATTTGACATTTGTCTTAGATGTTTTCTAATTGTTTTACATTCGTTGTCAAACCATTTTTCAGAAACATTTTGTTTTTTATTTCTGATGTTACATTTCTTTGGTTTTCAAAAATTTTCTTTTGATGCTTCTTTTTGGAAAATGGAATTGATGTTTTGAGTAGCCGAATTGACACCTTCTTTATTGTTTTGGTATTGTGAGATATTTACAGTTTTTAACAATCACTTTGGCACTAATTTCAGAACCTTGTGGTCATTTTTCAAAACTCTAGACACAAAACTCAAAACGGTCATCACTTGCAACACAGGTTCTCCAACACAGGTTCAAAACATTGCATTGTGCATTCATATCGTTAAAGAAACCTTGCACTTGCAGAATCATTGGTTCAAATAACTAATTTATCATGAAATACCATAGGAACATTAATTTAGATCACCCACACACAAGATACCGATAGCTGTGTAGTTGTTCATACAATCATTAAATATTGTAGTACAACATATGTGATACATGTTTCATTATGTTACTACATGTAAATACATCACTGTAAAGGGACAGGTAGAGAGAATACTACAGATACAGTGGAATCATTGAACAAAATATGACATTTATTGATGAAATACAATAAAATCACAACATAGGTTTCTTTGAATCAAAGCAAAAATAATTAGCTACAAAAAAGAGCAAAAGATTGATTACTGTACTTCTACATTTCCATCAACCCTGTCTTGTGGATTTGGCCACAGGTTCTCATCCACATCACAAAGGATGTTTTCATTAGCCAAACATCTTGGGAAGAATCTTCGGGCGAATCCAGGCCTGACACTGGTCTGCCGTGATGTCATTGCATGCGTCATCCATGGCCTGGAGAAGGTTGGCTTGTTCGTGAGGGCGCCTATCATCTACCTTCCACCTCCATGTGGAGAAAAATTCCTCAATCGGGTGAAGGAAAGGAGAGTATGGGGGTAAGCACAGGGTGGTAAATTGAGGATGTGCCTGAAACCATGCTTGCACCATTTGAGCATGGTGGAACCTGACATTATCCCACACAATGAAATAGGTCATGCCATCAGCTCTACAGACCTGATTTAGCTCATCAAGGAAGGTTACATTCGAACAGCGAATCATGTGGCTGCCTGCAACTTAATATATAGAGTATATAGAGTAGGGAGCTTTAGATGTTGTTCGACCAAACTTATTACTTCCAAGATGGCATAGCAGTTCAGACATCTTTTGTCCTCGTCTTGTCGTGTCCCTAGGTCAGAAGCTAGCCAGAAGCTAGCCAGAAACTAGCCAGAAGCTAGCCAGGAGCTAGCCAGAAGCTAATCCAGAAGCTAATCAGAAGCTAGGTCAGAAGCTAGTTAAAGCTTTCGTCGATTCCGGAGCAAACATCAATTATTCCGGAGCTAGCCAGCTGAAGAATTCCATCAATCACTCCTGGGCTGCAGTCACCTATCCGAACCCGTTTTACTGCCTACGCGGAGCCCCACCGGGCCTTCACAACTGGACTGCCGACGTTATCTACCTGAAGGAGTTATCCGGCTGGCTCCTCCGTCGCGACGTTACCTGAACGCCCATCTGCGGCCTGCTAACCGTTAGGTGTCTTATCGGCTGCTATCTGAATAGACAATCAGACAATTTATTTATTTATTTTTATTATTATTTATTATTATATATATTTTTTTCTTCTTGGGCCTCTAACTATATCTATTGTTTTTATTTTTGCTGTTGTTGTGTGATTTGGATTAATCCCCTCTACCACACGGAACCCCACTAATCTACTGACGGAACGCAAGAGGTGGCTAATAACAGACGTCCATCCTATGCTAGCTTGCTACCGATGGCCTGGCTAGCTGTCTAAATCGCCGTGACCCCCAATCAACCTCTCCACTCACCGGACCCTTTTGATCACTCGACTAAGCATGCCTCTCCTTAATGTCAATATGCCTTGTCCATTGCTGTTCTGGATAGTGTTTATTGGCTTATTTCACTGTAGAGCCTCTAGTCCTGCTCACTATACCTTATCCAACGTATTAGTTCACCACCCACACATGCAATGACATCTCCTGGTATCAATGATGTTTTGAGAGACAATATCAATTCAATTCAATTCAAGGGCTTTATTGGCATGGGAAACATGTGTTAACATTGCCAAAGCAAGTAAGGTAGATAATATATAAAGTGAATATATAAAGTGAAATAAACAATAAAAATTAACAGTAAACATCACACCTACAGAAGTTTCAAAACAATAAAGACATTGCAAATGTCATATTATATATATATATATAGTCTTTTAACAATGTACAAATGGTAAAGGACACAAGATAAAATAAATAAGCATAGATATGGGTTGTATTTACAATGGTGTGTGTTCTTCACTGGTTGCCCTTTTCTCGTGGCAACAGGTCACAAATCTTGCTGCTCTGATGGCACACTGTGGAATTTCACCCAGTAGATATGGGAGTTTTTCAAAATTGGATTTGTTTTTGAATTCTTTGTGGATCTGTGTAGTCTGAGGGAAATATGTCTCTCTAATATGGTCATACATTGGGCAGGAGGTTAGGAAGTGCAGCTCAGTTTCCACCTCATTTTGTGGGCAGTGAGCACATAGCCTGTCTTCTCTTGAGAGCCATGTCTGCCTACGGCGGCCTTTTTCAATAGCAAGGCTATGCTCGCTGAGTCTGTACATAGTCAAAGCTTTCCTTAATTTTGGGTCAGTCACAGTGGTCAGGTATTCTGCCGCTGTGTACTCCCTGTGTAGGGCCAAATAGCATTCTAGTTTGCTCTGTTTTTTTGTTAATTCTTTCCAATGTGTCAAGTAATTATCTTTTTGTTTTCTCATGATTTGGTTGGGTCTAATTGTGCTGCTGTCCAGGGGCTCTGTTGGGTGTGTTTGTGAACAGAGCCCCAGGACCAGCTTGCTTAGGGGACTCTTCTCCAGGTCCACCTCTCTGTAGGTGATGGCTTTGTTGTGGAAGGTTTGGGAATCGCTTCCTTTTAGGTGGTTATAGAATTTAACGGCTCTTTTCTGGATTTTGATAATTAGTGGATATCAGCCTAATTCTGCTCTGCATGCATTATTTGGTGTTCTACGTTGTACACAGAGGATATTTTTGCAGAATTCTGCGTGCAGAGTCTCAATTTGGTGTTTGTCCAATTTTGTGAAGTCTTGGTTGGTGAGCGGACCCCAGACCTCACAACCATAAAGGGCAATGGGCTCTATGACTGATTCAAGTATTTTTAGCCAAATCCTAATTGGTATGTTGAAATTTATGTTCCTTTTGATGGCATAGAATGCCCTTCTTGCCTTGTCTCTCAGATCGTTCACAGCTTTGTGGAAGTTACCTGTGGCGCTGATGTTTAGGCCAAGGTATGTATAGTTTTTTGTGTGCTCTAGGGCAACAGTGTCTAGATGGATTTTGTATTTGTGGTCCTGGTGACTGGACCTTTTTTGGAACACCATTATTTTGGTCTTACTGAGATTTACTTTCAGGGCCCAGGTCTGACAGAATCTGTACATAAGATCTAGGTGCTGCTGTAGGCCCTCCTTGGTTGGTGACAGAAGTACCAGATCATCAGCAAACAGCAGACATTTGACTTCGGATTCTAGTAGGGTGAGGCCGGGTGCTGCAGACTTTTCTCGTGCCCGCGCCAATTCGTTGATATATATGTTGAAGAGGGTGGGGCTTAAGCTGCATCCCTGTCTAACCCCACAACCCTGTGTGAAGAAATGTGTGTGTTTTTTGCCAATTTTAACCGCACACTTGTTGTTTGTGTACATGGATTTTATGATGTCGTATGTTTTACCCCCAACACCACTTTCCATCAGTTTGTATAGCAGACCCTCATGCCAAATTGAGTCGAAGGCTTTTTTGAAATCAACAAAGCATGAGGAGACTTTGTCTTTGTTTTGGTTTGTTTGGTTGTCAATTAGGGTGTGCAGGGTGAATATATGGTCTGTTGTACGGTAATTTGGTAAAAAGCCAATTTGACATTTGCTCAGTACATTGTTTTCATTGAGGAAGTGTACGAGTCTGCTGTTAATGATAATGCAGAGGATTTTCCCAAGGTTACTGTTGACGCATATTCCACGGTAGTTATTGGGGTCAAATTTGTCTCCATTTTTGTGGATTGGGGTGATCAGTCCTTGGTTCCAAATATTGGGGAAGATGCCAGAGCTAAGGATGATGTTAAAGAGTTTTAGTATAGTCAATTGGAATTTGTTGTCTGTATATTTGATCATTTCATTGAGGATACCATCAACACCACAGGCCTTTTTGGGTTGGAGGGTTTTTATTTTGTCCTGTAACTCATTCAATGTAATTGGAGAATCCAGTGGGTTCTGGTAGTCTTTAATAGTTGATTCTAAGATCTGTATTTGATCATGTATATGTTGTTGCTCTTTATTCTTTGTTATAGAGCCAAAAAGATTGGAGAAGTGGTTTACCCATACATCTCCATTTTGGATAGATAATTCTTCGTGTTGTTGTTTGTTTAGTGTTTTCCAATTTTCCCAGAAGTGGTTAGAGTCTATGGATTCTTCAACTACATTGAGCTGAATTCTGACATGCTGTTCCTTCTTTTTCCATAGTGTATTTCTGTATTGTTTTAGTGATTCACCATAGTGAAGGCGTAGACTCAGGTTTTCCGGGTCTCAAATCAAATCAAATCAAATTTTATTTGTCACATACACATGGTTAGCAGATGTTAATGCGAGTGTAGCGAAATGCTTGTGCTTCTAGTTCCGACAATGCAGTAATAACCAACAAGTAGTCTAACTAACAATTCCTAAACTACTGTCTTATACACAGTGTAAGGGGATAAAGAATATGTACATAAGGATATATGAATGAGTGATGGTACAGAGCAGCATAGGCAAGATACAGTAGATGGTATCGAGTACAGTATATACATATGAGATGAGTATGTAAACAAAGTGGCATAGTTAAAGTGGCTAGTGATACATGTATTACATAAGGATGCAGTCGATGATATAGAGTACAGTATATACGTATGCATATGAGATGAATAATGTAGGGTAAGTAACATTATATAAGGTAGCATTGTTTAAAGTGGTTAGTGATATATTTACATCATTTCCCATCAATTCCCATTATTAAAGTGGCTGGAGTTGAGTCAGTGTCAGTGTGTTGGCAGCAGCCACTCAATGTTAGTGGTGGCTGTTTAACAGTCTGATGGCCTTGAGATAGAAGCTGTTTTTCAGTCTCTCGGTCCCAGCTTTGATGCACCTGTACTGACCTCATCTTCTGGATGATAGCGGGGTGAACATGCAGTGGCTCTGGTGGTTGATGTCCTTGATCATCTTTATGGCCTTCCTGTAACATCGGGTGGTGTAGGTGTCCTGGAGGGCAGGTAGTTTGCCCCCGGTGATGCGTTGTGCAGACCTCACTACCCTCTGGAGAGCCTTACGGTTGAGGGCGGAGCAGTTGCCGTACCAGGCGGTGATACAGCCCGCCAGGATGCTCTCGATTGTGCATCTGTAGAAGTTTGTGAGTGCTTTTGTTGACAAGCCAAATTTCTTCAGCCTCCTGAGGTTGAAGAGGCGCTGCTGCGCCTTCTTCACGATGCTGTCTGTGTGAGTGGACCAATTCAGTTTGTCTGTGATGTGTATGCCGAGGAACTTAAAACTTGCTACTCTCTCCACTACTGTTCCATCGATGTGGATAGGGGGGTGTTCCCTCTGCTGTTTCCTGAAGTCCACAATCATCTCCTTAGTTTTGTTGACGTTGAGTGTGAGGTTATTTTCCTGACACCACACTCCGAGGGCCCTCACCTCCTCCCTGTAGGCCGTCTCGTCGTTGTTGGTAATCAAGCCTACCACTGTTGTGTCGTCTCTATGTTTTTGGTTGGACAGGTTTCTCAATTTCTTTCTTAGATTTTTGCATTCTTCATCAAACCACTTGTCATTGTTGTTAATTTTCTTCGGTTTTCTATTTGAGATTTTTAGATTTGATAGGGAAGCTGAGAGGTCAAATATACTGTTAAGATTTTCTACTGCCAAGTTTACACCTTCACTATTACAGTGGAACGTTTTACCCAGGAAATTGTCTAAAAGGGATTGAATTTGTTGTTTCCTAATTGTTTTTTGGTAGGTTTCCAAACTGCATGCCTTCCATCTATAGCATTTCTTAATGTTACTCAGTTCCTTTGGCTTTGATGCCTCATGATTGAGTATTGCTCTGTTTAAGTAGACTGTGATTTTGCTGTGGTCTGATAGGGGTGTCAGTGGGCTGACTGTGAACGCTCTGAGAGACTCTGGGTTGAGATCAGTGATAAAGTAGTCTACAGTACTACTGCCAAGAGATGAGCTATAGGTGTACCTATCATAGGAGTCCCCTCGAAGCCTACCATTGACTATGTACATACCCAGCGTGCGACAGAGCTGCAGGAGTTGTGACCCGTTTTAGTTGGTTATGTTGTCATAGTTGTGCCTAGGGGGGCATATGGGGGAGGGAATGCTGTCACCTCCAGGCAGGTGTTTGTCCCCCTGTGTGCTGAGGGTGTCAGGTTCTTGTCCGGTTCTGGCATTTAGGTCGCCACAGACTAGTACATGTCCCTGGGCCTGGAAATGATTGATTTCCCCCTCCAGGATGGAGAAGCTGTCTTCATTAAAATATGGGGATTCTAGTGGGGGGATATAGGTAGCACACAGGAGGACATTTTTCTCTGTTAGGATAATTTCCTTTTGAATTTCCAGCCAAATGTGGAATGTTCCTGTTTTGATTAATTTAATGGAGTGAGTTAGTTCTGCTCTATACCAAATTAGCATACCCCCTGAGTCCCTTCCCTGTTTTACACCTGGTAGTTTGGTGGATGGGACTACCAGCTCTCTGTAACCTAGAGGGCAACTAGTGGGTCTGTCTCCTCTATACCAGGTTTCTTGCAGGATGACAATGTCTGTATTACTGATTTCTTTGGTGAAGACCGTGTTCTGCTCTTCAGGCCAAAGGCAGATGACCTCAGGCCTTGGATATTCCAGGATGATATAGTGAAGGCTTTTTGTTCCAGAGTGTCCAATGTTGTTTGTCATGGTTTGGCCTCAGGCCAGTAAATGTAAGCAGAGCCTGCTGAGCATCTGGTACATGCCATTGGCTTGGGCGAGTGTGAGAGTGGGGGTTGGGACTGTTTGCCCGCTCACTACCTGGGCGTATGTGTGGCTTCCATGTTGAGGCCCTCTTTGCGGGGTGGGGTGCATGGGGTGGGCAGGAGTGGTATAGGTCTGATCTGAGGGGGCCTAAATGGGGTGTGGGCATGGTTGACGTGGGGGGGTGTTGATTGGTTGGGGTGGGGGTGTGGATGTGTCTGGGTGTGCGGTGGTCTGGATGTAATTCCTCTTGGTGTGGATCCTCTATGTCACATATGTCAGAGTCAAGGCCCGCGGGCCACATCCGGCCCGCGAGAAGGTTTTTTACGGCCCCTGGGATGATCTTGATTTATTATTAGAACCGGCCCGCAGACCGCAGCAAGCCGGCAGCCCGCAGATCTTTTACACGCACCAATACTACATTTCCCACAATGCAACGGTGACGCACCGAGCAGTAGGCTGCTTCATTTCAACATTTATTGGCACAGCAGTCGTCAGCATCACAGTAAAATTAACTTTCAGATACCCATCAAAAATGGCAAAACGGAAGGTGGACACTGAGAACCGGGGGTTTCAAACAAGGTGGGAGTCGGAGTATATGTTCACGGAGGTAGCTGGAAAACCTGTGTGTCTTCTGTGTGGAGAAAGTGTGGCGGTACTGAAAGAGTATAATCTGAGACGACATTATGAAACGAAACACGCGGACAAAAACAAGAATATGGACATGGAACAAAGGCTACAAAAGGCAGAGGAATTAAAACGAGGCCTCAAATCTCGACAGGCTCTGTTCAAAAAAGCCAAATCACAAGGCCAGGCTGCTGTCAAGGCCAGTTTTATTTTGGCAGAAGAGATCGCTAAATCAGCCCGGCCATTTACGGAGGGGGATTTCATCAAAAACTGCATGATTAAAGTTTGTGACGAAGTTTGCCCAGAAAAAAGGCAACTCTTTTTAAATGTGAGTCTGAGCAGAAACACCATTGCCGAGAGAGTAGACCAGTTGTCCATCAATCTAAAAGAGCAGCTTGTGAAAAAGGGAAAAGATTTCATTGCATATTCCTTGGCTGTGGATGAGAGCACCGACATTTCTGACATTGCCCAGTTGTCAATTTTCATCCGCGGAGTGGACTCCAGCCTAAGCGTGACAGAGGAGTTTTTGGCTTTACGTCCTATGCATGGCACAACTACGGGGCATGATTTGTATGAAGAGGTGTCAAGATGTGTAAATGAGATGGAGCTGCCTTGGGAAAAACTCGTGGGTTTGACAACCGACGGAGCACCTGCGATGTGTGGACACAGGAGCGGACTGGTGGCGAAGATACGGGAAAAGATGCAAGAGGAAAACGCGACAGGTGAGCTGACAGCTTATCATTGTATCATACACCAGGAAGCGTTGTGCGGTAAAGCCTTGAAAATGGAGCATGTAATGAGCATCATCACGCGCACAGTTAACTTTATCAGAGCCAAAGGTTTGAATCACCGCCAGTTCAAGGCATTTCTGACGGAGTTAGAAACGGAGCATGGTGATTTGCCTTATCACACAGAGGTGCGATGGCTAAGCCAGGGAAAGGTGCTTCAAAGATGTTTCGAGCTTCGTGAGGAGATTTGTCTGTTCTTGGACAGCAAAGGGAAAGACACAACACAACTCCGAGACGAAATGTTTCTGTGTGAAATGGCTTTTCTGTGTGACATTACGAGTCATCTGAATGCAATGAACTTGCAGCTGCAGGGTCGGGATCATGTCATCTCTGATATGTACAGTACAGTGAAGGCATTTAAAACCAAACTGACTCTGTGGGAGACGCAGATGCGGAAAGAAAATTTGAGCCACTTTCCCAGCTGCCAGACCATGAAAGAGAAGCTCTCTACCAGTGCGTTCCCGAGCGCACAGTTGGCTGATAAAATAGGTATGCTTGCCGCTGACTTTCGACGCCGATTTGCTGACTTTGAAGCACAAAAAAGCAGGTTGGAACTGCTCGGTAACCCATTTGCTGTTGACGTGGAAAGCTCACCACCAAACCTCCAAATGGAGTTGATTGACCTCCAATGCAATGATGCACTGAGGGCAAAATATGCGGCAGTGGGTGCTGCGGAGTTCGCCCGTTTCCTCCCCGACACAATGCCCCAGCTGCGCATCCAGGCTGCTCAAACGTTGTCTATGTTTGGCAGCACATACCTGTGTGAACAACTTTTTCTTTGATGAACCTGAACAAAACATCACACAGAAGTCGACTTACTGCTGAACACCTCCACTCAATTCTGAGGATTTCCTCAGCTCAGAGCCTTACCCCGAACATTGATGAACTTGTGGAAAAGATGGGACACCACCAAGTATCACCCTCAACCTCAAACAAGTGAACATTACTGTGCAATCACATATTTAGAGTTTTTACTCAGTTCAAGTTTAAAAGTTAAAGTTTAATATTTGTTTTCACTGCATGTTACTTCTCCTTAAACAAAGTGTTGTTTTTGATTAATAGATTTTTGCACTTTATTTTATTGTATTTCAATCCAATTATATTTTAAAAATATTTCAGTTGAGTGGATGATAGAAAATTGCTATTATTGTTTTTTTCTTTGAAGTAAATTTAGCCCACTTTTGCTAAAATAGAAAATATAGGCTACTGATGGTGCCTTGAATACCGGTTTCTTTCATTTAATGTTCATGTTATGGGGATTTTTATATAAAGGAAATTTGTCTTTTGTGTCTGTTGAAAATTAAAGATTACTGACAGAGCCATAAGAAAATATTGCTTTATTTATCTGATCATATTGGAATATATTTGTTAGGTTTTCAGTAGGTTCAATTAGGTTCACTAGACTATATGCGTCATTTAAAATTTTTTCAATGAACATTCGAACAGTCCGGCCCTCGGCTTGTAGCTAAATTTTTTATTTGGCCCTCCGTCCATTTGACTTTGACACCCCTGCTCTATGTGTAGGTCCAGGGAGGGGTCCTGCAGGTCTGGGAGGGTGTCTCGCTGGTCTGGGTGGGGTGTCTATTGATCTGTTGCTCCTGTGTGAAGTGTTGGGGATACGTTTGATAGCGATGTCCTTTAGAGTTCGGGCAAAGGTGGGCACTGCTGCCTTGTAGAGGTGGACCTGGTCATAGAGGCTGTTCAAGTCCAGGGTGGAGTGGCGGGCCAGGAAAACGTTTGGTTTTGAGGCACAGTCACGGGAAATACTTGCGTTTACCCGCTGTATTGTGGCAGGGTGGAAGTCTTTTTGTGGTAGCAGGGTGGAGATAACCACTTGTGCGTTGGGGAAAGTAGAAGAAGCCTTTTCAATCACTCCCTTCAGTGCTGTGGCCACCCTTTCCTGCTGTGCTCTCAGGTCGTTTGTGCCTTATGTGGCTGGGTGAGCCTAGTTTGGCCTCAGGCAGAATGTCTAGGGCACGCTGGGTGTTTGGACACCAGAGTTTAGACACACTGTGTTTGTGAAAAAGTTTTTTTTCTTCTATATATTTCCCATTTGAGTCCATAAGTAGTACAATATGTGTCTTGTGTTTGTCCTCAGTGGGTGTGGAGGGGTTGTCAGAAGGGCTATCAGGGTGGCTGACAGGGGGGGTGCTCAGACGGGGTGAGAGCCGCTGGGCTTGGGGTTCTCTTCATCTCTCTCTTCATCACTCAATACCTAGGTTTACCTCCACTGTATTCACATCCTACCATACCTTTGTCTGTACATTATACCTTGATGCTATTTTATCGCTCCCAGAAACCTCCTTTTACTCTCTGTTCCAGACGTTCTAGAAGACCAATTCTTATTGCTTTTAGCCGCACCCTTATTCTACTCCTCCTCTGTTCCTCTGGCGATGTAGAGGTGAATCCAGGCCCTACAGTGCCTAGCTCCACTCCTATTCCCCAGGCGCTCTCTTTTGACGACTTCTGTAACCGTAATAGCCTTAGTTTCATGCATGTTAACATTAGAAGCCTCCTCCCTAAGTTTGTTCTATTCACTGCTTTAGCACACTCTGCCAACCCGGATGTTCTCACTGTTTCTGAATCCTGGCTTAGGAAGACTACCAAAAAATCTGAAATTTTAATTCCAAACTACAACATTTTCAGACAAGATAGAACTGCCAAAGGGGACGGTATTGCAATCTACTGCAAAGATAGCCTGCAGAGTTCTGTTTTACTATCCAGGTCTGTACCCAAACAATTTGAACTTCTACTTTTAAAAATCCACCTCTCTAAAAAGTCTCTCACCGTTGCAGCCTGCTATAGACCACCCTCTGCCCCCAGCTGTGCTCTGGACACCATTTGTGAACTGATTGCCCCCCATCTATCTTCAGAGCTTGTGCTGCTCGGCGACCTAAACTGGAACATGCTTAACACCCCAGCCATCCTACCATATAAACTTGATGTCCTCAATCTCACACAAATTATCAATGAACCTACCAGGTACCTCCCCAAAGCCTTAAACACGGGCACCCTCATAGATATCATCCTAACCAACTTGCCCTCTAAATACACCTCTGCTGTCTTCAACCAAGATCTCAGCGATCACTGCCTCATTGCCTGCATCCGTAATGGGTCAGCGGTCAAACGACCTCCACTCATCACTGTAAAACGCTCCCTGAAACACTTCAGCGAGCAGGCCTTTCTAATCGACCTGGCCGGGGTATCCTGGAAGGATATTGATCTCATCCTGTCAGTAGAGGATGCCTGGATATTTTTTTTAAATGCCTTCCTAACCATCTTAAATAAACATGCCCCATTCAAGAAATTTAGAACCAGGAACAGATATAGGCCTTGGTTCTCCCCAGACCTGACTGCCCTTAACCAACACAAAAACATCCTATGGCGATCTGCATTAGCATCGAACAGCCCCCGTGATATGCAGCTGTTCAGGGAAGCTAGAAACCATTATACACAGGCAGTTAGAAAAGCCAAGGCTAGCTTTTTCAAGCAGAAATTTGCTTCCTGCAACACTAACTCAAAAAAGTTCTGGGACACTGTAAAGTCCATGGAGAATAAGAACACCTCCTCCCAGATAAGAAACATTACTGTGCAGCCGTGTTCATTGATCTGGCCAAGGCTTTCGACTCTGTCAATCACCACATCCTTATCGGCAGACTCGACAGCCTTGGTTTCTCAAATGATTGCCTCGCCTGGTTCACCAACTACTTCTCTGATAGAGTTCAGTGTGTCAAATCGGAGGGTCTGCTGTCCGGACCTCTGGCAGTCTCTATGGGGGTGCCACAGGGTTCAATTCTTGGACCAACTCTCTTCTCAGTATACATCAATGAGGTCGTTCTTGCTGCTGGTGAGTCTCTGATCCACCTCTACACAGACAACACCATTCTGTATACTTCTGGCCCTTCTTTGGACACTGTGTTAACAACCCTTCAGGCAAGCTTCAATGCCATACAACTCTCCTTCCGTGGCCTCCAATTGCTCTTAAATACAAGTAAAACTAAATGCATGCTCTTCAACCGATCTCTACCCGCACCTGCCCGCCTGTCCAACATCACTACTCTGGACGGCTCTGACTTAGAATACGTGGACAACTACAAATACTTAGGTGTCTGGTTCGACTGTAAACTCTCCTTCCAGACCCATATCAAATATCTCCAATCCAAAGTTAAATCTAGAATTGTCTTCCTATTTCGCAACAAAGCATCCTTCACTCATGCTGCCAAACGTACCCTTGTAAAACTGACCATCCTACCAATCCTCGACTTTGGCGATGTCATTTACAAAATAGCCTCCAATACCCTACTCAACAAATTGGATGCAGTCTATCACAGTGCAATCCATTTTGTCACCAAAGCCCCATATACTACCCACCATTGCGACCTGTACGCTCTCGTTGGCTGGCCCTCGCTTCATACTCGTCGCCAAACCCACTGGCTCCATGTCATCTACAAGACCCTGCTAGGTAAAGTCCCCCCTTATCTCAGCTCGCTGGTCACCATAGCATCTCCCACCTGTAGCACACGCTCCAGCAGGTATATCTCTCTAGTCACCCCCAAAACCAATTCTTTCTTTGGCCGCCTCTCCTCCCAGTTCTCTGCTGCCAATGACTGGAATGAACTACAAAAATCTCTGAAACTGGAAACACTTATCTCCCTCACTAGCTTTCAGCACCAACTGTCAGAGCAGCTCACAGATTACTGCACCTGTACATAGCCCACCTATATTTTAGCCCAAACAACTACCTCGTTCCCTACTGTATTTAATTTATTTATTTATTTTGCTCCTTTGCACCCTATTATTTTTATTTCTACTTTGCACATTCTTCCATTGCAAATCTACCATTCCAGTGTTTTACTTGCTATATTGTATTTACTTTGCCACCATGGCCTTTTTTTGCCTTTACCTCCCTTATCTCACCTCATTTGTTCACATCGTATATAGACTTGTTTATACTGTATTATTGACTGTATGTTTATTTTACTCCATGTGTAACTCTGTGTCGTTGTATGTGTCGAACTGCTTTGCTTTATCCTGGCCAGGTCGCAGTTGTAAATGAGAACTTGTTCTCAACTTGCCTACCTGGTTAAATAAAGGTGAAATAAAATAAAAAAAATAATAAATTAGAACGGTCAAAATGCCTAATCTAAGCAACTTTGATCCTGGTATGATTGTTGATGCCACACATGGTGATTCCAGCATCTCAGAAACAGCTGCCTTCCTGGGGTTTTTACGCACTACAGTCTCTAGAGTTTACAGGGAATGGTGCGATAAACAAAACACATTCAGTGAGCCTCAGTTCTGTGGGCAAAAACACCATGTTCATGAGAGAGGTCAGAGGAGAATGTCCAGACTCATTCAAGCTAACAGAAAGGCCACAAACGCTCAAATAACAGCTGTTTAAAACAGTGGTGTGCAGAAGGGCATTTCTCAACATACAACACCATGAATAATTCATGCTGTTGTGGAGGCAAAAGGGGGTCCTACCCGGTACTAGATAGGTGTACCTAATAAAGTGGCCGGTGAGTGTACAGTAATGTCAAATCTGAAAACATGGTCTGGAAAAGTGGTACATGGGACCATAGAAACTGTCTGATAAAGAATGATGATTAAATATTACATCCATAGATAATGTAGTCCGATTGGTTCATGTTCCACGGTAATTGGTGTCAATGGATCTCGTTATCCTGAAACTTTCATGATCTAAACATGGAATATTGTTTGTCAGTTTCCATAAAACTATGCATTAAGAGTAATGCAACAGTTACTTATCATTTTGAGCAGTTGTATCAATTGATAGTTAGATCATTGTAATGAAATGAATAGACAGTCATCTCAGATGTAATGTGTGAATTGCATTTTGAAATGGTAATACTTTGATGTTAAGTTGTGTCATTTTGAACAGGTGATTTTAGTTCAATGAACAAATGATCTAGCTTTATGTGTATTGTATCCAAGCAATTGGAAAAAGTGTTAAGAGCTTTGAAAAAATTGCATTTTGATCATTGGTTGTGAGTTTTGTGTCTATAGAGTTTTGAAAAATGACATCAATGTTCTGAAATTAGTGCCAAAGTGATTGTAAAAAACTATAAGAACTGTATAGAGTTCATCATTTCATTTCAGTTCAATGTTTCAATCTCTCTGCACTGTTTTGAGCCCATCTGTATGATTGGTTTATGTTGTAGAGTTTATTGGTGTCACGTTCTGACCTTAATTGTTTTGTTATGTCTTTGTTTTAGTATGGTCATTTCTTGGGTGGGGGCACATGGGTAGTGTGGCGAAGTCAGGTAGGAGACCTGCGACAACTCCCCATGCTTACCGTGGAGAGAGAGGGACCGGGCAGGCACTGGGTTATGCCGTGAGGTGCACGGTGTCCCCGGTGCGCAGGCATAGCCCGGTGCGATACATAGCAGCGCCTTGAGGGGTAGAGGGGGCATCGAGCCAGGTGCCATGAAGCCGGCTCAGCGCATCTGGTCTCCAGTGCGTCTCCTCGGTACATGGGACCAGCCTTGCGCATGGTGTCCCCGGTTCGCCAGCACAGCCCAGTGCGGGCTATTCCACCTCGCTGCACTGGCCTGGCTACGGGAAGCATTCAACCAGGTAAGGTTGGGTAGGCTCGGTGCTTGAGAGCTCCAGTGCACCTTCACGGTCCGGTTTATCCCGTGCCACCTCCACGCACCAGCCCTCCGGTGGCAGCCCCCCGCACAAGGCTGTCTCTCCGTCTCCTCTCTACAGGTGCTCCCGCTTGTCCAGCACTGCCAGAGTCTCCCTCCAGTCCGGATCTGCAAGACGCGCCCTCCAGTCCGGATCTGCCAGAGTCTCCCTCCAGTCTGGATCTGTCAGAGTCGCCCGTCTGTCCTGATTTGCCAGAGTCGCCCGTCTGTCCTGATTTGCCAGAGTCGCCCGTCTGTCCTGAGCTGCCAGAGTCGCCCGTCTGTCCTGATTTGCCAGAGTTGCCCGTCTGTCCTGATTTGCCAGAGTCGCCCGTCTGTCCTGATTTGCCAGAGTCGCCCGTCTGTTCTGATTTGCCAGAGTCGCCCGTCTGTCCTGATTTGCCAGAGTCGCCCGTCTGTCCTGATTTGCCAGAGTCGCCCGTCTGTCCTGAGCTGCCAGAGTCGCCCGTCTGTCCTGAGCTGCCAGAGCCGCCGGTCAGTCAAGAGCTGCCAGAGCCGTCCGTCAGCCAGGAGCTGCCAGAATCGCCCTTCACTCCGAAGCTGCCGGAATCCCCGTCCATTCGGGACCCGTGGCTTGGGTCCCCAGTCCGAGGCCGGCGGCAAGGGTTGCCGCGTTAATTCACACACACACACACACACACACACACACACACACACACACACACACACACACACACACACACACACACACACACACACACACACACACACACACACACACACACAATTACATATAATTATTATAATACCAGTGCCAATAAAATAAAGAATAGCTGTAAACAAATGAATAAGAATGGAATAAGATTGCACAAAAAAAGTACAGTACAATGCAATGTAATCTGCAAACCCACGTGCGTGCGTGTGTGCGTGCGTGTGTGTGTGTGTGTGTGTGTGTGTGTGAATTAAAAGGTCTGTCTAGTCCAGTAGTCTGCATTTTAGAAGCAGTAGTTGGCACATCTCTCCAATTGTTCTAGGTTTCTTTTGCCAGAGGTT